>NW_020897735.1:1223020-1333057 GCF_003984885.1 Neopelma chrysocephalum
TTCTTGGCTTTCCAGCCTCCTTCAGTCCTTGGATATTATTTTTCAGGCTTCTTAATTTACTGTCTTATTAATGTATCATTCACTCTCTCTCCCAGATGATTAATAAAGAGATTATATAAGGCTTGTGTGGCTTATATAGGCTTATATAAGGCTGATCCCTCTAGTATTCTTCCAGACAGCTCTCAGCTACACACTTTGATGTTTGGCCTGTGGTTTGTTTGTATTTATTCTCTATATTTTTTTTAGTTACCCTTCAATCTAGACTGGTTTAAATGGACTTTAAAGCAAAATTTTGTGGGAATGCGGCATCAGATGTTTTAGTCAAATTATATCCGTGCCAAGCACGTGGAGGATTTTGTCATTTATAATAATAGAAGGAAGGGTACGGTTCCCCAGCTTCCAACTCGATGTTTTGTTTGCTCTGGACTGTCCTTTAGAAAATCCTCATGTAAGTTTTCCAGCAGCAAGTTAAAATCTTTGGTTCCGAGCGTGGTCTCCAGTGCTGGCACAGCATGGTGTGTTCTGCAAACTGCCTTGGGTGATGACATTTGCACTGGGAAACTTGAGGAAACTTGGTTGTCTTTCGCTGATAAAAATCATTCAGTTTTGGGAGGTTGTTTTTTACAGTGTTTTATGATTTTATTTTTACTTTAGGGAAGTATAAAGTTGTATTTTGGGGATCACACATGAGTGGAAAGCAGGGGTGGTGTTCCTGCACTGCACAGCCTGAACTGTGCTAAGCAGAGCTCCCCCCTGGGAGCTTGCGGGTTTTAACTGGACAAAGATTTGATGTGGTGGTTTTCTGGTGACACTGTGTCTCCTGAGATGTGGCACTGCTGACATTCAGCAGCTGGCCCTGCTTGTCTCACCCTGTGCCACAAGAGATCTGTTACCCTCGGGCTGAGTCCTGGTCCTGCTGATGGAGACAGAAGAGCAGCAATGGGTGTGGAGCATCTCTCACTTCTCGAACGGTGTCTCCCATGTGACAGAACATGAGGGACCACCCTGTGGCTTGCTTGGGTCTGAAGGAAGGTTCTTGGCATCCAGAAGTCCCTTGTGGATGATAGTTGGGTGGAGAAACTGGACTGGGTGGGTGGTTGAGAAGAGGAATATCATGCAGGAAGAGCTACATCTCCCGGTGGTTTGTCTGACATCCTTCCCCTGTGCAAGAGGGGCACAGTGTTCTGAGCCACCCTCTCCTCCCCAGACTGGGTGTAACTGGGTGATACAATGGGGTAAGGCAGGTGGCAGCTGGTTCTAGAGCAGGGATATGATAAATCTGAGGCTGAGCCTTGCTGTTTTATCTTTTCCAGAGGAGGTCATGCTGGCAGAGGAAGACAAGAACGCAGAAGAGAAATCTCCTCTGGACGGTAGGTCCCTTTGCTGTGCCGTTTTCCTCCTGTGATACATGAGAGGTTCAGCTGCTGGACAGTGCCACGGCCTTCCACTGTGCCCAGGAGGGTGTGAGGAACACACTCTTGCATGCCCTTGGCAGAGATGGGGCTGCAGAGTCCCTTTGCCCGTATCGGGTGCTTTCGAGGTTGCAGGTGGATGATGAGCAGTTATGTGACACCGCCCTGGGGTGGGGATCTGCCCTTGGGGTCGGTCCCTACGCTGCCTGTGGGACCACAGGGACGCCCGTCAGCCTGTCCAAGCGGGGCTGGCCGTGTCCCACATGGGGATTAGGCTGCAGAGCGGATGCCAGAGGAGGAACGCGCTGACCAGGAGAAGGCAGGGCTCCAAACCGAGGTTTTCCAAACGGATTTGACAAAGAGACTAAGACCCCTGTTAGCTGTAAGCAGTAAGACATAACAGGGTGTGGTGATCCTACCTTCCAACGAGTGACCCAGGCTGGAGGGACCGAGCCGAGCGAGGCCACAGGACCTGCCCTCCCTGTGCCTCCGAGAGCGATGAGCTCGTAGGAACGCGCCAGCCAGTCAAAGTTCAGTTAAAGATTCTTCCCTCTCCCTTTTCTGACCATCTTTCGTCCTCCCATGTCTCCTCCTCCTTTCCCCTCCCCCTCCCTCTTCCCTCCTCTTTTTTTTTCTCCTCCCATTCACTGTCAGGGAGGGCCGCCTCGGAAGGGCCGATCCACCAAGGCACGGCACCGGCAGAGACTAGCAGCGGCAGCAGCTACAACAGTGAGTGGATTGCAAATCACCAGGGGCTCAGGCGGCACAGCGGGGCAGCCTCACCCCACAGCCCCCCGTGCCCAGGTCACCGGGGGTGTCTCCCCGGGTGGTTTTGCACCCCTTTGCTCCGGCTCCTTCGGGGCGGTGGGCGCCCGGCTGCTGGTCCGCCTTGGCCAGCCTGGTGACCTGCACCTGGGGAGGACTCGGGGATGGATGGAAGAGCTGGGGCTGCAGGAGGTCAGGGCTCGAGGTGTGCCTGGCCAGTCTTCGTGTGTGTGTGTGGGTCGTGTGTACGCTGGGGGAGTTCGTCCAGCACGTGGGTGCAGCTCTTAGCCCTGAGCGTCTGGAAGAGTAGCCCGGAAAGCCGAGTGGTGTGAGCAAACTAGAGGTGGGGACAAGTCAAGACCCAGGGATATTAAGGCTCCTTCTATCCTGCTAAACTAAAGGAGCCCGGCAACATTCCCAGCCTTAAAGCAACTGGTGTGGAGCAGCCCATGTCTATGCTGGTAAATCCTCTTAGTCTCCAAAACAGAGGACTGTTGCATCCAAGGTGCCTGCAGAGATGGCACACTGCTAAACACAAGTAGGAGTTATCTGGGGGAGAAGATAAAGAAGCTGCTCAATTCATGCCAGGGAGTGTTGTAAAATTTTACTCCCAGTGCAGGTTATGTTCCAGTGCTGGGAATGGGCCTGGACATGCTGGAGTGTACTGGGACAGATGGAGCCTGGAAGACCCAAAAGCTGGTATTGCTGGGACTGAGGATTCAGCCTAGAGCTGGGTGGGCAAGAAAGGTGCAAAAGTGGTTATTTGCCAAAAAAAACCCTGGATCCAGATCACAGGCTCAGAGCATCCTCTTCTCCTCGAGCCTCTCAAACCAGGGTGATGCTCTGGGTGTTTGGAAGTGACCAAAGAACCAACCCTTGCCTTGGCCGTGGAGGAAGCAGCACATCCATTTCTGTGTCAGGGAAATCCATGTGAAGAGTGAGGGGATCTTGTCTAGGAGACTCCAGTGGCTCCGAGTGTGTGGGTTTGCTGTGTGTGCCTTCTGACCAGTCTGTATCACCACACCGTGGGGTGTCTTACTGCTGCTAGAAAATGGTGCTTAGTTACTGTATGTCTTGAACCTGTTACCAAACTGTATCAACGTATCTTTTTCTGCCAGTTCTCGAGGTTCTGCAGGTAGGTGGTCATGGCACCGGCGTCCTCACTGTTCCTGCCTCACCCCTCGTGCACTGGCTGGACAGTGCAGAGTTCTCCCAGCCTTTTAGGCTGCTAGTCTCTGTCCCTTTCGGAATAAAAACACTGTAGGGATGTCTGCCCTCCCCACAAAAGATGCTGTTGGGAGAAGTGTGTTTTCAAAGAATTACAGCAGCCCCAGAGGGCAGGGATTGTACACTGGGTGCTATTAAGAGGCTGCTCCCTGATTTGTGGCAGTTGCTTCTCTCTGAGCATTTCTGCTCCTCCAGGCACTGCTCGGTGCTTAAACCGAGCCCGTGAATGCTGACTCCTTAATGGTGCCCACTGTAAACAGCATTAATGGCTTTAATGGATGGAAGCACTCATCTCCTCACCCACTGGGGCTCACAAAGATCCAGTGACCCTGGCCAGCCTTTCTGCTGTGCTAAAAGCTCCAGCAGCTGCAGTGACTCCCCCACCCTCCTGCATCTGCAGGAGGGGTGAGCGTGAGCGCGCAGCCCCGTTCCTGGCAGACCTTCAAGATTTGGAAGGTCAAACAGCTAAAGGACCCTGAAGCACTGGGCCCTGCAAGGTTGTGGGTTGTCCGATTTGCTCCGGCTTGCCCTCTTGTGAGAGCTCTAAGCTGGCATTGGGAAGGAAATGCTGGCCCTGGAGAGTGAAGGGAGGGGGAGAGAGAATCCACTCTGCATCCTCACGGGGCATTTTCTCTTTAATTTGCACACAGTGTTGAAAAGAGCCGCAATAAAGAAGAGCAAAAACGACCTGATTCATGCAGAAGAAGGTGAGGACCATTTCACAGACATTTGCTCCGTTGGTGAGTACTGGCTTCGCATTGCCCCAGGTTCAGATCTCCACCCAAACCTGCCCATGCCATGTTTCCTCTGAGAGGCTCCTTTGCTCCAGAAGCTGCGGTTTCAAGAAGGAGAAGTCCCCTCGACTTCCCAAAGCAAAGGGCTCCGTGGCTTCACCCTCTGCCCTGCGCTGCCTGGCTCAGCTCTTGCATGCTGCACCTTTCCAAGAGCCCTGCCCGGCGCTTGGAGAATCCCTGCTGTGCCACCCATCCCGGGATTCTGCTTGGAGCACGCTTGTTCATGCTAATGAACCCCAAATCTGTCCAAGGACACTGCTAAGGCTCTTTGTTGGAGGAACTGGACACAGTCCCATCTGCCAATGATGCACAGGGATGGGTTTGCAGCCTTTGCTGTGTGAGTTACTACTGGGAAACGCTGGGCAGTGGCCCCAGTTCCCTCATTTTTGCCTTAGGAGAAGATCTTAAAGCAATTCTCTACGTTTTTCAAGCCAGATGTGGAGATACACACCAGTGTGCACCCAATCACCCCCACACCTCCAGTGCATCCTGCCCTGTGGGGCATTTGGGGTCTTCATCTCTGCAGACCAGGATGTGGCCAGGCTACGGAGGTGCTGCCTGTCCTGCAGTTCCCAGAGCTGATTCCCTCCCGAGATACAGACAGGTGGAGAGGCAGGAGGCAGGTCTGGGGCTGGCAGGGCTTGGCAGGCTCTGAGCACACAGCCCCCAGCTCAGGGAGCTGTTTGGACACCAGCAGAGATGCCTCTCAGCCGTGGGCTGCTCCTCCCCGGCTGGGGGCACATCTCCTGCCTGCTCTGCACTTGGGTATTTTGCTTCTCCCTGGCCCTGTTGTTTGAGTCTGGACATGGTTTTGCTGCTGGAGGAGCAGATGTTCTCATTATCTTCCAAAGGAATATCCTGGCAGCCCAGTTCCCACGAAGCAGCAAATCCTGGGTGCACAAGAGCAGCGGCACAAACAGTTCATTTGAGAGTCTGTGTCTGCAGAGTTCTGAAAGCACGAGTGCCTCAACTGCCCTTTGGAAAGCTGGCATTAAGGTTTTAAGGGATTAGAGCTTCTGCTGGGATTTCTTTTCCCCTTTAAATCAAGACCCCGTTGCAGGAATTGAATGTTGCTTGGCATGTTCCTGACACCATCACCCACAGTCCCCCAGGCTGCAGGTTTTGTGCCTAAACTGCTGACACTTCTGCGAGAGGCTCGTTGCTGAAAGAGGGCAAAAATGCAGCCCCCGTGTGCATTTTTGGGTTGGTTTGGTTATTTTTTCCCCCCCAGGATCCCTGCATGGATAACAAGGAACGGTCATTTTTGGAACATTTGTCCGTGGTTGCAATAATTATGAGCTCTTTGCATTCCCATCCAAGTCCCTCCAGGCTCTGGGCACCCATGCCACGCCAACAGATCTTGGAATTCAGGCATTTCAGGTGGCAACGGATGACGGAGCATCTGGGCTCGTGAATAATCTGCTGCAGAGCTGGGAACTGTCTCGGGAGCATATGGCAGGGAAAATAACAGCAGTGCTTCACCCACTTGGGAAAAGTGTTTTTGATTTTGATTCATGGAACGAGACAGAGAAGGAGAGATGGATGAAGCAGCTCCTTCGCGGGCTCCTGAAGAGGCTGAGGCTCTGCAGAACACAAACAATCACAGCACATGGGCAATTATGCATAAAGAATATGTTTTTTTGAGCAAAGGGGTTTTTTGGCTGGTTTTCTGTGGTGTCTTCTGGTGGGAGCAGAAGGAGGGTGGAAGAACTAACAGCATCATTCCTGAGTGCCAGGGGAAGGTGCAGACCAGGGGGAGAGGCTTTGACAGGGCTCTCTCTGCCCGTTGGCACTTGAATTCCAACACAAGCACCTCAATAATTGCATTATAAAGCTCTGTAGTGCTGAACACTTCCCAGTGTGTTCTCTGGAGCTGTTCTTAGCATTTGTTCTTTTCTCTCCTCCCAACTCCCAGCCTCTCATTCCACACTAATAAGTGTGCAGCTGCTCTCTCTGCCTTCCCACCCTCCACACTGTCCCAGACACAGGACACTTGTCTGGATTCCCAGACAGCAAAGCCCAGAGAAGTGGATATTTTCTATGTTCAGCTTAAATACAAACTGGTTTTCTTCTCTGAAAGATCAGTAGAGGAGATGAGACTATTCCCTTGCAAATCTGGGAGTACAGAGTGGCTTGAATATCTGAGAGCTCTTCACCTGCTGAACAGTGCAGCCTAAATCCTAAACTGGAGCTCTTTTTGTTGTCTTAAAGCAATGGAGGAGCACTGTGATTTATGTTTTAAACTGCCAAAGGCAGGATTAGCAAACTAACAGAACAGCACACCCAGCTTTTCTGCAAGGAGTTTGTTCAGAGCCCAGCCAAGGCCAGCTCTGTGTGTTGGTGGGTGGCCAGAAACGGGCCATGGAGTGGAGAGCTCACGTTCCACTGGGGAGACATCACACTCCTGTGGAGCTGTGAGGCTTGGAGGACCCGCTGCTGTCACATCTGGATGCTTCATCCTTCCTATGGGTGTTGTGTTTGATGTTATTGCAGCACGAAACAGGGCGAGATTCCCGCCCCTTCCAAGTGCTGAAATGTAGGTGCTCACACCCCAAGATTTGGCTGTTGCAGCCAGAACACTTTGTTCCTGTAGCTCAGCCATCTCCATGTAAATCATCTGCTTGGTCCAAGGCAGGCCCATGTGTCCTGCTCAGCCCTACCTGCAGGGATGCTCCATCCCACGATGGGGAAGGGCAACAGTGTATTATCCTGCCACAAATCATCTTGAAAAAAGGTCCTGAGGGCCAGCAGAGCGTGACACAACTAGTGGAGAGCAACAATCATGATTTTCCCTGCTTGTGACCATTGCAGAGGAACCCCAATGGCTCCATGTGTTTATTCCTAACCTGTGCTGATTTCTCCTGCTCAGCACTGGACAGAGGTTGCCCTTTCATCCTTCATTTGAAGAGCAGAAAGAATTTCTTCCATCAGCTTCCTATTGTTCAAACATTTGACTCCTTTCCAGAGTTTCAGACCAGAGTGGAAATGCATCAGATTTAGGCAGAGTTGGTACAAATGAGTAGCTGCACCCAAAATCTGATGCAGGGAGGCAGATTGAGGCCTCTGCTCAGGAAATACAGGCAGCTGGAGAGTGAAATAAGGAGACTTCATTCCATTCAGCAGGAAGGGCTGGTCTTTGGAGCAGGGGAAACAGGGACCAGCTTTCCTGTTGCCAGCTCCCAGCTCCATGAGGATGTGCTCCACACCACGGGCAGAACCACCACTGGGCCCGGTGCTTCCTGTCCTTCCAGCCCAGGTGACGAGTTTAACTGGGGCAATCAGGATGGTTCCAAAGGTTTGGAAGCCCAGTTTCTTTAGATAGTGGAGCTGGGCACTGATTCATTGACTCATGGAGTTTTAAAACCCCAACCTTCATCCCTCATGGCACCATCCCAAGCCAGATGCCCTCGCTCAGCCCGTGGCCAGCGTGCCCAGCTTTCTGCTCAGCCGTGTTCCCGGTGCTTGGCAGAGGCTCTGTGTGCCCAGGAGATGCCCTCCAGCCTTTTGCCTGCCAGGGTGGGGTGTGGTGACTCTTCTCTCTGTCCCAGGGTCTCCTTTTGCCCGCGCCAGTTTGAAGAGCGGGAAGAACGAGAGCTCGTCCTACTTCAGGAGGAAAGAGAAGATGTTCCGGTTCTTCATCCGGCGCATGGTGAAGGCTCAGAGCTTCTACTGGATTGTCCTGTGTGTGGTGGCTCTCAACACCCTCTGTGTGGCCATGGTGCACTATGACCAGCCGGAGAAGCTCACCACTGCCCTCTGTGAGTACTGGAAACTCCACCTTTCCCCTGAGGAAATCCACATTTTTGGTCACTCGGTGCCGCTCGTGCACCCCCGGGAGCTCTGGGGTTCAGCTTCCTGAGGGTCACCTCAGCACAGGCTCAGAAATGCTTTAGTCAGTGGTTCTGGTAATTCATAAGTCACAGAATCGTGGAATGGTTTGGGTTGGAAGGGATCTTAAAGATCATCTCATTCCAACCCATGGGCAGGGACACCTTCCACTAGCCCAGGTTGCTCCAAGCCCCGTCCAGCCTGGCCTTGGACACTTCCAGGGATGGAGCAGCCACAGCTTCTCTGGGCAACCTGTGCCAGGGCCTCCCCACCCTCACAGGGAAGGATTCCTTCCCAATATCCCATCTAACACTGCCCTCTGGCAGTGGGAAGCCGTTCCCCCTTGTCCTGTCACTCCAGGCCCTTGCAAACTGTCTCTCTCCATCTTTCTTTAGGCTCCCTTCAGGTCCTGGAAAGCCACAAATAGGTCACCCCAAAGCTTCTCTTCTCCAGGCTGAACAATCCCAATTCTCTCTCAAATCATATTTCCAGTCATTCAATCACACAATTCAGAAGAGATCCCCCAGGGCAGGGGGTTGGTTTGAGATGGGAACGATATCCCAAAGGTTATTTCAAAGTTCGGATTCAACCAGATGTAAATCCTGCAGGAAGAAGGATTTGTTCTGTGTCAGACAGAAAGGAGGGGGAGGGTTTTTTCCCCTGGGGAAAGGCAGGTTGCTCTGCCCAACCTGTGTCTGCCCCGAGAACTGCAAATTGCTGCCACTTTGATCTGCACCCAGGGGTGGCTCCTGTTGGGGACACAAAGCTCTGACACCTCTGGTGCCCCTGGGACAGCACCACATGTGAGACAAAACCCTCTGTCTGTGCTCATAGAACCCCACACTAATTCCCCATGGTTCAGTGATGACTGGCATGGTCTTTAAAAGGTTATAACCTTACAGAAGATCCTTTTTTGTTGCGTGCCCTCCTCACCGATGGGATGTGATTAGGGGGAGGGATGTCACGGTGCCCTCTGTGAAAATATGTGATGGAAACAACACCAGAGAGAAAATTATACTGTATTTGTGCTACAGCTTTTATTTTCACCTGTGGTCACCTGCCAGCTCAGCTCAGAGAGTTTAGAAGTGCTTTTGAAAGGTGATTTTTGTGTTTTGAAAATTGCATCTCTCTTTGTCTCGTGATGAATAATAAATGGAGGCTTTCTGCCATCACAGCCTTTACACCTCCCAGTGCTTCCCTGGGGTCACAGCCTGGCTCACAAAACCTGATTTCAAGAAATGTGCAAGGTGGGGGATGGAGCTTTTTGTGTATTTTGATGAAGGTTGTAGGGTAGGATTCCTAGAAAATTTAAACCTGAAAATTAAAACCTAAAAATTCCCGGCAAACTTGTGGAAATTCCTCAGGAGAGAACGTGGTGACCCTGAAAGTGGGACACTGCAAATTTTCCCTTCTGAAGGGAAGGGATGGGAGTTTATTTCTGGAAGTCAGAGCCATTTGTTTGGTCACTTCTGCCTCTGTAAAATGGCCAGGAACAAATCCTTTTGTCCAACACTTGATATTGAGATGGGACCAGAGCAGAATTTGTGAAGTAAAACTGCTGAAACAAGAAAAACAGAAGACCAGGAAAAAAACCCCAAATATTTCAGACAGTCTAATCATTTCAGCTTAGATCTTTAAAGATACTTATCTGCCTAATTTTCCTTGATTTCTATCTAAATTAGAGACTTAAATATTTCCTGCCTCAGATCCTCTGGTCTTACCTTATTACAAGGAAGCAAACTTTTGAAGTTTTTTTTTTTAATAGACCTAAAAGGTCAAGAATACCAACTGCTCTGACATCAAAAATGTCCTTATTAATATTTGTTGAAATATTTAATACCATCAGGTAAATGGAGCTATAATGAGAGATGCATAAGAAGGACAGGAACTTCTTTCAAGTCTGGGTTTGGCTTTTTTTTTTTCTTTGGCAAGATTTAGACTGAAAAGAGAGACAGACTATACAGAGAAGTCAGTCTTGCTTATTCATTACCTAAATTTAACAGAGGAATTAATAAGCCAGATTGGCAGAGTAATTAGAAGTTTGAGGATTAGGGTTTCCTCTTGAATTAGACCTAAATGTCTAGAAAAAAACCCCACACTTGAAGTCTTTCAACTCCAAAAAAGAAGGCTTCAGATTTCCAGGACTCAGTTTTGGGAGCACCCCATGCAGTGACTTTTCTTAGAGAACACAAAGAGATCCATGAGCCAGCAAATTCTGCTCCATGTTCCTGGGAGAGCTGGAAAGGAGGTTTCTGTCCATTAGAATTAAAGAGGCACCTCCAGGTGGGAAACTTATCTGGGACAGAGGCCACAAATGAGGCTTCCGAGCTATAAAAATAGGGAAGGTTGCAATGGTGTCGTGCCTGGAATCAGGGATTGGGGCGGATGCCTTTTTTGGGAGCTCTGTAATGTCAATTAGTTCCAGAAACACTTGGGCAGCAAACTTTAATTTCTTGGTGTTGGAGTATCACTGAGCTGAGAGTGAGGGATCCCATGGCCTTATATTGAATGGAAGAGTCAGAAAATCCCCAAAGAAACTTGGGATTTCTCAGGAGTTAAATTCTCAGCATCCCTCCAGCCAGAGGTGCTTCCTGTGGTTTGTCTTTGCACCACTGTGAGATGATTTCCTTGTAAGACTTGAGTGTCCTTTGCCAATAAGGAACCCCCTGGACAGGTGTTTCCCAAATCAATCCCTTAAATTCATCAATAGAAATATCAGTGGCTGCAGATAAACAGTGATGGAGCCACCACTGGAACTGGGGAGGGGCAGCACAGAGGGGGGTCACAGACAAAACCAGAATATCCAAGGAATCCGAGGGTTTGTGGATGTTCTTGTACAGGTTTAAGTATTAAATAGGTCTTTAAATAGGGTAGTACAGGATTAGTCACTGTGACAGAGAGAATAAAGGCCAGAGATCAAAGAATGGTTTGGGTTGGAAAGGAACTTAAAGATCATCCAGTTCCACTGCCATGGGCAGGGACACCTTCCTCTAGCCCAGGTTGCTCCAACCTGGCCTTGGACACTTCCAGGGATGGGGCAGCCCCAGCTTCTCTGGGCAACCTGTGCCAGGGCCTCCCCACCCTCTGATTAAACAATCTTTTCTTAACATCTTATTTAAATCTCCCCATGAATGGCCCCCCTGGAAATTCTAACACACACCAGATAATTTTTGTTCGCTGTGGCTTTTTTTGTTTGTTTTTTTTTTTGCTTGTTTGGTTTGGGTTTTGTTTTTTAAGATAAGTTTTCTCCAAGATGAAGCAGAGACACTGTGGGTTCATTTTGGGGAGGATTGTCCCTGGTCTGCCTTATCCATAACATAATGGAAACTAGGGGAAGAAACCTATTGTAATGTAATTTTAAACCTAAGAACTTTTGAGAATTGTCTGCTGAAATGGCCTCTAAGTCAAACCTCTTGAATTACAAGTATCCTGTGCCTCCAAACCCTCCCAAATTTCAGGATGACAAGCTGAGGTTCTGCATTCAAGCCTGTCTTTGTATTAGTGATGACCTACAGCTTTCTATCCCGTTTCCTGAGGGGAAGTTTTCACAGCATCATCTTTCCTGTTCATCTCACCTTTAATCTTGAATTCAGGGAATATTTTATGCCTTCAGATGTGTGAGACTGGGCTGGTTGTTTTGTTACTGCAGGGATGGAGTTGGCTCCTCTTTCTCCTGCTGGAATAACTCTGCATCACACACACACATTTTGAAGGAGTCCAGCTGGGGTTTAGCCCTCAAGGAGTTGTTGAAAACCCTGTTCTGCCCAAGATTTGTGCTCAGATCATTAGATATCAGCAGAACAAGGTAGCACAAAACCAGGGGATTTTAAACAGCTCCCGGAAATACTCAGCAAAATCCTTTAACTGTAAGAGTGACAGAGTTTAAAAATGGCTTTAAAGTTAATCCATGAGGAGAAAACTTCGCTGCAGAGGAGCAGGACTTGGCTGGTCTGGTGGAGAGCAAGAGAGAAATAAATTCTAATTGTGTTGTTTTGTGGAAGGTGCTTAGAAATGAACTGAGGAGGCTTTTTGTGAAGGGCAGCAGCAGGAGAGTAGCGTGGTAAAGTCTGGGAGGATCCTCTAAATCCTGAAACTCTACCCAGGCACCTCTAATTCAATTATACCTGTCCCTCTGGGGAAAAGTTTAATTACATTACAAATTAATTTTACTTAAAGAACGGTTGGTAAAAGCCTCCGGGTCTTGCATTGATTTATTTTTCCCTTGGTCTCTTCTTTTAACTTTTCTGTTTTGAATTGTTCTGATTAGCTCTCCCTGCTTGATATTCCACATCACTACAAGTGCTTCGGAAAAAGAGCTGCAGGAGCTTCAGAGAGAGGCTTGGGATTTCTTTGGTCTGCCTGAAAGAGCTGATGAGAAATTCTTTGAATTCTTGTGGTGTGATGGATAACAGGACATACTTTATGCCCTGTAATTATCCCCAAATTCAATCAGAGATTTTCCTTCTCTGGATGGAAAGGATTCCAGTGCCAAATAGGAATTCTCCCATACTGCACATGGACACTGCTCACTGAATCAGGGACCTTGGGTTAAATAAGCTGCAGCTCCCTATAAAAGTAATTTTTCATGCAGCCACCCATGATTATCATCCAGAGTGTCTCTTTTCTGATAAACACAGTATTTGAAAACACTTTTAAAATCATTATGGCCTGGGAACATCTTCCTTTTCTACAAAAGACTGAACCATGTTTTTAGGCCAATTAGGTCTTTTTTTATTCCCTTCATGAAGCAATTCCCCTTTTTTTTCTCCAACTAATACTGCAGGTATTCCTGCATGGCTCCCTAATTTATGTCTGTCTAAAACCAAAATCCAGAATGTCTCTTTTCTGATTAACACAATATTTGAAAACAGTTTTTTAGCCCTTATGGCCTGGGAATGTCTTTCCTTGCTATGCAAGACTAAACCATGTCTTTGGGGCCAATTAGGCCTTTTTTGATTCCCTTCATGAAGCAACTCTCCTTCTTTGTCCAAATAAAACTGCAGGGATCCTTAACTGGCTCCTTAATTTAAGTCTGTCTAAAACCAAAATCCAGAATGTGTCTTTTCTGATAAACACAATATTTGAAAACAATATTTTAGCCACTATGGCCTGAGAACACCTTCCCTTGCCATGTAAGGCTGAACCACGTGTTTAGGGCCAATTAGGCCTTTTTTGGTTCCCTTCATGAAGCAACTCTCCTTTTTTCTCCAAATAAAACTGCAGGGATCCTTAAATGGCTCCTTAATTTATGTCTGTCTAAAACCAAAACCCAGAATGTGTCTTTTCTGATAAACACAATATTTGCAAACACTTATGGCCTGAGAACATCTTGCCTTGCCAAAACTATGTGTTTGGAGCAATTGGGCACTTTTTGATGCTGTGGTTGCCTTTGAAGTAGGTGACCAGCTCCCTCTGGATATCCAAACAGAGAATTTGCAAGGAAAAGGCTTTCTGAAGCATATTTATTTATGTCTGCTGAGCATTTCACATCTGCTTGGTCAAAGAAGAGGAAGTTGTGCTTTGAGGTTCTCTTGGTTGGTTTAATGTGTGAGGAGGATGAGGAGGGGAAACCAAAGTGTCAGGCTCAGCACCTGCTCCTAATGACATTGGACTTGGAGATGGGGCAGAAATGGAATTAATCCCTGGGTGACTGACAAAAAAGAGCTGGGAACTGTCAAATTCAAACACGTGGGGTGATGGGATGTAATGGGTATTGGCCTTTGCCAATAGCACAAATCTGAAATTAAATTAGACTATTTGTATCAAACTTTTCCTCCTTCAATCACATCACAAAATGCTTCTGCTTAAGGCAGATTGGATTACACGTGGGGTCTGAATACCAGGAGGTCCAAACAACAAAATTGCTTTTTCAATTACATAGGCAGGGCCACCTCAGAAGGAACTGTGTGTCTGATCCTTCTGCTGCAGCAGCTGATTCACTGAGTCAGTCCCTTCTGCCTGAGCAGTTCTCTCTGTCTGTGTTTTCCTTTCCTTCATCCCTTGTCCTCACTGGGCTGTGATTTGTAGCATCTGGTACCTGCTGAGATGCAGCTCCTGCTGCCAGTTCCGAGCTCTGATCCTGATGGGATCCATCAGCTGTGAAAGGACGAGTGGGGCTCTTTCAAGAGCAGCAGAAGGAAATTGCCTTTTGAGACGGTCTGAGTTTTAAACATTTCCCGTCGTCTTTATTTTATTTCTTTTGAACATAATCAAAGATTTCTTGGTTCTGTTTTGCTTAGAAAGGCCATTTCCCAGCTCTTTTCTCCTATGATATCCTGGTTTTGCACGTGTGTTTGCAGGATGATGATTGAACATTGCACTTGCTGATACCTGGTTTTATTCAGCCTTCTGCTGGATGGGTGACTGACCATTAATCCTTGTTTCTTTTATCCTTTTGAAATGATGATAATTGTCTTGGCAAAGTGCACTGGGATCTGCTGGTGAGAATTACAGTTAAAAAACACTTAAAAGGACTTTTGTTACTCTGTGAAAGAAAATGGGGTGTCCCTGACATGTAACTCTGAAAGGTGAGTTTGGTGGACAAAGAGGGTGAAAATGTCCTGCCAGACTGAGCCATGACACAGGTGGAGGCTGTGCTGTGCTTTCTGTAGGATCTACAACCTCTCCCTATGATTTTTTATCAGCTAATTAAACAAGGTCACCGACTTCAAAGCATTGGTTTGATACCAATCCTTGGGATAGGGAGACTTCCCATGGGAGTCATTCCAGTGACACCACTGGGCTTGCTGAGCTCTGCTGAGTGTGAAACCAAAGTCCCTCTCCAGCTCTCCTGGAGCCCCTTTAGGCCCTGGAAGGGGCTCTCAGGTCTCCCTGGAGCCTTCTCTTCTCCAGGTGAACCCCTCCAGCTCTCCCAGCCTGGCTCCAGAAGGGCTCCAGCCCTTGGACCATCTCTGTGGCCTCCTCTGGATTTGCTCCAACAGCTCCTCCTGATGTTGGAGCCCAGGGCTGGAGGCAGCTCTGCAGGAGGGGTCTCACTGAGCAGAGAGATGGATAGTTGGATGGATTGCCAGCAAAACTATGGATATTTCCCTACTCTGGGATCCCTTGTGTTGGAAACAACTGTTTTCTCACTGAGTTTTTGCAGCTGATGTCAGAAAGGAGAGACAAGTTGGTGCAGGGGTGACCAGGCTTCTCCTGGCAGGTTCCAAGCTCCAAGTGAGATGGAGCTGTGCTGCTCCTTCATGTGACCATGAGACCCAGAGGATGGAGCTGCCTCTTGGCAGGAAAAAGGCTGAGAACTTTGCAGATCTCCTACTTTGTCATGTTATTCCTCCAGTGTGAACACACTGCCCTTATATTCTCCTTTGATGACATTGCTCCTGCTTTCAAGGACAGGAGGTGACACAGTACAATTAATCCTCTCCTGGTATTTCCTCCCCTTGTGCAAATGTTGGCAGAAGTGTCCTTGCAGGCTCCTCACTAAGGTGTTAATAAAACCCTTCTCATGTCATTAAAGCTTCCTGCATTTCAGTTCACTTTATGCCCATGATATTCCAGGACTGTCTTTCATTTAAGTTTTAACCCCCCTTTTTATTGGTTGCTATTTGAAGCTGTGTTTTCCAAGCAATGTCCAAAGACACCCAGCAGTGCAAAACAGGCCCTGGGCCAACTGTGCTCACTCCACATGAATGTGGAGGGTGGAGGGAAATCCAGGCACTTTGGAAGGACCCTCATTCCCTCCTCACACTCATCAGCCAAAGCCACATGTTGCAGGAAGTCCTGGAATGATAAAATCATGGAATGATAAAATCATGGAATACCTTCAGTGGGATCCACAAGGATCACCCAGTCCAACCCCTGGCCCCGCACAGACACCCCAACAATCCCCCCCTGTCCCTCAGAGCGTTGTCCAAACCCTCCTGGAGCTCTGGCAGCCTTGGTGCTGTGCCCACTGCCCTGGGGAACCTGGTCAGTGCCCAACCACCCTCTGGGGGAAGAACCTTTTCCCAAAATCCAGCCTAACCCTGCCCTGGCACAGCTCCAGCCATTCTCTGGGTGCTGTCCCTGCTCACAGGGATCGGAGCTGCCCCTCTGCTTCCCCACTTTACAAAGCCCTGGAATTCAGGATTATTCAGCTGAAAATTCCCTTGTTTCTACTTGTATCCATCCCCCCTTGCCTGTCCATGTGCACCTTGGAGAAAAGTTTGGCTCCATCTTGTCTTTATCATTCCTGGAATGGTAAAACTGAAATTCCAGGAGACTTTGCTGCTCCAACATCCAGGAGCCTCCTGTGCTGCACTAAGAGGGGTGATTGATCTCCACCCTTTGAGGTTTAATTATTTTCTTCATCTCTTCTCCAGAGAGAGAGGTTTGCCTTATTCTATTGGGTTTGTTTTGGTAGTGGAGATGTTTTTTGCCCCCTTTTTTTGTTTGTTTTTAACATTTTACTCTTTCTGCTGCTAATTGGCCTCCAGATCCAAACTTAAAATGCCAAAGGTGGTATTTTCTGTAGCTTGAAGTCCTGAAAACTTCATCTAGAAATTGAAGTCTCCAGCCCTTTGTTTTATCATGGGTGATAAATTTTCCCATCAAAAGCTTCACAGCTTATTTGCCTGTGATATGTGAAGCCAAAGGAAACAGAACTTGTTCTTCCACAGTTATTGGGCTATAAAGGCATAATAAAAATAAATGTGGTAACAGTAGACACAACACCTCTGAATATGAGCCCTCAGAGTCAGCAGTTCTGTTGGGTAGGAAAGTATTTTTATCAGCAGAGGATGTTACAGAAACTCAACACCCCACACCCAAAAGTGCCCATCTCTTGTGAGTACAGAAGGCCCAAACACATCACTGCAAAACATTATCTGTGCAATTAAATTAGACCTTTAGAAAGAGTAGATCCAGAGGTTTCCCTTGAAATTCCTTTATAAAAACAATGAGCATATTATTTAATGCTCAGGCCACCATTCTACAGCACAGCTCCTGAAGGCTGCTCACAGCTCATGGAAATCATGATGGGAAATGCTCCTCTGGGTCTTGTTTGCCATTGCAGAGGGATTTTCTTCTGCCAGGAGTCACTCTGGGTTGTGCAAAAACACCACTGTTCCCCACATGAAGGGATCTGCCCACGGAGGTCTCATGGGCTAATTTAATCTCTTTTTCCCTGTTTCCAGATTTCGCAGAATTTGTTTTCCTGGGGCTGTTCCTCACTGAGATGTCTTTGAAGATGTATGGACTGGGGCCAAGGAACTACTTCCACTCTTCATTCAACTGCTTTGACTTTGGGGTGAGTAAGATGAATCACAGAAGACTTTGGGTTGGAAGGGAACTTAAAATCATCCCTTCCACAGGCAGGGACACCTTCCACTAGCCCAGGTTGCTCCAAACCCTGCCCAACCTGGCCTTGGACACTTTCAGGGATCCAGGGGCAGCCACAGCTTCTCTGGGCAACCTGTGCCAGGGCCTCACCACCCTGCCAGGGAACAATTCCTTCCCTCTAACTAATCTAAGCATGAAACCATTCCCCCTTGTCCTGGCACTCCATGTCCTTGAAAAAAGTCCCTGTGTGGCTCTCCTGTCATCCAGCAGGTTGGGCATTCCAGGGTGGGTGTGGCAATCCATGGGAAATGGTGCTGGGAGTGTTTCTTCTGGTTGCATAAATTAACTGCAGTTAAACACATTAAGCTTCCCCTCCTTATCATGCTTTTTTGAGGCAAAGTGACAGCTGGGGTTTCATTTCCTCGGCGAACTCCAGGGTGTTCCAACTGCTCTGATTGCTGGGAGATTCTCCTTCCCATTTAAATGAGGTGATTGAAAGAAAAAAAAAACAACCAAACCCCACACATCTTCCTGCTCATCTCCTCTGTCAGCCCTTGAACAGCCTGTCCCTCAAGATACACAGGCAGCTCTTTGCAGTGCCCAGAAGGAGAAGAGTAAACCCGGGATTTGTGACAGGAAGGTAATAACTCACATCCAGAATCATAGAATTATAGAATCATGGAATCAGCTGGGTTGGAAGGGACCTCCGAGATCATCAAGTCCAACCCTTGATCCACTACTGCTGCAGTTCCCAGACCATGGCACTGGGAACTGTCTCATCCAGTCTCATCTTAAAAACCTCCAGGGACGGAGAATCCACCACTTCCCTGGGCAGCCCATTCCAATGGCTGATCACCCTCTCTGGAAAGAAATTCTTCCTAATATCCAACCTAAACCTCCCCTGGCACAGCTGAAGACCCTGAGCCCTCTTGTCTTGCTGAGAGTTGCCTGGGAAAAGAGACCAACCCCCACCTGGCTCCCCCCTCCTGTCAGGGAGTTGTAGAGAGTGATGAGGTCTCCCCTGAGGTTCCTCTTCTCCAGGCTGAACAGCCCCAGCTCCCTCAGCCTCTTCTCACAGCACTTGTGCTCCAGACCCTTCCCCAGCCTGGCTGCTCTTCTCTGGACCTGCTCCAGGACCTCAATGTCCTTCCTGAGCTGAGGGGCCCAGAACTGGACACAGTCCAGGCTCAAACTACAGCTCTGAAGTGTGAATAGTGGGGCTGCTTTTGGCTCCATCTAACAAAGGACATGGCGTGTGGATGGTAATTTATTCATTAAAAGCTATTAGGCTCTAATCTGTCCTCACAGAGGATAACTTGGCTCCTCTTATCTTCGGCGTGGGCAGAGCAGGATTGGGGCTGGGAGGTTTCTGTACCAAAGCAGATATGAAGCTCTCGATCCAGCCAGGGGCAAGGGGAGGACAGTTCAGGTCACTGTGCATGTCATCCAGCCCTTCTCTCTAAGATTCAGTCTGCTGGTTCTAGTGTTTGTCTGCCAGAATGCTGGGAGTGACTCTCCTCCCCCAAGGAGCAAAATTCCCACGAGGGAGGAAGAATTCTCACCTTCAGGAAGTGACCTCTCCTCAATCCAAGGCTACAAGTAGAGCCAACTTACTCTCTTCTTGGCTGGAAAGCTCAGAGTGAACTGACTTTGAGATGAAAGCACTCAGCCCAGGGATCACCTGTGTGGGAAAAATCCCTTTTTTAAATTTAGAAAGATGGCATAAACTCAGGGAACGAAGAAAGAAGGAAGAATTTATTCAGCGCGCCGGGTCTTTCTCTCACTGAATTTCCAGGGAAAAAGACCCTTTGGATTTAAATTCCATACATTTTGTGAGAAACAGAGTCTCCAGATAAAATAATTTTTCAAATTAGAATTTATTATATAGTAGAAGCAAGCAGTGCTGGGTGACAGCAGGAGTCTGGCTCCTAAACCTGCCACCCTGATACAGTGTGTGAGTCTGATATTTATTTCAAACATGCCATACATATTCATTATACCACATACATATACATTTTACATTGCTATTCCAGGTATTCAACATATGTTTATTTTCACAGCTTAGACTAATTTGTTATCTCTACGTCAAGTTATAAATTCATATGTTCTTCGAAAAAAGACACCAAATTGCTATTTGACCCAAACTGGTTTGGACATAATTCCTGGCTAGGAGGACAGGGAAGGTGATGGTGATGGTCTGTTTTATGTCTTTATGGGGGTGCAATTAAGTTTTACAATCTGTTTTTCTTCTTTCCTGAGGTTACACTAACCCATTTGTTTCCCATTTGTCTTTTTTGTCAACACGAATTATGGTCTGTGTTTATCACAATTTTATAGTTTCACAAAATCCCACCCGTTTCCAGATCAGTTTAATATACTCACTTTTACCTAAAAAGGTTTCTTTTCTCTGAAAAGGGGCTTTCCCTTTATTCCAATTGGCTGCGAGGCATCCCCTGTCAAAGGTGATGGATCTTCCTTTGTTCTCAGCCCAAAGAGAAAAGGAACCTCGTGTACAACGTGGCCCCAAAAGATTTTAATTTTTAAGAACTTTTGCATTTCCCTTTTCCGGCTGAAAAGGACCCTGATACCCAGTCTCATTTGGAACTTGGATATCTTACAACTTCACAATATGCCTATATATATATATATAAAACCCCTATTTTTATTTCTCATAATATAAACCCCCTATTTTTATTTCTCATTTCACTGCCTTGTTTAAATTCCCTGGTAACAGGCTGATGTCTTTCACCAACGGATTAGGTGAGCTCCAAGCTGGCTGCAAGATTCCTTGGATCCCTGTGTCCGGGATGCTCCTTCCAGAAGCAGCCCTTGCACCTGGCAGTCGGGGACAGGTGATTTAGGAGCTTGCACTCAGCCAAAGATAAACCCCCCAGTGTGTCTCTGTATCACGCTGGGGTTTGTGCAGCGCTGGCAACGAGCTTTGTGAGTGTTTCCCAGGAGGTTCAAGCTGTTGATCTGTTTTTAATTCTTCCTCCTTCGGAGAATCCACAGGGATCCTACTTCTGGCTGTGTTTCTTCCTCCTCACCCACCTTCCAGCCCCCAGAATTAATTCGGCAGCTTCACCCCCCCAGAACATCACACAGCTCTGTAGCCAGTTTAGTCTGACAAACCATCAAGACGAAACCATTCAAATGCAAAAAGCGAAACAACAAATCAGAGCAACATCAGCCTTGGGAGTAACAGTCCAGAGGGGTCTCCTGTGAAACAGGCTCCCAGGAGGCCCCGCTGGGATGCCGAGATAATTAATTATCAGTGTAACATGTGGAAGGTCCAAGGGAAGGGTTTTGCTGATTCACGAGGGATTCCCAAGAGTGAGAAACTGCGGGAGAGAAGTTTTAGCTCCTTCTTTTTCGGATGGGACAAAAGGGATGAGCAACTGCCGTGTACCTGATTTTTTTTGAAGCTCGGGGTACAGCATTTCTTGCGGGTATCAGACCCAGCCCCGGCTCCCTGTTAACATTCCCTCTCCCGGCACAAACCAGCTGCTTGCTGGGTTCTGCTGAGCGTGTTTATGGTGTGTTTTGCCCACCCGGGGACCAGGGGCAGTGGGAGCTCTGAAAGGCCGGGTTAATGTGAGCAATAACAGCAATTGGCAGCGAAACGCCTGTTTTATCTCATTAACTGCGCAGCAACCTGCGTGGAGATAATTGCCCTTTCCAGCTGTGCTTAACCCATTGCTGCTTTGTCCTTTTGCTAATGAAGGATTTCTCAGAAAGTTTTTTTCCATCGCTCCAGGTTAATTCCCTGCCGTCCTTAAACCCCCCAGCCAAAACAAACCAGGACTTAAAAAAATCCACCTCGATTTAGGACGACTTTGTCAATCCCCCGAGGCAGCTGGTTGGATGTGTGTGCTGGAGGCTTTGCCGGGTCTCACAACAGCAATTGCTTTAATTGCTCTCCTAAACACTCTCAGTTGCCAGAAGTTTCTGGTGGATCTCACCCAGAGCTTCACTGCTCTGCTGCAGGTGAAGATTTTTGGTCCTTCTGGTGGGCAGGGAAGGACGGGGCAGTGCCCCCCTGGATCTCTGCACAGATCCACTGTGTGGGGTGGGAAAACGAAGTGCTGGCATTTGCAGTTGAGCCAGTGTTAAAAAAAATACAATAATAAAGCACAGTGTCATTACAAAAAGGTTATTTTAAGGTAGTTTGATTGTTGGAGGAAAAGCAACAAGTTCCTGACTGGGTACAGGAGATCACAATGTGTTCTGCTGCTGGGTATTGCCCTTTTTCAGTCTGGGCTGCAGAAAGTTGGGATAAGGATTTCCAGTGCTCTTGGCCAAATTAGGGATTTCCAGTGCTCTTGGTTAAATTAGGGATTTCCAGTGCTCTTGGCCAACTTATGATTTTCCTGAAGTTTTCCTAAGAAAACCATCACAGCCTGAGCTCTGATTCCTGGGCTTTCCTCAGCCTCACAACAGAGAAATAAGTTTTGCCTTATGTGTATTAATAAAACAACCTTCTTCTTGCAGGTCATCGTGGGAAGTATATTTGAAGTTATTTGGGCTGCAGTGAAACCAGGAACCTCATTTGGCATCAGTGTATTGAGGGCACTTCGACTGCTGAGGATTTTCAAAGTAACAAAGTAAGTCCAGCTCCCTTTTCACTCTCACAGCAGACTTTTAGCACCACATGAAATCTGGATTACCAACCCCACAGCAAGGAGGAGTGGTTTTGTTGATATTTTTATTTATTGTTACATATATTTATAGTTATAAAAATAAATAAATAAATAAATAACCAGAAGTTGGAGGGAAAAAAAAACCCAAAACAATGGTCCAAACCCCTGGTTTTGCTGGCACAAAAGCCCTGTCTGTCCTGGCATCCCATTAGGATGGTCCTGATGGGAGCAGGAGCAGAAGGAAACTGCAGATGCAGAATTGCCCTCTCCTCGGCTGGGCAATGGGGGTTTCTGGCAGCTGGAAATTTTGGGAGTTCCTGAGCCTGTATTTGCATCCACAAAGATTTTTAACAGCCTTTTTTTTCCCCCAGCCTCCTGTACAGGCTTTTCTGCCCTTGGGCAGAGGGTTCCACAGTGTAATGATGGGCTGCAGGAAAATATCCTTTTTTTGCTTTGTTTCTAAGCTTGTTTAAAACAAAAACCTCATTAGTTACCCCTTAGCTCTTGTGGTAAAAGCAACAAATTTCTTATTGACTTTCTAAGTCCCATCAGCTGCTCACTGTCCTTATCTGCTGCTCCTGAAGGGTTTGGGAACTGGAAAACCAAATACCCTGGGTGTTGCTGGCTGCTAAATCCTGGTGCCTGAGCCCCTGTGTTGACACAAATACTCAGAGTTTTGCTGCTGCCTGTGCTGTGTCTGCTCTGGGCACTCCTGGGAGGTTGAATTTTCACTAGAGTTGTGTTTCCACAGCTTTTCTGTTGTTTTCCTGCTCCTGCCTCACGTTAATGTGCTCTGGCATCAGCAAACAGCTCCTGTGCCATTTAGAAACCCATCTAGAGCCATTTCTGCAGGCTTTCCAAGCCGTGGTGTGCAAATTGATGACATATTTAGGTGCCCCTGCTGTTGTTTTCCACCTTATTTTTTTTCCACTGTTGCCTCCTCGGCTCTCCCTTCTTTCCATCACTCCCTTAACGCTCCTTGGCTTGAAGTGACAGGAGGAGGAATAAGAACTCCTCCCAAAAACACCCCTCATGCACAACTGCCTTCAATAAATAAGGCCCAGGTGATGGCACTGGAACAAACCAACCATTGGAAGTCACCAGGTGCTTTGGCAGCTGTTCAGAGGCCCAGGTGGCTCTGGGGGGTTTGCTGGTTTATATCTGTTAAGGATCGTGCAGATCCCAGATTTGTGTGTGATACGGTGTCAGCTGTTGTACTCGGGGAAAAA
The DNA here is from genome assembly GCF_003984885.1 of Neopelma chrysocephalum. Taxonomy (NCBI): domain Eukaryota; kingdom Metazoa; phylum Chordata; class Aves; order Passeriformes; family Pipridae; genus Neopelma; species Neopelma chrysocephalum. The sequence goes on from NW_020897735.1 coordinate 1,246,195, forward strand.
GGGGGTGGAAACATTAAGTTTCTGTGATTGTCTGGTAAAATAGGTGGGTACCTGCACCAAAAATGTCACTGTAGTTTACCTGTGCACCAATCTTATGCATGGGAAGCTCCTGGTTTTGTAGGAAATTCAGAGCAATGAATCATCAGCAGATAATTTTATCCCCAGCTACTGAGATTTGCTGTGTCTGATTGTGTGTTGTGCTTTTTCAAAATTTTGGCCATTTTTGGAAGGTAAAATCTTATTTTTTTCATGAGTTTTGACTATTCCTTTTAGCCAGCAGGATCAAGGGATGAATCACAAGAACTGTTGAGGTTGAAAAAGACCTTTAAGACCTTCAAGAGCATCGAATTCAACTGTTCCCCCAACACTGTCAAGGCCACCACTAACCCCTGTCCCCAAGGGCCACATCCACACAGCTTTTACATCCCTGCAGGGATGGTGACTCCCCCACTGCCCTGGGCAGCTGTGCCAGGGCTGGATGAGCCTTTCAGTGAAGAAATTTTCCCTGACATCCAACCTAACCCTCCCCTGGCACAGTTTGAGGCTGTTCCCTCTTGTCCTATTGCTCATTTCTTGGGAGAAGAGATTTAACTTAACGAACCGAGCCCGGGGCTCCCCCTTTCTCAGGACATCAGTGACATTGTCACCCCCCTGATCCTGATGTTCCCTTGACCTGATAATGTGGAATTTTCACCCGACACGACAGGAATGTGCTCGTTGCATGACCAGCAGCCACATCCCTGCAGCTCCCACGGGATGATCCCACATTATCCCAGGGTTTGAGCTGCACAGCTCAGTCCTCTCATGACTCATGAGAGCCACCAAAGTGCTGCCACCAGGCACAGATTCTGCCCACACTCTCTCATTGCAGCCTTTGCTGTGAGAACACCCTGCCCCTCAGCAGTTTCCTGTCTCCTTTTTCCATTTCTTCCATAGGAATTTCTCTCTGAAACTCCCTGCCCTGGTTTATTTTCCCTCCATGTTCAGCAGAAGCCAATTGCAGTCCCAGAATCCCAGAATATTCTCATTTGGAGGGGACCCCCAAGGATCCTGGAGTCCAGCTCTTGAGTGAATGGCCCAAAGAGGGGATTGAACCTGACCTTGGTGTTCTTAGAACCAAGGTTGAACCAACTGAGCTAAACTCAGTCCTCCTGCTTTGAATAATCAGTGGGATGAGACCTTTTGATTCCCACATCCCAAATCAGTGTGACCATGGACAGCAGATCCTGCTTTGAATAATCAATGGGATGAGACCTTTTCAATCCCAATCTTAAATCAGAGTGACCACGGACAGCAAGAGTTAAAAAAGGAAATTCCAGCTGGCCTGAAAGGTGCCAGCAGGATCCACCAGGAGGGGATACAGACTGAGAGGGGCTAAAATTCAACAGGGAGGACAAGGGAAAACCAGCTTCATGTGCTTGTCTTTGCCATGGCAGAGCTGAACAGGGACTGGCATCTGCAGAAATGCAGCTCCTCAGAATATCCTGGTGCTCTGTGTCAGGGTTTGGTGCTGAGCTATTCCAGGACAAGGCAGAGCCTCCAGCTCCCATGGATTTTGGGTTCAGTCGTGTTCCCTGTGAGGTGTGAAGCCCTTGGATGAGGCAGGTTTGGTCTGAAACTGCTGTGTCCAGCAGGGGAGAGCTGTGGGAGCAGCAAACCCTCCCTCTCCAAGGAGAGCAGCTCAACCCCTTTTGCTTTGGGACTGACCCTGGGCAGGTTTGGTTGTGACATTTCCACTGAAGATATTCTCCTGAGAGACCAAAGTTTATCCTGAAACCTCTGTCACTGTATTATGGAAGTAAATTTTCTTGAAATGGGAGTATAGGATCCTACTTCTGGGATGGACGTGGTTGTATCACAGAGGAACATGGGGTGGTTCAGTCCTCCCAGCTACACCTGGGGGAAGGAAGAGGGGGAAAACAAAGACAAAGGAAAGGGGATGGTGACTCAAGCTCTTAGCTTCTGTCCCCATCAGCAGATCTGACAAATCCACGGGCTTCCTTCTGCTGGGGACCCACAGCCACACTGCAGGAATGAGCTCAGGGTGTGGATCCATCCCCAAACTGCAGCAGGAGGACACTCAGGGCAGGGATTCAGCTCTGCAGGGCAGCTCTCAGGGCCAGGCAGTGGAAATGAGAGAAGCCACTGGAGAAAAAGAGGAAAAAATTCCCCCCCCTATGGCCTCAGACTCCCAACTTTGAGCAGAGTCCATGTGAAATGGCTCCAAATCACTCCTTTCCTGCCTGTTCTGACCCCGTTGTTCCACAAGAATCCGGGTCCAAAAGGAGCTCGTCAAAGAGCTGCTCAGCTCTTTCTGCATTTCCTGACTCATTAGTTTTCCTAATATAAACCTCCCTGCCTGTTCTCAGCAGGGCAATAAAGCCAGGAAAGAGCTGTTTCCGAGACCCTTCCCAGCACACCATCACTCCACATTCCTGCCTGTGGATGTGCCAGGAGCTGCCTCTGGGCACAGGAGAGACAAAAACAAACCGTCTTCTGTATCTGGCCAGATGTGACTTGGATGTGTCAGTCAGGATTCAGGCTGAGCCTGAATTCCCTCTTGCCATGCTGGAATTATCATCCTGGATTTATTTTCCTCCTCCAAGGCTCTGTCCTGGACACCTGAATTTCCCCCCACCAAAGGCATTGCTGGGCACTGATGTGGGTGTGAAACTCCTACAGGAATGTTTAAACATGTGGGAATTTAAATCCACTGGTTGATACTGCTGTTGGATGGGTTGGAAGGACACACCACAAAGATGTCCTGGTGGAAATTAGGTGTTTAATCCCAATTTGTGTGCTATGGAGAGCTGGATTCACTGTTCCCACCTTCAGTGTCACCTTCATGATGTTGATACTCTTTTGACACCCCTGCTGGTTTGGGACATTTTAGTTCTCATCTGGCTGCTGTGCTGGAGGAGAAGATGCCAAAAGGTCAAAATCTATCCCAGGAAAGGGGATAGAGGAGGAACTAATCCAAACATTCACTGCACACAACTCAGTGTGGGTGCACACACACCAAGTGACCACCTCTGCCCTCGGGATGCTCCAACAGATTTTCCACTCCATGAGCCGTGCTTTCCAACAGCAGAAGGGAGCCTAAAGAGGCTGATATTCCTTGTCATTCTTCTCCTGTTTCATAATAAGAAAATCATAGAGTCAGGTTGGAAAAGACCTTCAGGATCATCGAGTCCAGCTGTTGGCCAGCACTGCCAAGGCCACCACTGACCTGTGTCCCCAAGTGCCACATCTACAGGGCTTTTAAATCCCTCCAGGGGTGGGGACTCCACCACTGCCCTGTGCAGCTGTTCCAATGCCTGACCACCCTTTCCAGGAAGAAATGTTGCCTTAATATCCAACGTAAACCTCCCCTGGGCCACTTGAGGCCATTTCCTCTCGTCCTATCGCCCGGGAGATAATTCCTATTAGTTTCTCACCAAAGGCTCTTCCCCCACTCACGTTCTCTCTTGGCTGCTCTGATCTCCAACACAGGTACTGGAATTCCCTGAGGAATCTGGTGGTCTCCTTGCTGAACTCCATGAAGTCCATCATCAGTTTGCTTTTCCTGCTGTTCCTGTTTATCGTGGTGTTTGCTTTGCTGGGGATGCAGCTCTTTGGAGGACAGTAAGTCTAATTATTCATCCTGGGGCTGCAGGGCTGGAAGGGTCACATCCTGCTGCACTCTCAGTCTTCCTGGGCTGCTGAGAAGTTTATAGGAAAATATTTCTTGTTCCAGTGTTTTACCTGGAGCTGAACTCTTTCCTAAGAAAGAACAACCCTAATTCAAAGCCCCCTTTGTCATCCCACAGTCCCCACACACACCCATAAAGAAACAGGCCTGGGGAAGGCATCACTTTTTATTAAGGGAAAGGCAAATTCTTTCCCTGATATCCAGGGTGACAATGTGTTTATTCACTTGGAATATTTTTCTGCTGGAAAACATGGTGCTGTTGAATCTGATTATTCTCATTAGAAATGCCACTTGTGGTGAATTTTGCAGCACGAAATATCACAGCATTATCATTTAAACTCCAGCATCAATTCTGAAATGAAATAACACGGTTTTATTTGGTCTTTTTTTTTTTTCCCCCTCAGTCAATTGCTATTATATCTTTAAAATATTAAAAAGAAATTATCTACTAAGAGGGTAATTTCAATTTGGGCTTTTGCACCGGAGGATGAAAACTTCTTGGAATGAGTTGTTCAGGAAAAAATCATTTGAGCTTTGGATTGTTCATTTTAACTGTGGCTGCAAACGAATTTCGAAGCATCAGAATTTTCTCTGGGAATGAGATTGAGTTCCTGCTAATGGTCCTGTTGAGCACCTTCTGAGAGACACCGTGTTCCCTGCTGTGCTTGCCTGGGCTGTTATTGCCAGGTGGAACAAATGCTGCTCCCTGACTTGGTTTCTGGGGCGTTCCAGGGGATTAGGAGATGCCTGGGAGCTGCTTGGCCCTCACTGCCCCGCTTTTGATTTCTTCCTTCTCTCCAGGTTCAATTTCCAAGACGAAACTCCGACCACGAATTTCGACACCTTCCCCGCTGCCATCCTCACGGTGTTCCAGGTAAAGCCACACCTTGGCCTGGGGCAGGGTTAGAAGAGAAATTCCTGTGCATCTCCTCTTGCTTATGGAAGGCAAAGAGGTCCTCAAAAATCTGTGGGATTTAAGGAAAGAAGTCCTTCCTTTTCACGTGTTTTGCTTCGCTGCTCAATCAACACATCATTAAAAAAATCAAATTAAAAATCAACGCTGTGGAATTAAGGAAAACTAGAACAAAAGATTTTTTACTAGGAAGAAAAAAAATTGATAAAATAGGTATTTCTGTGCCGTTCTTAAAGTCTGTGTGTGTGCCCAGGCTGTTGTCTCCCAGCCCTGGGATGGCAGCTCTGGCTCGTGGAATGTCCTGCCTGCGATCCTGGAATGAGCCAGTGCTTGACCTGCTGCACTTTTGCCATAATTCAATGAGCAGAGAGGCCTGAGGGAGCTCCAGGCAGCAGGGAAATAATGCAGCATTTGGCCCAGTAATAACTGCAGAGAAGTTAATGCTGGGTGAGAATTGCCTTCCATGAGAGAGGCACCGGCCTCGGGCGGGTTCGGGAGACGGCGGGAGGGACTCAGAGCTCTGGGAGATGCTGGCATTGAAAATCTTAATTTTGCGGCTGTTTTCTTCGTATCTTTTTTTAAAACAATTACTTCAGATGTTTCATTTAAAACTGGGGCTGCTGCTCCATGTGCAGGTCTGTGGAACCCGCCCAGCATTTGTAACCTCGTCCCACACAAATTCCTGGGGTGGACTCGAGCTGAGGCTTCACCCCTGAGCCCAGCTTTCACATAATTTAATTTAGGCTTAATTTAGGTATTTTGTATTTAACCGTCATGGCCCAAAAAGGGCAAAAAAAGGGGCGGATTGATGATAATTTTTGGATTAACACAAAGAATCTAAAAGCAAACGTGTCCTGTGACCTCTTCCTGTGAGTGTTGCTTGTCCCCAGCTGGGGAGCAGGTTCTGCACTGACCTCCAGGATACTGCAAATTAATATTTGCACGGGATTTTAGTGCTCACCCAAGAAAGGGCTTAAAGATACGGAAAGGTATTGCCACCGAGCAGGAACTGAGCCCCAGTCAGGCTCGGGAATGTTGATGGGATTTTGCTTTGGGAATACAGTTGTCCATGAGAATATTTAGCTGAAATATTTCCTTGAGATAAATACCCCGTGGGGTGAAAAAAACCACTGTTGGGTTTAGGACATTTGTCCAGAATGTCAGAGCTGTGAATTAAAACCAGCAAAACCTATCAGCACTGGATTAACTGAGTGCAGCATTTGGATGATAATAATAATAATAATATCAACAATAACAACAACAATAACAATAATTTCATTTTTATATTACTTGATTATTATGATAATAATTATATACAACACATAATGTATTATATATTATATAATATATAATATGCACAATATATATTATTAATAACCATTGCATTAATTATATATATTATATGATAACGAAACAAAACCAATAATTTCATTTTGATATTATTTGGTTATTATAATGATAATTCGATTAGATTACAGATCATTATATTGCTATATTAATAATTATTATATCATATATATTTATATACTTTATATTATAATAATATTTATTATGCCAATCATCTATTATTATATTATAACAATAACATTATTATTAATGATATAATAAATATAATAATATTATTTATTTGTTTTTAATAATAACAACAACAAAACAACAATAATTTCATTTTGATATTACTTGATTATTATTATAATAATTATACACCACACATAATATTATTATATAATATATAATATGCACAATGTATATTATTAATAACCATTGCATTAGTTATATATTATTATATGATATGGTAAAAAACAATAACAATAATTTCATTTTTATATTATTTGATTAATATAATGATAATTATGTTACATAGAATTACATTACTATATTAATAGTTATTATATAAAATATAACTATATACTATATATTATAATAATATTAATTACACCAATTATATATTATTATATTATAACAATAGCATTATTAATTATATAATGAATGGAATAAATAAAATAATATTACTTATTTATTTGTTTAATAATAATAATAATAATAGTAATAATATCCCAGAAGCATTTTGATAAACCCTGTTCTTGGTCCATCCTCCTTCTCCCCTGAACTACAAATACTGGGTCAATGTTTGGGCTTTGGATTCCTTTCTAAAACCTCCCCTTCCACGTGCACATGGGACTGGATCCCAACACCTCCTGAGGAAGTTGCAGACCCCAGAAGGGTTGCACCTTCACCATCTTTGCATCCCTCTTTTGGACACTCTTAACAGCTTTAGATGTTTTTTGTGCTGCGGTGCCCAAACTGCCCCCGGCCCAGAGCAGAGCAGGACAATCCCCTCCCTTGCAGGGCCTGATGCCCCCCATGTGCTCATCCCTTTCCCCTGGGGAACATTCCCGGATGGCATCACACTGCCTGGCTCCCTCTGACCACTCTGTCCTTCCTTTAAGTCACCTCCTCTTCTCCTCTCTCCCACCCCTGCAGATCCTGACGGGGGAGGACTGGAATGCCGTGATGTACCACGGGATCGAGTCGCAGGGTGGGGTCCGCTCGGGGATGTTCTCCTCCATCTACTTCATTGTCCTGACGCTGTTTGGGAACTGTATCCTTCCACGGGTGCCCTTCCTGGGCTGCCAAAGAGACCTTATTTTGTTTAAATCCTCACCCTTTTGGACTTTTTAAAACCGAATTATTGCTTTTCTCCTTCCAGCCCCTGGGCTAAGGCGTGTAGGTGAGTTATCCAGGTTGGTGTCGCTTTTCTTATGGCAACTAAAAAATTTTTATTTGATTTAATTTCATGAAATTTCATTTTAATTGTTATGTTTTACCTTGAGAATGTCCTATTGTGAGTCAGTTTATGTTTTCCTTGAGAATGTTCTATATGAGTTACTTTATATTTTACCCTGAGGATGTCCGATTATGAGTTAGTTTGTGTTTTCCTTGAGGATTCCCTGTTATGAGGTGGGAAAAATAACTGAAGTCAGGTCAGAGCAGGACCTCTGTACCTCGAACATCTTCACAGATGGTTTGTGGTTCATCAGGGGAAGGAAGAGTTGAAATTGGGTTGGTGGGTAGATGAGGCTCCATTCTCTTGATGCCTTTGTCTACAGGGCAGCTTAACCAGCTGTGCTGTTCCTAATGCTGGAAATTATCTTGTCTCCACTTAGTGCTTAAAATTTAATTCTAGATCTAGGGTTTCAGGCTCTGGGAGCATTCAGTCGTGTTCCAGGACTTGGCACATGAAGTGTCTGGTTTTTTCTGCTTCGAGATGAAAATCTCTTGAGGGAAAGAAGAAACTGGGGGCTTTGTGCCTCCCCCAAAATGTCCCAGGGTGTCTGTGGGGAATCAGCAGCACTTTGATGTCTGATATGTCCTGCCAGGACTAAGCAGGCAAGAACACAGTGACGAGGAGATGGGATTTGGGAAGGGAGGATCTATTTTATGCAGCACTGAGGTGATTCCCTGATGTCACATCTGGGTGTGATGAGGAGAAGCCAGAGCAGAGGGGCTGTGGTGAATCTGTCCCTGCTGATGGAATTGCTCCATGGAATTGCAGCCATCAAGCAGGTCCAGGATCCTTGGTGTGATGTTTGCTGCCTGCAGCCTCAAACTGGAGTCAAACAGAGCAGCCTCAAAAATGGGACTTTAGAAACTGTTGCAGGGACAAAGCAGCCCAGCTGGTTTGTTTGCTCTGTGAAATAGGGGTAATAACTGAACCTTGCTGCTCTGCTTGGGGGCCTTCCCAGCAGGGAGAACCTTCTTGCTGGTTACAATCCCAGAGCTCATCTTTTCCTGGTGTTGTTTGGGCTGGCTGGGTACCTGGGAGAGAGGGAGGGGTCATGGGGGCAATACTTGGGCTACAGGCACGGAGCTGTCACAAACAGGGGCTGCTTCAGCTGGAGGGCGAGATGACAGGAGATAAGATGTCTCCAGCCCTTTCCTCTGCCTGAGATCCCTCCATTAGCACGAGGAACAGAGATGGGGAAGAGCAGAGCAGACAGGCAGAGCTGTGCTTGTCACACCAGCGTGTCCCTGTGGGATTTATCCCATTATCCGGCGCTGTCGGAGCCGCAGCAGCCGCGGTGCCCGCCTGGCTGGGCAGCCACGCTCAGACATCCACCTCCCAGCCCCTTCCAGAAACACAGCCTTTGGAAAACTGGGTCAGTGGAGAGCTGGCAGGGAGGGAGAGCTCCAAATCCTCCGGGCTTGGCATTTGAAAATGAGATTAAGCCGTAATCAGCCTTGACAGCACAGCTGAGAGAGAGACGTTTACCCTGCGAGCAGCTCTGAGCCAGCATTTTGGAGGAACGGGGTATTAACTCCCTTCCTCACCTTTAATCCAGAGGGGGCTTCTCCCTTGTCCTTTAGTTTTCATTAAAAGGGAGAGAGCAGGGGGTGTTCAAGGACAGGCAATAAGGACCTGGCTCACCTGCTGCCACTGCCATGAGTTTGGTATTTGCCTTTGCTTGCTGCGACAGCGGGGAGGTGAAACCTTATCCACATTCCCCTCAGATCTCATCCTGGCTTTCCCTTCTGAGGTGATCCAGGCAGTGGCTTTCCTGGCTTTTTCCCTGAGATATCTCCAGTGCCTCTCCCCTCCCCTTTGCCCACAGGCACAGGATGGTGGCACAGCTCCCTGGGGCATTGCTGGGGTGTTTAGCAAGGAGAGTGGATCGAGTTTGGATTCTTTAGTTCTCCGTGAGTCCTGCAGGTAGGGAGGAGTTTGCTGCAGGTGAGTTTCTTCAATCACAGAAAGAGGGAAAAGTTGGCTGACAAACAGTAACAACACCCAGAAAACCTTCTGTAATTTCCTGGAAGGCTTCTTCCACCAACTTCTGCAGTTTTCCAACTTCCCTAAAGAGAAGCTGTGGCTGCCCCATCCCTGCAAGTGTCCAAGTCCAGCTTGTAGTAACCTGGTCTGGTGGAAGGTGCCCCTGCCTGTGGCAGGAGGTGGAATGAGATGATCTTTAGGGTCCCTTCCAACCCAAACCATTCTGGGATTCTGTGATACTTCAAGTGATCAGAGCTATAAATCTCAGACAAACCTATTAATTCCCGTGGGGATTTACATCCCTGTTGGAGAATTAGAGACCCAAACTTAGTCTGGGAATATCAGCAGCTTTCCCAGAGAGTTTGTAAGAGCCTTTCTGCCCCACACAGACCTTTGAGCACCGTGGGCAGGAGGGGAGAACTGGGCCTGGGGTGTGTGGGGAAGGCTGAGGGGTTAAACCTCTCCCAGGGGTGTTTTCCGTGGGGATTGCAGCAGTGATTCCACTAAAGCCTGTGCTGATATTTCATCAGCATTTGGGGAAGGTCAGGTCTAACCCTGCTGTTCAGCAGCTTCGTCTGTGGTGCTGAGAGTGAGCAGCAGGCACTCATTGATCCCCGAGGGGAGGCTGAACTGGGGGACTTACCAAGGACTCAAGTCAGCATTAACTGTGAAAACACAACCAGGAACATCTGAAAATAAAGTTTAGTTTGCCAGGAAAGGAGAGCCCTGCATTGCTCCAGGAGGTAAAACAGTCATTAATGGCAGGGATGCTGCAGAGTTAAGGAGAGGGGAGTGTAGAGGGTGAAAGTGTTCCAACCTTGGGGTCACTTCCCAAGGAGACCCCACAGCCCAGGGAACACCATGAGAACACACTACACAGAGCAGTCTGAGTTCTTGGTCACCTTGATTTCAGGCTAGAAACACAGAATCATATGATATCCTGAGCTGGAAGGATCCTCAAAGATGATTAATTCACCTTAAATTAATTATTAGATTAGATTAGTGTGACTTCATTGCTCTAACTTGGGACTTCATAAAGATCTGTCCACTCTGCCTTGCAGAACTCCCTCCAAAAAGCTTTAAAAATGTGACTTTTTTAAATGCAATATGTCAAGTGTGGCTTTTCCATCCCTCCCCACACAGCTGTGCTGAGACTGAATTTCTTCAGCAGGACTTTTTGGTTTTATTTTCTTCTATCACCGCTGAAATCAGCCAAGATCCTTCTGGGGGCTGACCAGCAAAAGGCACTTTGGTTCCTCTGCTGGGAGAGGGTTTATTTTCACTTTGTAAACTTTGCCATGTTTAAGAGTTTGGGTGGAATGGATCAAATCTTAGAGAACTGGAACTGGTGATTTTGGGTCAATTTGCCAAACCTGCTCTTTTTAACCACGAGGGGCTCTTTTCTCCTCCCAGAGCTGTTCAGGGCATCAGGATTGTTCTTTTCCATGAAGAAGAAAGGTGGGTTGGTGCTGATTTCTGCTGCTTCTCACTGCCCCTTGGGATTCTTGGGATACTTTTTTGAGGGACCACTGCAAGGAAAAAATCCTGAAAGTTTGTTTTTCTAAGTCAGAAGCGTCTCACTTTATGTTTCCAGTTCCGGAGAGTCTGTGTGGAACCAGTTTAATGGAAGTGGTGTGATTGGAGGAACAGCAGGATTTGGCCCATTTGCTAGGAAATGACACCATGCCTGTATTCATTGTTGTCCAGTTAATTGATAAATGGAGGCATCTGTTGAGGGGGAGAAAAAAAAACAACCTGCAGAGGAGCCTGAGAAGAAAAGCAGGAACTGCCTGGAGGTGCTGCCCTTCCCCTGGCCCTCAACTGCTGGGCAGGAGATCCATCCTGGCACAGGCTCAGCCACCAGCTCTGAGCCAGAGCCTGGAGATTGGGTGATATTTGGGAATCCCAGAGCTCTGCAGAAAGGACTGGAGGACCTTTTTCTGGGGGCAGAAACACCCAAGTCTGCCAGACTGTGTCTGCTTGGAAACGGATCAAAACAGCCTGATCTGATAAAAAAAATTAATTATATTTCCAGTGGTTGCTTCTGTTACACGAGACGCTCTGAGCATGTGTGTGTGGGAGGCAGGGGTAGGAAGACAGTTTTATTGCTGAGACATTTATTCCCAGAGTAGGAGGGTTGGAAGTGTTTCCAGCGTGTTGGAAGCACCCCAGAGGAAGAAACCCAAACACCCAGCACAGACCAGCACACCAGTGGTGCCTCAGCCCCCCTGTCTGCAACCTCTGTCCCTCCACCTTCAAACCAGCCCTGAGTTCAAAGGAAATGGGGGAATGAATATATTTTTTAATGAAGTGTTGATTGACTGTGGGAGGGGGTGATAATTCCAGCATCATCTTTTCCTGAGCTCTCTGGGATGGAGGTGCTCCCACCCACAGCACTCCCTGCCCTCCTGGAATGAGGGAAGGAGCAGCTGATGGGCATCACATTTCAAACCTCTCTCTGTCCCAGAGGATTCGTCTCCAAATGGTAAAAACTTCCATCCCATGTTCCATGAGATGGAGGAGAATTGATGGATGACGTGGTTCCCGGCTGGAGAAACCCCAGGGCTCTGCATCCCATCCCCTGTGGGGTTTGGCAGTCAGGGAGGATGCAGATGCATCCTAAGAGATTAATACAACTCTTGCTTCCCACTGTCACAGGCTCCAGGTTTGATGGACATCAGGCTCTGGAGACGCTCATCCCAATGGGAATTAGAGATGGGAATGCCTGGGTCTGGAATCTTGGCTGAATTAGGTTCGGTAAAAGCTCTTGAGAGGGAAAGCAAAGAGGCTTTGAGATCATTGTTTGGGCCAGCTTTGGTCCCTGGCTGCCTTGGGAAGTCTCCTGGTGCCGTGGCCATGTGGGACCAGAGCTCTGCAGCCAACAGTGCCCGAGCCAGCGTGGAGCCTGCTGGGACACGAGGGGTTCTGGGCACAGCCTTGTTTGGGAGAGACCAGTGCAGGTGGTGCACCAGCCTTGCCCTGCTCCTGGCTCCTCTGCCTGCAGAGAAACCTCAGCTGCCTCCTCCAGGAGGTTTCCTGAGAAGTGGAAAGCAACGGAGGGGCACTGAGGTCAAGGTTTCCCAAAATCTCCTTGCAGGTTGATGGCACCCTGGGAGCTCATCACTCACCTCTCCTCCCCTCACAGGAGGGATTTGTGGCTCCCCCAGCTCACCAGCCTCACCCCCTGCCCTCACTCAGCCTTGCCCTGAGCTGGGACAGAGCAGGGGACACCTCAACCCAACAGAAAATCCCACACTGCTTTGGGTTGGGATTAAAGCTCATCTCATCCCACCCCCTGCCATGGCAGGGACACCTTCCACTAGCCCAGGTTGCTCCAAGCCCCGTCCAACCTGGCCTTGGACACTTCAAGGGATCCAGGGGCAGCCACAGCTTCTGTGGGCAACCTGTGCCAGGGCCTCCCCACCCTCACAGGGAGGAATTCCTTCCCAATATCCCATCTAACCCTGCCCTCTGGCAGTGGGAAGCCATCCCCTGTGTCCTGTCCCTCCATCCCTTGTCCCAGGTCCCTCTCGAGCTCTCCTGGATCCCCCTACAGATACCTGGATTAGTTTCCTGAAGTCCTTTCCTGGGTACCTGCAGCTGGTCCCAGCCCCACGTTTGGCTCTTGTGGGGACCCTGCAGTGCAAACACAGAGGCAGCACTTGGCTGCTAAAGCCTTTTGGGTCTCCAGAGGGTCCATACTCCTGAGATCAACTCCATTCTCATGTCCATTCCTATTAGGAGGAGCAAACACAACTTTCCACAGCTCTGGAGTGAGTGACTCTCCTGTCACCAGGTAATGTGCAAGAGAAAAATGCATTTTCTCCTTGGGAGAGTCGTTTCAACTTGGTTTTGCTTTGCTTGCCCTCCTTTCCCAGGCAAAGTTTCCTGATTTACAGTCGTTTCGGGGCCGTTTTGCAGACACGGAGCCAGAATGAATACAATAAAACAACCCAGAGCTGAAATCATTAAAGTGGAAAAATGAAAACACAACATGAATAAATAATCAGAGGCCAACGTTCTGTCTCGGTGATCTAATGCAGGGCTGTGCAGAGGGACCAGCCAGGCGTGGGCACTGCCCTTGTTTAGCTGGGCTGGGTGCAATTTGGGCTGGACTAACAGGCTGTTTCCCTGCAGAGCTCATTATCTGGGGCTGGGGGTGCTGCTCCCGGGCTCTCCTGGAGCTGGGGGTGAGCCCTGAGGGTGGAGGATGACCAGGATGCTCTCCTTGGACTTCAGCAGGACAAGCCAGGATGGGTTTTTTTCCCAGCACTGCAATCCAGCAGTGGCTGAGCTTCATCTTCCCTGCTTACCCAACACCTTTGTGTAGCTCTGGGTATTTATTTTGCAAATATTGGCTTTAAAGTGACTGATTTCCTGCAGCTCCACTGGTTGTCCTTTTAAACAGTGGGGGGAAATGAAGGGGTGTGTGGGCAGGAGTGGAGTGAGGGTTTTCCGGGGTGGAAAACCAGGGGCTGTGGTGTCTCTAGGGGTTGTAAAGCCCCCCTGCTCAGCCCCTGTGTGTGTCCCCACCAGGGACAGGTGCTGGGGAGGAGATAAGGGAATGTCCAGCACCTCCTGGGCTGCAGAGCTCCAGGGAGAGGGAGGGGGTGGGTTGGGAATGATGGCACAGCACTGATGCAGGGGGTCAATCCATAATCCATAATCCATAAGTGGGAAAAGAAGGGTGGTGGCAGCAGAAGGGGGGCAGTTTGCTGTGCCTGCTGGGTGAGGAGTTTTTCCTTATCTGCCTCCCAAAAGACACCCTCCTGAACGTCTTCCTGGCCATCGCTGTGGACAACCTGGCAAACGCCCAGGAGCTGACCAAGGTAGGGATGAGATTCCTGTTTCTTCCAACTCAGAGAGTGGCTGATGACCCAAAATTACACCTGATAATGAGCCTGCTCATGCCATACCTCTGTTCACCAGTTTTCCCAGCAGAGCAGGACCAGGAGGTTTATTCTTCTCGGGGTTTTGTTTCATTCCAGGCTCGTTGCAGTGAATATTTTGTGCCCTTTCCTTTGTTTTATCACAGAGTGGGCAGTGGCCTTTGCTCATCTCACTGCTGTGGGGAGGTGCTCAGGCATTTCTGCTGTTTCCAAGAGCAGAGGAGAAGCAATTCCCAGGTTTGGACTGAGCTGAAGCTCAGGATGAGCAAAGGCGGGGTCGTGTTGCTGCCTTTGCGGTCTCGCACTCGTGTTTCTTCCCTTGCTGAGGTTTGGGGTGGATTAAAGAATTAAAATTTTCCAGTCAACCCCCTGGAACTTGCAGAGGGTGTTTGGAACACCCAGTGAAGGTGTTAAACCTTCCTGCCCCTCACCAGGGTAAGAGAAACCTGAGGCACCAACCTGAGCACAGGCAAATAGCCAGGTCCTGGCAAGAGATGGGAATGACACTGATGGAACTTCAGTGTATGCAGAATTTTGTGTATATATATATATATCTGTATATATACAGATTTATATTGGAGTATCCCCTGTGGAGAAGATTTATATAGGAGCATTCCCTATGGAGAAAAACTGGCAGCCTCAGGATTGCACAAGAAGCGTTTCAAGTGCGCTGCCCCTGATATTTGTATTATTACATACTTTGGATTTGCCATTGTACCACACTCAGATGTGTTTATGAGCAGCATGAGGGGTTTTTCTGCACATTTTGCACATTTTCTGTTTGTTCTCACTGATAAAACCATGAACCCCCATTGCTGTGCTGCTGCTGCCACTGAAACCTGGGAAATAAACTCTGCAACCAGGTTTTTTTGGGTTAGAAAGACAAAAATACTCTATTGCAGTGCTGGATGCATGGGGATTATTCCTCAAAGGTTTCATGAGCAGCAACTCCACAGCCAGGTTATATTCATGGCAGTAATACATATTCTTCCCATGTATATTGCATATTAATTATATTTCGTTAATACATGAATATATGTTAATTATTTCAGTGAACTTATTTGGATATGAACAGGGGTCTTTCCAGGGGCTTTAGTGGTCATTTGGGTACATTCCATTCCCCAAAATTCCCTTTTATGCTCCTGAATCTTCTGATGGATCTCTTTCCCATGGGAGTATCTTGAATATGTGGTCAGGTCATGCTGCACTTCTTTAATCATTCTTTCCTCCAACACTCCATCAATGTTCTCAAAACTAAGACACCTCTCAGGACATATTAATCACTAATATAAGTAAATAATGAAAATAGTAACTGGCACAAGACTTACCAGTCATGGATTTAGGGAGCTACCACAAGGCCACCGTAATCTCTGGCATTTGTCCTGAGCTCTGTATGGTACAAACCCAAGCATCAACCACAGATATAGGGACTATACACTGTTGGTAAAGGAATTTTCCAACATCTCCCACTGCTGCAGAGACTCCTTCTTAAAGAATCATAACTCGTTTGGTAACACTGCCATTGGCATCAGTCACAGGGGCAAAAGCAGCATCACAGGCACCTCAGGGGTTGGGTTTTACAAGATTTCTCTGTTCCTTGTAGTAGAAGGTCATTAACCATGTGCTGCTGCAGTGGGCAAGGATGTTTTCTCTTGTTGGAGTTGTAGGAAGGTGCAGGAGTTCATTCCCCATCCCTGGAAGTGTCCAAGGCCAGGTTGGAGCAATTTGGTCCAGTGGAAAGTGTCCCTGCCCAGGGCAGGGGGTGGAATGAGATGGTCTTTAAGGTCCTTTCCAACCCAAACCATTTTATGATTCAATGGAAGTGTTCAAAAAGGTGTAGATGTGGTGCTGAATCAATCACAGAATCACAGAATCCCAGAATCAACCAGGCTGGAAAAGACCTCTGAGATCATCGAGTCCAACCTGTGACCCAGCCCCACCTTGTCACCCAGACCATGGCACTGATGCCACATCCAGGCTCTGCTTCAACACCTCCAGGGACGGGGACTCCACCCCCTCCCTGGGCAGCCCATTCCAAGGGCTGATCCCTCTCTCTGCAAACAACTTCTTCCCAATGGCCAACCTAAACCTGCCCTGGGGCAGCTCCAGGCTGGGCCCTCTTGTCCTGCTGCTGGTTCCTGGCGGCAGAGCCCGACCCCCCCCGGCTCCCCCCTCCTGTCAGGGAGTTGCAGAGAGTGAGAAGGTCTCCCCTGAGCCTCCTCCTCTCCAGGCTGAGCCCCCCCAGCTCCCTCAGCCTCTCCTCACAGCACTTGTGCTCCAGACCCTTCTCCAGCCTCGTTGCCCTTCTCTGGACATGGATTAGGGGTGGATCTGGCAGTGCTGGGTTGACCTGATGATCCTGGAGTGTTTTCCAGCCTCCGTGGTTCTATGGATACACCTGCAGCTCCACAGCTCAGGCACACACAGAGTTCTCAATTTCCCACCCCCCAGTCAAAATCCACATCCCTGTTGTGGCTGAGCTTGTTTTTCCCAGTTCTTCTTTCCCTCTGTGGAGCTGCAGGAGTGGCTCCAGCTCCCAGCTTTGTCTGGAGAGCATTTCCTGATATCCAATATCCAGCCCAGACTGTGCTCTCAGGTGTCTGATAGATGTTCCTGTGTCTCAGGCCATGCTCCTCATCCCCCTCTCTCACAATCAGCTCAGGGCTGCATTTAATGGCTCTTTGGTTTATTTTTCCTGGGATTTTTTTCCCTTTCAGCAGCTCAGCTGTTTCTATTCTTTCTAACACTCCCAGAAATCTCCAGCCTGGAGGCACAGATCCTCCCAGATTTATGGGGATCCCTTGCATGTGCTAAGAGAGAGGATCAGGCCCGGCACAATTCTTGGATAATGAAGCTCATCCTGCTTCTTTCTTAATCCTTTAAGTGCTTTCTTGTGAATATTTCAGCAGCTGACAGGGCCACTTAAAAACCTGACTTTGTTGATGTTTATAAAGTATAATTAAATATTGATGGATTCAGCAGCATGGCCAAAGCAGAAAGCTTCTTGAGAAACTCTCTTTTTTTTTTTTGCATAATTTTATTTACGATCCTAAAAAAAAAAATCACCAGGGCTTGCAAAAGAAGAGGAAAAAGATAAAAGTAATTCAATTATACACATACCTGGAGAATGAGGGATTTCCTGCTAAGTAAATATGATCATGCAAAAGCAAAAAATGGCCCAGAGATACAATTAAGTTACTCAGGAGTCTGTTGATCTCGGGGGACTTTTTTGACATTTATGCTGTAAATGGAGATCAGTGCTGCACATAATGTGGGCAAACCAGGAGCAGTTGGCAACTGCCTCTGTTTAGGGAAGGCACAAAGCTTTCCAGCCTCAGGACTGAACATTTCAACCGAGATTTCCACTTTGGGATGATAATGTGGATTTATTTAGCGTGGCATTGTGACCATTTCTTACCTGGCCCTTGTGACCTGTAAAGGAATTCTTGGAATTGGAACTATATTTAACTTAAGCTTGGTCATCCAGTGCGTGTTACAAAACTCACCAGCGCTTAGGAATGACTCATAAAAATGAGGGGATAAAGAAGAATCACCTTTGTTTTCAATCTATAAAGAACCTGCTCTCTCCCCTCCTCTTCTGTGCTGCCCTTTTCTTCCCTTCCCAGTGACTCAAACTCTGCCAACCTCATTTCTAGTGATTTCTGGGAACTCTTCTAAATGCCTTTTGGTTCTCTACCCTCTATTTTTTCCCCAACATTGGCAGGTTTTTCTCCCTGTTCACTTATTCAGATGGAATCTACAATTGCCCCCAGGATTTGCTTTTAAAATCTTCTCTCCCCTGACCATCCCACCTTTAATTCCTTTCTTTGCTTGTCTTCATGGCTTTTACTTTCCCTATGGAAGTGTCTTTATCTCAATCCATGAATTTTGTCACTTATGCTCATGGATTGAGATCAATTCATGGATTGAGATAAAGGAGTTCCTTCATCCTCATTAAACTTGAGTGTAAAGCCACCACAACTGACCCTTGATTTTCCTAAATATCTTAAAAGCACAAAGTGGGTTTTTTGATCTCAGTGATCCCTGAGAAACCAGGATAAAATCATGGAATGGGGGATAAGAGGGAAGTGGGAATTTGACATAGAAATGTATGGAAGTGTTGAGAAATTCCCAGAACTAACAGACTGAAGCAGCCAAACCAAGAGTTGAACATCCATGGATCCCCCTCTTCCCCCCCCCCCCCAACAGGGGAGGGCTTTAATTGGTGAACTTATTAAAGAACAGGCAGTGTTAATGATCTATATCATTGTGATTAGCTCCAAAAATGGGGTTTGCCATGTGGTAAACTGGTTAAAATTAAGATTTAGGGCTCTAGAAAACAGAAAGGATCCATAAAAAAGGGATGACCTTATAGGGAAGACCTTTATATGCACTTTTTGTGTAATGAGGGTGTCAGGCTGGGCTGGTGGTGGAGGTGGGATGGATGGATGTTGCCATCAGAGCTCCAGTGAGACCTCTCAGGTCAAATATCAGGCAAAAATTTAACTAATTTTTGGAGTGATCTGCAATTTCTCTGTGGGAAGAGCGACAGAAATATTATTAAATAGTCTGCTAAATAAATATTCATATTTTAAATACTCTAAATAGTATTAATATTAAATAATGTTATTAAATATCTGCTAAAGAGTGGGCTCATTCTGAGTTAGGGATGGCTGAATTTATAACAACAATGGGTGTTTTTTTGCTGTTACTTCACGATGTGGAATCCAGGAGAATTCCTGAGGCACCAGGGGGTATAGAGCAGAAGCTACACATTTTAAAGCCATTTTAAAAACTGTACCTGGTGCTCTTGGTGCAGAGAAAGAGAAATTAAGAGCCTTTGATTTTAAGGCTGTTGGAGATTCCTCAAGAGAGGAAACAACTTGAACATACCTTGGGGGGTGAAAGGAAATCCTTAAAAGCCTTTTAATTGGTTTTTTTTTTCATAAAAAATCTTATATTCTGCAGGCTTGTGATGGGCTAGGATGGGGCAGAGTTAATTGTTTTCTCAGTAGCTGATGCTGGGATTTGGATTTGGGCTGGAAACGGGATGTTTTATTAGTGCTGAGCAGCATTTACAGAGCCCAGGGGAGGAGGTTGGGGGTGCACAAGGGTTTGGGAGGACAAAACCGACCCAGCTGACCCATGGAATGTTCCAGAACATGTGGCTTCATGCTCAGCACATAAAGCTGGGGGAGAAGGAGGAAAGGAGGGATCTTTGGAGTGCTGGAGTTTGTCTTTCCCAGTCACTGTTGCATGGGATGGAGCCCTGATGTCCTGGGCAGGGCTCAGGGATGTGATCACAGAGCTGCCTGTGGTGGGAAATGGGATTTAATTCCTTTCTTTGCTTGTCTTCATGGCTTTTACTCTCCCTATTAATCTGTTTTTATCTCAGTCCATGAATTCCATTACTTATACTCCTCTGGTTTTCTCCCCCATCCCTCCAGGGTGGGTGTGAGTGAGCAGCTGCTGGCCAGGGTTAAACCATGAACCCCCTGGATCTCCAACCAGCCTCCAAACCAGTGATAAATTTACTGCAATTTGGCACCTGAGAAATATTGACTTTGTGTAATTGCTCAGCAGATCATTTTTTCATGGCCTGGCTCAAGTCCTTCATTCATTAGATTTGCTAACGTCTGAAAAAGGGAAAAAAAAAAAAACCAACAAAAAACTTACATGCTAATAATTTTTTCCCCTTAATTTTCCATCTTTTCTGTTTTTACTTCTAAAGGAGAAAACAGTTTCAAAATGAGCTCAGTTGAAACAACACCAAAGTCAGGGCAAGGGGCTGTTTATGCAGACGGAATTCAGGGTGGATAAATCTCTGATTTCCCATTTCAAAGCTGGATGTCTTGCTGCCTGCTCTTGTTATTTGAAGATTAACTCCCTCACAGCACTGCTGTTGAAGGGGAGAGAGGGAGAGACCTGTGGCCTTTCATGAAGTTTGACAGAAGAGCCTGTGACATGTGGTTATTCCCTGGGGGTGTGTGATGCTGATGTTGCCATCAGAGCTCCTGTGCTCATCCTGACATGATTTTAATATTAATTTGTCTGGCTGGAAAGTCTCAGGGCTGTTCACCCTGCAGGACCACTGATGATGAACCAGGCACTTTGTTTTCTGCCCTCATCTCGTTGTTTGAGATCCTGTGGTTTGAATCTGAGTGGTCTCTCTCGTGTCGGGTAGGAGGAAATAAATCCCAATTACACTCTGCAGGCCCTTGCTGTGCCAGCAGAGCTTTAAAATCCTCATGGTGCGCAGAAATCATGGACATAACCCTCTTTTGCTCTATGCCTGAGTCTACAGACCATATTTAATAGTGCTCCTTCTTGTTTTCACCCTCTGAGTCCTCCGTGATTTATCTGAGATGAGTGGAAATATCTGGGGGAAAACTGCTGGGAGCAGGACCAGTCAAACCCGTTGGGTTTTATTGGCTTTATTCTTTCAGAAAAGTCACCCACTGGCAAGAAGTCAGGGAGGATTTAGGAGCCTCTCTCCTGCATTTCAGCAGGACGTGGCTTCAGGGTGGTTTTACACACACAGGGCTGGGGTGAAGGGGGCTCAGGGCACCCCAGAAATGTCCCACTCATGGTCAAAATCCACATCCCTGTTGTGGCTGAGTTTGCCTTTCCCAGCTTGTTTTTCCCTCTGTGGAGCTGCAGGAGTGGCTCCAGCTCCCAGCTTTGCCTGGAGAGTGTTTCCTGACATCCACTATCCAGCCCAGACTGTGCTCTCAGGAGTCAAACGTTCCTGTGTCTCAGGCCATGCTCCTCATCCCCCTCTCTCACCATCAGCTCAGGGCTCTCCCTGCTCTCCTTGCCCAGAGCTCAGGGGTGAGAGGAGACCCCAGAGATGCACCAGAGCTCTGTGAGGGACACGTGCTCCTGGTAAAAACGCATGGAGGACTCCACCAAACCTCACATTTCTCCTCTCAGCTCACACCAAGACCCTGCCTGGGGGTCCTTGCAGGGAGATATAAAAACCTGCCCCGTGTCAGTGAGTTCCCACCGCTCTCCCAGCACAGCAGTGACTGTCCCACACCAGCCATGCCTTGGGGAACTCTGGGGGTTGTTGTGTGCTCTGATTTCTCTTGATTTCCCCCCCCCAGGACGAGGAGGAGATGGAGGAAGCCACCAACCAGAAGCTGGCCCTGCAGAAGGCCAAGGAAGTGGCCGAAGTGAGCCCCATGTCTGCAGCCAACATTTCCATAGCAGCGTAAGCATTCCTTGCTTATTTGGGAACTCCAACCACCTGGGTTCTGTTTTTCAGTGTCACTGTGTGTCTGTTCCACTGGAGCATCCCATGGTACTCTGTGAGCCCTTCTAGACCATCTCTGTTCCTGGCAGGGCTTTAGGTTGGCTGAATATTCAGTGCTGATCACTTAACCATGAATTTAATTAAGGATTTCTTTCATTTGGTGGGGGTTTTTTTTGTAATGCCTCATCTTTTGCCTTGCTCTAAATAACTGTATTTTAGAAGGATCTCTTCTTTTTTTTTTTTTAAGCTGCCCTAGGATAGATTTCACCAGGTGAAGTGTTAACGTGTCACTTTGGGTTTTTAATGACCAGAGAAATGTGAGCACGGAACGTATTAACTATTCTTTCATAATCTCTGAGAATTTAAATGTAAAGGCCTCCTCTTCAATATCAGCCTGAAAAATATGCTTGAAAGCTCTTCCTTTGCTGTTTGAAAGAGTTCTGAGGTGAATAAAACCATGTATGTGAATAGTCACTGGTTTGTAGACAGAAACAGCAATTTGCATTTTATGGATGAGAACATCTGCACGAGTTCTGTGACACCAGAATCCCTGGAAAACATTGCTTTGGGCACCACCTTTCCATAGATCCTGATCTAACTGAAGTGAAGATATGATCTGTAGGTGGAAATACTTGTCCAGGTGTTGGTGAGGTCAGTTCTGCCTGTGCTTGGGATGTGCCCCTGGAAGTGTCCAAGGCCAGGTTGGACGGGGCTTGGAGCAACCTGGGCTAGTGGAAGGTGTCCCTGCCCATGGCAAGGGGGGGAACTGGATGAGCTTTAAGTTCCCTTCCAACCCAAACCATCCTGGGATTCTGTTCTGTGATACCTCGCAAGGATTTACTGAAAAAATATGTTCTTCTTAAAAGTTCATTGAACTCTTCTGGAATTTTAACATCAGGGCAACCAGCACCAAGATATTTGACTTTTACATTTTTAATGAGAGCTGCTGATGTTTTCCAGACCCTTTTTATAGGGGAGACCTCCAAGGGCTGGGGAAGCTCAGGAGTTAAAATAGAAATCTCCTGTTCAATTTTATTGCCAAATCTCTGGAATGCAGCCGGATGTCTCCTTGTTCTTGCAGTGCAAAGCTCTTGAGACCCTCGTTATTGGGAGTTTAATCCACTTCATCAAAGACAATGGGCCAAATGGAGCCAGTCTGTGAAGGGAAAGAAGATTATTAATTTGGCTATTTTATTCTTCTTGCCATTTGAGTTTGCCATTTTTGCTTTAATCAGCTCCTCTTTATGCTGTGTCTGTTTGTTGGTTTTAAATATAACCTTTTCCTTACAATGCTTTCCTGTCCAGTCTTGAAGAGAAGCCAAATGAGGACAGTTGCTCTTGTTCTTTGATTAATTTCTTGGTCCTGTTATTTTAAAATGCGAGATGATGATGAATATTTTCTTCTTCTTTAATCAAAAGCATAGTGAATGTGAAGATTTCTTAGAAATCAGCAGAAAAAAACAACCTACTTTAATGGAGTGAAGGTCTCACACCACACTTTTAAGTTGCTTAGAATCACTTTATTCCGTGATTTTTTCACCTGGTTTTCAGTAGCACAGGGCCAGTTTTGTGACAGCAATTCAAAGTGAATGCAAAAATATGGATTTCTGCTTATTTTGCCTCAAGTTGAATCTGCCCAGACCCCAAATTTGTGGGAGCATTCAGTGAGCACAGTTGAAAGTCAATCATTCCCACACCTCCTGACCCCCCTCCTGGGATTTCCTCTTGGCTCTGCTGTAGGACCAGTGAGATGCTCCCAGGGCCTCTCTCAAATCTCACAGGGCTTTAATTTGGACAAAAAAATTGCATTAAGGTCAATAGGGTGATGCCCAAATGGATGATGATGCAGAGGAAAAGGCAAGGGAGAAGTTTTGTGCAACACAAAGAAGAGCATGGATGGACTGCTGGCTCTTGATCCATGAGATATCTAATGAATCCACGTCAAAGCAATTTGTTTTATACATAAATTCATCCACTGTGGACTCCAAAGGGGCTCAGCAGTGGCAGCTTTCAGGTTTGAAGCACCTTTCCCTTGGATATCTGTGTCCAGTGGTGACACAAATTAGCCCATCACTTCACTTTTTATGCTCTTAAACTGCTCAGTGATCCTGAAGATGGAGCAGATCCCGTGTCCATGGCAAGTCTTGTGGGATCAGATCCAGAGCTGGACATGCCAGGAGTGAAAAAGCGCTTGAAAATGGGATTTTTGGTGTATGGAAATATCACCACAAAAGCAGAGCTTGGGCACAAAGAAGTGAGAAATAAACACCTGTAGAACTGAGTGGTGAGCAAGGACTGGGATTGAGCTCCCAAAGGCCTCCTCCCAAGGTGGCTCCACCCAATCAGTCTGTATTTTTATTTTCTCCTGAGGAATCATTTTTTAGTTCTACAATTTAATTTTCTTTTCAGATGAAAACAAATTCATGTGAAAATTCATTTCCATGTCAGGCATCTATAGCATGGATGGATGTTCTGAAAAGAAAGCAACATTTTCTCTACCTGCATGAGTCAATCTGGTGTTTGTTAGGGCACCACGACTTGCATTCCCTCAGTCACGATGTTCATGTCCCTGGTGTGCTCGTCCACCTCCCACAGAGGTGACAAAGCTGTCCCTGGGTTGAGCCTGAGGAAGAGTCCTCCTGGCTGTTGTGCTGTTTCCCTGCTGAGGTGCTGTGCTGGCTCTTTGATTCCTTTCCCTTGTCAGTCCTGCATCAAGGACTGAGGGTGTGGATCTTCCAGGCCTTTCCATGCTCCGTGGTGACCCTCAGTGCTGTCATTACACCCAGCTCATGGGTTTGATCCCAGTTTAAGAGCTGGACCTGCTGATCCCTGTGGGACTCAGAATATCCTGTGATTCTCTATCTGCTCTTCCCCCTCCGTTTTTCCCGTGCCTGCAGTTTCCCTGCACCAATTACACAGAATCTCGGAATCAGCCGGGTTGGAAAAGACCTCTGAGATCATCAAGTCCAACCTGTGACCCAACCCCACCTTGTCACCCAGACCATGGCACTGATGCCACATCCAGGCTCTGCTTCAACACCTCCAGGGACGGGGACTCCACCCCCTCCCTGGGCAGCCCATTCCAAGGGCTGATCCCTCTCTCTGCAAACAACTTCTTCCCAATGGCCAACCTAAACCTCCCCTGGGGCAGCTCCAGGCTGTGCCCTCTTCTCTGCTCTGCCATTCCAGCCTCCTTTCATAACTGAGCTCCAAAAAAATCTTCACTCTCTTGCGTTGGCTGCAAAACATCATTTCCTAAGCATGGAAACCTGGTTGCTTATTTAGTGTGTCAGCTTGGAGGGTCTGAAGAGGCACCTTCACCTTCACACGTGGAATGTGCTGCTGTGTGAGCCACGGATTGCTTTGGGACTGATGGATGTCCTGGGGATCTCTTTTAATAACCTGCTCATCACTGCAGTGGTGTCGAGGCATCATCTGTCTCACAGTGCTCCCTTACAACATCCTGCACTTGTTTGTAGCTCCTTCATTCCAGGATTTCTGTGGTTTGCCTCCTGCTCCACCACAGGGTGACAGTTTTGCCTGACCACAGTTTGTCTCTTCACCCGGTGAACTCTACCCTGAAGGGCCCTTTTGATTTTGTGGCTTTCCAGGTTTTTAAAAGCTTAAGGTGGTACACATTGCTTTTGTCATTGTTGCAATGTTTGCTTGAAAATATGTGTTTAATTTGAGCCCATTGTTCCATTCTTATTTTTGTGATTTTTTTTTTGTGTGTGTTTGTTTTCTGTTTAGCATTTTCCTTGCTTTGTTGTTTCTGGAGGTGAGTTTTTGGGGTCATTCAGTTTGCCCAGCGTTGTGTTGAAGACCCTCTGTGTCCTACAACATTGAGACCACTCAGCCTCTGGAACTGAGCCACTGTACAGACCAAGGGGTCTTTGGAGCAAACCATTGGTGCAGCTCCTGGGTGGCCAGAATGGAGGAGGGGGGGAAAAAGGGATGATTAGAAGGCAAAGAACTTTGTGGTGCCACTGGAAAGTGGAAGGAAGAGCCATCAGGCTCGCAAAGACCCCAATGCAAACATATCATTTATTCCCTATTTTTGCTCAACCTGATGCCTTAATTCCCTGTGTTTGGGTTCCCCCTCCACCTTTTCTATGCCAGCCAGAGATGCACCAATGGCACGTACAAAAGGGGCTGAGATGAGCACACCTGGCCCAGCCAGACCAGCCAGAGGGACACGAGCTGTGGTTTCCCTGCCACCCAGAGCCTATGGATTTTCCAGTGGCCTCTCCTCACCTTTTCTTGGGAAAAGTCTTAAAATAGCAAGCTTTTTAGCAATCCTAAATTTGTAGGAGCCTGTAGTGTGAAGTCACACTGAGTGAAACCTTTTGCAATCTGTGACTTTGTTTTTATTTTTTAATTCCACATGGTAAGAGATTACAATTGTAGCCAGACCCAAGGAAATAATTCAACCACAGGTATGGGGGGGTGAGTTTTGGATGGGAGGAGAACTTCTCAGATGTGGTGGAGGAAATGTGGTGGACAGTGAGAGAGACCTCATGGATGTGGGCACCAAACCCAAACGCTGTGGAATTACCCAGTCCCATTTTTCCGAGTTACCTGCGCTTCCCAGGACAACCTTCCAGCCTCCAAAGAGCTCTTCATCTCCAGGCTCTGACTGGTTTCTGCTGGTCCTTCCCAGGGCTGTTCAGAGCAGTTGACACTTTAATTGCAGCCCCACAGCAAGTTAGAAAAGCCAGGAGAGAAGCTCCAAGAGCAAAGAGAGGTGGCCCAACCCTTCCCTGTGACTTCTCAGAGCTGCCTGTCCCTTTTGTACCGGTCTGGGGGCGGAGGGGAGGGAGTGGGAATTGCTCTGTTCCTCCAGGACCTTTTCCATCTCAGAGGCTCCATATTTTCCCCCCTGTCTTGGGAACACTGTGGTCTGTTCCCACACCTCTGTTGGGCTGTGGGTGCCCAACAAGGACCCAGCAAGGAGCGTGTGTGAACACCCAGCCCGTGACCCTGCTGTGCTGGGGGATGTGTAGACTAGAAGGGGTGTTCTTTATCTCTTGCTGGCTCGTGGTTTCTTCCCTTCTCTTTTCCCCCTTGGAGTGTGTTGGTGTGTGGGGTCCTGTGATTCCTCCTGTTAGATTTACCTTTTTGTCCTTGCTGGTGGTGTGCCAGTGACTCAGCTCCACCCAGAGACACCCTCTGTGCCCTGTCCCTCGGGGATGGTAAGTAGCATCGAGTGGAACTCAAGTGCTTTGCTTTGGAGAAGGAGGTGACTTTGCTTTGTGGTTTCACACCCTGGATTTCCAGCACGAATTCACTCGAATTTCTGGTTACAAAAAAGCAGCAGTGGCAGCAGAGGAGTGAACCTGGAGAGCTCCAGGGCTTGTGTAACAGGGGCTGGCAGGGTGACAAGGAGACTTGGCAGGAGTAGAGCGTGGCCTCCACCCTGCACTGCCCCAACCAAGGCTGGGATAAACCCCCCAGGTCACCCCAGCCTCCTGCTGAGGGATGTGGAGATCCACTCTCAGCAATTCAACCCAAAATTGCCACAGGTGTTGCACGAGACTCGGTGCTGACTTCAGGCAAATTAGGGCAGCCCAGCACATTCTCCTCCATCCCGAGTTTTTCCACCTGTTTTGCCAGAGAAATTTCTTAGTTATGCTCGAGGCCATTTGTGCTTGTTCTCTGCAGGGTTTCCCTGACATCCTGGGGGTTCAGCCTCCGGCCAAGGAGTAAAAAGATCCCCAGCTTGAGCAACCTGGAAACAATCATTTTCTTGGCCAGCAAGCAGGGCATGCCAACCCCACTTTGACTCCTATTTCATTTGGCACAATAAAAATGCAGAAATACTGAAGCTTAGGTAGCATATTTTACCTGTTTCAGCAGATTATTTGCTTCAAGCAAAACTTTTATGATGCCTTTCATAATTTCTCTTATATTCATGCCAGGTTTCTGAACTTCTGGATTTTGTGTTTTTTATATATATAACCTGGGCCAACATTTCTGTTTAGAATAATCCATTAATTGTAATAAATGTATATTAAAAACTCTGCTTATATGATATCCAAAGGACATTAGATTTTAATTGGCCTTCTGGTTTGCTGGTATTGATTTTTAACAGATTAAAACTCTCATGGAAGCAGGAGAAAAAATGCTGCAGCTGGAAAGGCAAACCCAGGAGGTGAAGGGATTTAATTTTCAGTCTTGGGGACAGTTCTTTGAACGATGTAGATTGATAAAAATCATCTTTTATAGCTACGAAAAAATTAATGCCTCATTCAAGATCTGTCCTGCTTTTCTGTAGATTCCCTGCCAGAGGCAGAATAAACTCTTTTTCTGTGTAATTCAGTGATTTCCATGTTTAGATCCCCCCACATTTATGCTGTTAAGATAAACACTGGATGGAGGAGAATCCACAAAATTACTTGTGAACTGAAAGAAGCTCCTTTCCATTCTGGGCCTGCCCTGATGAAGCTGCAGCAGAGCTGAGGTTTTTAGACACAGTGAGCCATATTTGGCCAGTCTGAGCTCAGGCACATCCCTGTCCCCGTCACAGGAGAGAGGTAGGTGCCTCTGAAGAGCAAATCTGAGGCAGGGACTGAGGAGAAGCTTCCTGCTGGAGCTCGGGTGGATTTTGGAGCTGGGATGTGGCCCCGGGTGCTCCCCCCAGCCCACGTTCTCCGTGTTAAGCTTCCTCCTGGTGCCCCAGAGCCGGAGCAGGAATTAGCATCCTACTCCCACTTGGAAAGAGCTCTTTGCAGCACAGCTGTCAAAGCAATCCCCACCTGGTCCTACAAAGGTCCTGGAGCTGATTCCACGGAGGACTCCCACGCTGTGAGTATGGCACACGGAGGCCCGACGGCCCGACACCATCCTGTGGCTTTCGGTTCACCTTTTAATTTCTTTACCCCTCCCTTTGGTTCCGTTTTTTGGTTCTTTGGTTGTCTCCCCTCGCCCAGAGGGTGGTGTGTCTGTGGCTTCCACACTTTGCCTGGTCTCCTCCCGAGGTGCACGTCTGCATCCCACAGGACACGGCCTGTACGAGCCTCCTCCCCGATGTCTGTTATGGTTTCTCTGCTCTTCTTCTTCTTCTTCTTCTTTTTTTGTTGGGTTTGGTTTGTTTTTTTTTCTCCCCCCTTTTTTCTTTTCTCACTTTTTGTTTTCTTTGTTTGTTTTGTTTTTGCATGTGCAGTTTTGTAAAGCAAACTCGAGGTACTGTATCTCGCAGCTCGTCAGTCTCCAGCGTAAATTCACCGTGAGTTGCTCTCTGTTACAATATTCAGTAAATGGATTATTTATCATTTCTACCTCCGTATTTATAAACCACCCTCTCTCCCTTTCTCCTGGTGCCTTCGGTCCCTCCTTGTTTTTTTCCAAGAATCATTCCCATCATTGTGGAAAACCTCCAGACCAACATCCAGTGGAAGGACTGGAACATTGTCATATGATGCTTGTGATTTGATCGTGAGCAACTCTGTGGTGTTTCATCCATTGACTGTGACTCTTCCTCCCCTTCTTTCCTTCATTTTTCTCTCATCTCCTTAACTATTTCCATCATTCCTTCCTTAACTCTTTCCCCCTCTTTGCCCATCTGCCCTCGTTTGATGGTTTGTCTCGTTCTCACTTGTACTTCTGTTCTCTGTGTTTATTGTGCACTGGGCTGATGGCTTTGATGTTCCACCAGTGTTTGCACCTCAGGTTCAATAGGAGAACCAAAATGCACTCTTCGAGTCCAAGCTGGAGGAGGACTTCCAAAGAAACTCCTGGAAATGGGGTCCAAGTGAAACTAAATTGGAAAACTCTGTATAGACATCCTTGGGAAACTGGTTGTGAACTCTGACTTCTCAAGCTGGAAATTAAAGCTACAGATTATATAAAAATGAGGCACTTGGCAACTCCCATGGACCTGAGGTCGAGCAAACACAGTGGAAACCTTCCCTTCACTCCCTGTGCTTCCTAACAAACAAATCTTGCTGGCTGTGCTGTCAATCAGGGGGCGCTTTGACGCCGCTGCAGGTTTGTAGAAAATATCATTATTCTCGTCTGACTAATACCACAAAACTCCTCGAGAGCTTCTCATCGACCCGTGGGAGTGTCTCTGCTTTGGGTTATCTCTTACCATGTGATGTTGTCTTTCTTCTTTAATGCTTTTGGAGAGACAAGTAAGTGCAATTCCAACACGTGTGGGGTTTGTACCCCAGCGGGGACCAAGGTACGGTGAAGCAAAGGAGCTTTTCCACCAGCTTCCTGCCATCTTCCTTTTTTCCTGGCTGTCTTGGGGGTGTTTGTATTAAACATACGTGTGAGTTTGGCTTCTGTGTGACCAAGACTGAGGTTTTGTGACTAACAAAAGTAGGTTTGATACGTCTGTGCTGAGGTTTGATGTCTCACAGGGCTGGGACGGTGAAAAATGAGGGGATTAAACCAGACCAAGGCAGGTTTGGACTCATTTCTTCCAATGCATTTCCTGGCTGCTGGGAGTCTGGACAGGCAGGAAGGTGCAGAGAGAGGTGTCCTTCCCTTTGGAAAGGGGAAGGAAATTTCCCCTTGTCTCCCACCCTGGCAGGAGGAGGGGGAATGTTTAAAGGTGGTGATGGAGGGGAGGTGCTGCCGACCCGCCCTCTCCCCAACACTTGGATTTGCTCCACTAGAAGTTGCACCAAACCGGTCTGAGTCAATATTTTCCCAATTAAGAATAAAGAATAAAGACTTTGGCCCCTTTTCCAAAGTTCCAGAGGCAGAGCTGCCTTTTATAAAGTGACGAAATCAAACTGCAGGTACTAAAACCCCCTTGGAAGGAGGATTTGCCCCCATTCCGAGGCATTGAGGTCTGTTCCCAGCTTCCCACCAGCCACAGAGACGGGATAATAGAGGCTGCTTTTGCTGATATGACTCACATCTGTTCTCTGAACAGAATCAATTTGTACTGCAAAGAGCTGTCACTGAGGTTTCTCATCCTCTTTCCCATCTCTCTGCACCGTCTGGGCCGTAATTTGTAATTTCCTATGCAAACCAGGGCTGCTTTTGATGGATGAGCTGAGCGGGTGTTTTTTTTTCTAAATGAGAAATAAAGAGCATTTCCCCAGCAAACCCCCTCGTTTGGATGAAATAAATACCTGAACCTCACCAGAGTGTGCAATGTATGAAGTCCCAGAGATCACAGGGCATCAGCAGAGCCCTGTGTGGAGGCATCTGAAGGTTTATTTACTCACATGGTTAGAAATATGGGGGGTTGATTTTAAATCCAAATAGATAAACTGGAGCAACCCCTCCCAGAGCCAGGCAGGTGCTGTGGATTCCCATTCCTTGGGTGAATGTTGGGACAGGTTCAGGATGCTTTTATATCCCTCTGATTCTACCCACTGCGAGTGCTTTGCTGTA
Organism: Neopelma chrysocephalum; assembly: GCF_003984885.1. Classification (NCBI taxonomy): domain Eukaryota; kingdom Metazoa; phylum Chordata; class Aves; order Passeriformes; family Pipridae; genus Neopelma; species Neopelma chrysocephalum. The sequence goes on from NW_020897735.1 coordinate 1,277,065, forward strand.
ATTACACTGAACAGATATAAATGCTCTCATTTCTGGGCACAGATGGAAGTTGGACAGTAATCTACTAATCAAAAAGAGCTTTTAAAACTTGCAAAAAATTCCCTGTTCCTTTGCTTAAACAGTATAAAATACCTTATGCCTTTAATATCCCTAAGAACCAGGATTTGCAAAGCCACGCTCATCTGTTCTGAGAGAACAAAGCTTATTCCAAAACCTTTTGAGCTGGGTTTTCCCCATGTTCTTTCTTTGATTATTTAAAAAAAAATAATTCTAAATTGGTGAGAAATTAGAGACAAAATCCCTGAGCTAGTTTCTTAAAAAACCAATAAATTAAAACCAAGGTGAGTCATTTTCTTGTGCTAATTCCAGTCTTTCGTGCTGCAACAAATTCGTGATACAGGCAAGGCAAGAAGTACAAAATACATTTTTCATTCACTGAGAGGAGGTCATTAAATAGAGATATGCTCTATTTCTTTAAGTAGATCAGCATTTATCTAAAATACATACTGGTAGCTAATTTAAATGTACATAGGCAATGACACACAGCCAAGGGAGTAATTGAGTTGGATTCTTCCAGTAGTGTGGAATTTAGGAGTTGTGGGGTGTTGAATTTTCATGTGAATCCTTACATTGCAATGGGTGATGAAATCCCAACTGGTGCATTCACTCACCTGAGGTTTTCTTTGTGTTGCTGTTGTTGATTGTTCATTTCTAACAAGATCTTGAAGTGTCAGACAGGACAAATTCCATGTTCTTAAGGCAATTTCTAGGATGGTAAATAAAGGGAAAGCAGTGTTTCACAAGGTGGGGAATATTTTTTTCCAAAAGTGCTGAACCTGCCGATTTTTTTTCCAGAATAAAACTTAATTTCCTTTCCCACCCCAGTTCCTTCTTTCCCACCCCAACCACCACATCACATCCCTGCTGCACCATCCTGAGTCTGGACAGGCTGATCTCACACAGAGGGAAATGAAAACCCTTAAATATCCTCTCCCAGGACGAATTTGTCATTTCCCAGCCAAGAACTCAAATTATTCTTGATCTTTATCTCTTGCTTTTTTTATATTCACTGTCTGGGCTTTATTTCCATCCTCTTAGTGCCAAAAAAACGGGGCTGTGACTCCATTCCCTGGCGTGTTTTGTCTTGGTTTTTATCAAAAGCCTGGGGTTTATGGTGGGATATTGAAGTGTCATGGCCAGAATGGAGAGTGGGGCTTCAACACTTGAGAGGAAAGCAATAATTTAAAGTAAATATAATTTTCCTGGGGTTTAGGAGAACTTAATGGCTCCACATGTTTAACCTCAGTGTGTTTTTTGTTAAATCAAGCCATAGCAATGTGGCTTTTAACTCTGATTTTGCTTTTAACTCTCTCACCCCGTTATTTATTACCGAGCCTGAAATTATGTGATCACAAATCATAACTGAAATACCAGACAAACCTCGAGGGCTGAAGAGGGATCTTGTGTCTGAGGACACCAACATAACTGGAGACAGAAGAAATGTTTTCTGGCATTTTCTTTGGATCCGAGTCAGATTTATATGAGATGTACTTTTACTGAAAACAATTAGGAAATTCTTATTATTAGAGCAATGGGGAGCAGTGTGGAGGGTGGTGAGTTGTGGCTGAGTGAAATCATTCTGCTGTGAAAAACTCAAGCAGGAAGCAGTGAAATTTTGGCTCCTTTGACACCAGGAAGCTTCAGCTTGGCTGAGCTTTGCATCCCTTCAGAGCTGCTCAAAAACCAGGGCTCGGCTGTGGCCAAACCCCAAAGCAGCAGCAGCATCGTGTCATTATTTTAATACCTGTAGGAAATTGGGGCCACAGACACCTCAGGGGAGTGGCAGCAAAGTGTTGGATCTCTCCTGGATTTTGGTTTGATACGTTGGAAACTGCTCAGGGCAGATCCCACCTGGAGTTCTGTGTCCAGCTCTGGGGCCTCCAATGTCAGAAGGACGTGGAGCTGCTGGAGAGAGTCCAGAGAGGCACCAAGATGATCAGAGGGCTGGAGCCCCTCTGGAGCCAGGCTGGGAGAGCTGGGGGGGGTTCACCTGGAGAAGAGAAGGCTCCAGGGAGAGCTTAGAGCCCCTTCCAGGGCCTAAAGGGGCTCCAGGAGAGCTGGAGAGAGACTGGGGACAAGGGATGGAGGGACAGGACACAGGGAATGGCTTCCCACTGCCAGAGGGCAGGGTAAGATGGGATATTGGGAAGGAATTCTTCCCTGTGAGGGTGGTGAGGCCCTGGCACAGGTTGCCCAGAGAAGCTGTGGCTGCTCCATCCCTGGAAGTGTCCAAGACCAGGTTGGAGGGGGCTTGGAGCAACCTGGGCTAGTGAAAGCTGTCCCTGCCCATGGCAGAGGGTGGAACTGGATGATTTTAAGGTCCCTTCCAACCCAACCCAGTCTGTGATTTTATGAACTGGTTCTACATTGGCCATATGAGCTCAGCTGCTCCCCAAAGCCCCCCAGAGATGCTCAGCATTATCCCCCTTGGACATCTCAGCTTCCTCCTCCTGCTGAGACCAATTCCCTGTGGCTCAGCACACCCTGTATCTGCAGCTCCCCAAATTGTCTAAAAGAACAGGAAAAGTGAGTAGAAATAACAGAATAATGATAATGTTGGGGGGGGGAAATTCAAAATGTGTCATTTAGTGAACTTTGTTGATCAAAAAATTGGCATCTGTGACAGCCTGAAAGGCATCTCAAATTCCAGTAGTGAGTTTCTGAAGGTAAGGGTGTGATTTACAGGCAGTCTGGGCTTTGACCACATTAATAATTCAGAGTTTTTAGCTAATATGGGGAGAAATATTATGGAAGAAAATGTTTTCTTTCTGAGAAAATGCCATATCAAAAATTCTCTCATATAAACCCAAAATTAAATTCAAGAATAAAAATTGGAAGGGGCTGGGCAGCATTTTCTGCAGGACCAAGGTGTGTGTGAGGCAGCAGCTCAGTGGGAGAGCTCAGAGCATCTCCTGGGGGAGCTCAGGGGGAAGAAAAGGTGCAGGAGCATCCAAGCAGCAACTCCCGGGGTCACTGGCAAAGCAAATTTAACCACTAGTGGTGAGTTCACCTGAAAGAAAATCGGTTTATCAAATCCAAGAGAGACAGAACACTCTGCTTTGCGCTTCCTGCCCCAGACTGGAAGGTTTCCTTGTGTTTTCCAAGTGGAAAATGGAAATGTGGAGAGTTTATGAACTCCAAGTTTATGAACAGAAAATAAGATTTTAGTGGGAAGGTTTTGTCACGTGGTTTTTTTGTTGGAGCTGGATTTTAACAAGAAATTCGCTTTCATGTGTACTCAGAACACACTCTCTCGTACCCACAGTCTAATGTGAGGTATTTTTAACATCAAATTATTATGTTCCTCATAGTCAGCTTTCATTCATTATTTACTAAAGCAAAATTTTAAGGATTGCCATGAACTGAAGCAGTGGTTGGAAAGGTTATGGTAACAAAATCTTTAATCATTCAGGAGTACCCTAAGATTAGAATATGACTAAAAATAGGCTTTCCTTTCCTGAACCATCCACACAGTGACTGGCTGCCTTTTTTTCCTTATACCAACATGAGTCACTGATTCATTAATATGAATTTTATTTGATTCTACATGAATTGTGTGGTTTTTCTTTCCAGCCACGGGCAGGAGTTGTTTGTTGGCTTCTTAATCTCAGCAAAACCAGTGGAGCTGGAATTAGCAGCATTATCTACTACAACAGTTCAAGCCTAGAGGATCTGAAAACTGAATATAATGCCAGTACCCTTAAAAGAATTAGGAATATTCTATAGACAGAAAATATGGATGGGAAGGAATTGTAAAGCAAGAGAATTAACAGCAATGTTTGCACTATATCTGCAAGTCAGAAGTGATTTACAGGGCAATGCTTTTAATGGATCAGAAGGATTTTAAGAAGAAAACAGGGTTTCACATAAGGAGTTGGCTCCATAAATAGTTTTCTTTTTCTTGTGGAATAAATATTTGTTATCGCAAAGGCTCATTTTTTTACCAGTTTGGACAAGTCATGCCTCGTTTGTGCTGTAGATGGGTTGTGTCTGTCCCTACTCATGCAGAATTAAGTGATGGGAGGAGCAGAGGAAATAATTATTGCCCTGTTTTCTGTTTTTCCATCCCTTATTTTGTTGTATCTGCCCCGTATCCTCACAAAGCAGCACGGAACGAAACGACCGTGCTTAGTTTTAAAGGTGACATTCCTGCTGCGCCATAAATCAGCCCCGGAGCTCCGTGTGGCCGAGCGGAGCAGAGCACCGGGAGAGGGGGAGCTGCCGCCCGGGCTCGGTTGCTGTGGGAACTCGGAGAGAACCGAGTCCCGCAACCGCAGCCGGACGGGCACACGGACACTTTCCCTCCAGTTGCTGCTGTTTTGGCTCCGAGAGCCCCAAAGGCTGTCCCCAGAGGGACCTGCCTGCTCAGATGCTTAGCTCCCCTTCCCTCCAGCAGGTCTGATGTGCCCTGGCACGGATGTTCCTCCCCAGGTTGGACACGATAAGGAGCTCGCTGGCAGCTCCGCTTTGTCCTGATTGGATTTTTGCCGTGCTTCATATATTTCCTATTTTTTTTTATTTTGCTTTTTTAGGGTTTTTTTAAGTGTCTTTCCCTGTAGGACGAGGAAAGGATGCAGCCATTGCTTCTGAACCTCCTGCTCTTCACTTGTTAGCAGCCAAAGCCAGCGGGTGGTGAGGTGCTGGAGCCTTTCTGGCAATCGCCTCCGCTCCTCGTGTCAACGTTAAGGATGCAGCTCATTTCTGGATGCTGAGAAATTCCAGCCTGTAATGACAGTGGCTGTTTTCAGGAAGGGATTTTAGCCAAATAGGCTTTGTTAATATGTGCTTTCTGCAGGTTCTGTCAGCCAGGAGTGATGTACAGTGGAAGCTTTAGCACCTCAGAGGTAATTTCGAGGCTGATTTATGTTCTGGGTGTAGCTGAAACACAACTAAAAAACCCCTCCTGGAGTGACACATCTTGTATCAGAGCTGGCAGGGTCTGAGCATCTCCTCTGCCTGGCATCTTCAATCTTACTCCTTCCACCCAGTCTGACTTAGGAGATTTTCTTTATAACTTGGTTGGATGGGCACTGATGGACAGGCTGCATCCTTGAGAGCTGCCTGATGATTTCCTGTGGGTTTTACTTTGGGGAGTCACTGCAGGGAGACTGAGGGCTTTGTGTCCCACCCCTGTGTGGTCCCATGGGAATGGAGCACAGGATGGAACAGGAGGACTGGGTGGTTGCAGATAAACTGAAGGCTCCACTCAGCATAAGGGCACTTTCCAAGGATGAAGGCAGTGCCAGTGGAGGTATCACCATAACAGAGACAGAGAGGACAGGTGTCTCCAGGGATAAAGGTGTTCCCATCTCATCTCCATCTTGGCCTACAGAGATGGTGAAGGGTCTGGAGGGGCCATAAGAGGAGTAGAAGAGGTGACTTGGAGGTTCAGCCGGAGAAGAGACAGGTCAGACCTCACCGGGGTCTGCAGCTTCCTCCCGAGGGGCACCTCCAACTTTGCTCCCTGTGAGCAGGGACAGCACCCAGGGAACGGCTGGAGCTGTGCCAGGGCAGGGTCAGGTTGGATCTCAGGGAAAGGTTCTTCCCCCAGAGGGTGGTTGGGCACTGCCCAGGCTCCCCAGGGCAGTGGGCACAGCCCCAAGGCTGCCAGAGCTCCAGGAGGGTTTGGATGATCCTCTTAGGGCCAGGGTGGGATTGTTGGGGTGTCTGTGCAGGGCCAGGGTTGGACTTCAATGACTTCCCCTCGCTCCTGCTGCCAATCTAACCGCTCTTGCTCATCACTAATTTGCTCATCCGGATGTTTCCAGGTGGGGAAAAGGTGCTGTTAACTGTGGGAAGCTTTGTGGGCTGTTTCAAAGCTCTGGCTGGGGTGTGTGATTTGTGTGCTGACACTTTAACCCTTCAGACTCTACCTGATGCTTCCACGTTTTAGAAATCAGGAGAACTCCTTTCCAGAGGGCTGGTCCCAGGGTGCCTTACGCGTGTGTGGGCAAACTAACCCCGGCGATCCCGCTGGCTTTCCCTGCTCGTGTTCTCCGCCAGCCATTCTCTCTCCATTCCTACAATTCCTTTGGTTCGACCCTCTAATTCCCCATCTCAGCTGAAAATTCCCCTTTTTTTATTTTTTTATTTATTTTTTGGGTTGTTATTCAGGGAATTGGCGTAAATTCAGACGTTCACTTTTCACCTTTCCTCCCTTCCCCTCAGCAAGCAGCAGAACTCCTCCAAATCCAAGTCGGTCTGGGAGCAGAGGACCAGCCAGATCCGGATGCACAACTTCCGAGCCAGCTGCGAGGCCCTGTACAACGAGCTGGACCCCGAGGAGCGGGTCCGTTACGCCACCACCCTGCACATCAGGCCGGACATGAAGACCCACCTGGACCGGCCGCTGGTGGTGGAGCCCCGGAGCGAAGGCAGGAACAACATCAACAAGCTGAGCCCCGGGGACGTGCAGGAGGTGCAGGAGCACCCCAAGGGCAGCTCTGCTGACGGGGCAGAAGCTCCACGGAAGCACCACCGGCACCGGGATAAGGAGAAACAGGCGGAGCAGGAGAAGGGCGACGCGCCCAAGGAGGAGAGCGCGGAGACCGCGGCCGCCAACAAGGAGGAGCGGCACCGGCAGCACCGGAGCCGCAGCAAGGAGGTGGAAGGGGGGAGCAAGGAAGGGAAGAGCGAGCGGAACAGGGGGCAGGAAGGGGGGAAGAGGCACCACCGGCGGGGCTCGGTGGAGGAGTCGGGGGAGAAGGAGCACCGCAGGCACCGCACACACCGACACTCCACCGAGCGCCAGGGCAAGGACGGCAACGGCACCGCCAACGGCGCCCGCGGCGAGCGGCGCTCCCGGCACCGCGGAGGGTCCCGCTCCGGCAACAGGGATGGGGAGCCCAAGGGGGAGAACGGGGAGGAGCCCCACAGGCGGCACAGGCTCAGGAACAGGGCCCTGTCCACGTACGAGTCGGTGGAGAAGGAGAACGGGGAGAAGGAGGCGGAGGCTGGAGAGAAGGAGCACCGGAACCACCAGCCCAAGTGAGTGGATTTTGTTTGGATACACACCTGGGGAACTGCTCTGATCCCTCCTGGAGCCCTGTGTCCAGCTCTGGGGCCTCCAACATAGGAAGGGCATGGACCTGCTGGAGCGAGTCCAGAGGAGGCCACAAAGATGCTCTGAGGGCTGGAGCCCCTCTGCTCTGGAGCCAGGCTGGGAGAGCTGGGGGGGCTCACCTGGAGAAGAGAAGGCTCCAGGGAGACCTGAGAGCCCCTTCCAGGCTTAAAGGGGCTCCAGGAGATCTGGAGGGGGACTTGGGACAAGGGCCTGGAGTGACAGGACAAGGGGGAATGGCTTCCCACTGCCAGAGGGCAGGGATGGATGGGATGTTGGGAAGGTATTTTTTCACAGTGAGGGTGGGGAGGCCCTGGCATAGGTTGCCCGGAGAAGCTGTGGCTGCTCTATCCCTGGAAGTGTTTAAGGCTGGGTTGGACAGGGCAGACTCACCCCTGGGATGGCTCAGGGGCCACAAAACCCCAGATGTGTTTCAGGAAATCCCTTATTCCCCTCCCCATGGCATTCCCTGTGGTCCTTGTGCTCACCCCACCCTCCACCAGAACCTGCAGTCCTGTTTTGCTCCCAAAGCTGATCTCTGTCCATAGGAACCAGGTTTTAAGGAAGGAAACATCCTTGATGTAAATACCCACAGACCCTCTAGGACATAACACAAAGCAGAGAATTTTACAGCCTCTGAAAGAACTTCCTGAGGGACATTTTTTAAAATTCCCCCCAGTCTTGCTTACAGCCCTTTGATTTTCCTTTTCTTAATGCTGAGCCCTGTCAGCTGCACCACCAGTTGTTCCAGCACGTGGCTCCTTCCATCGAGAACAACGATGTCTCCCATTTGGTTTAATTCTTATGTAAGTCAAGTGAGAAAAACAGCACTGGTGGAGCATTTGGAGTAGTTAATAAAGAAGGATAGATTGCCTTTTCAGCTTTATTAGTCCAAGGGAAAAGAAATTGCACTGGGATTCTTTAGAATAGAGTTCATGTCACCGTGGAGAGCTGTGAGTGGCACTGAGATAATAATTTTCCTGTCTATATTATCTTCCTTTCAGATGAATTTCAAAACACTTTGCGTGCTGTTTAGTTTGCTCATGTGCACAGGCTCCCTTTCCAGCTCACTGGAGTGGAGCTGCTGCTGCAGAGGAAAGCAGGAGCTCTTTAGCTGCTGACAGCAATGTTACAGAGCAGTTCAGGAGTGCCAGAGAGAATCACCACATTTAAATAAGGCCCCAGGAGAGCATTAGGAAGCAGAATGTCAGCCTTCATTCAGCAGCCAGCTGATGCTGGGGAGTTAATGTCACTGCTCCGTGCACTTGGGCCTTGTGAACCTCAGTTATGAGGCTCATTAAACAGAATAAAGGGACACTCAGAGGCACAGTCCAGCTTAATGTTGTGTTTGGATGTTGGCCCAGGAGGTCTCAGAGGGAAGGGTCCCATCCTGTGCTATCAGTGAGTTGTGTCCTGCAGGCTGTGGCTTTTCTGCAAAGGGCTTCCATGAAGTCTGTGAAACCCAGAGGTGAAACCCCAATCCTAACCCTAACCCAGAGGTTTCACAGAGGTGAAACCCTAACCCCAATCCTAACCCTAACCCAGAGGTTTCAGAGGTGGAACCCTAACTCCAACCCTAATCCTAACCCAGAAGTTTTACAGAGGTGAAACCCCAACCCTAACCCTAAACCTAACCCAGAGATTTCACAGAGGTGAAACCCTAACCCCAACCCTAACCCTAATCCAGAGGTTTCAGAGGTGAAACCCCAACCCTAACCCCAACCCAGAGATTTCACAGAGGTGAAATCTTAAACCCAACCCTAACTCTAACCCAGATGTTTCACCGAGGTGAAACCCTAAACCCAATCTTAACCCTAACTCTAATCCCAACCCTGATCCTAACCCAGAGGTTTCACAGAAGTAAAACCCTAACCCCAATCCTAACCTCAACCCAGAGGTTTCACAGAGGTGAAACCTTAAATCCAACCCTAACCCTAACCCAGAGGTTTCACAGAAGTAAAACCCTAACCCCAATCCTAACCTCAACCCAGAGGTTTCACAGAAGTGAAACCTTAAATCCAACCCTAACCCAGAGGTTTCACAGAAGTAAAACCCTAACCCCAATCCTAACCCTAACCCAGAGGTTTCACAGATGTGAAACCCTAAGCCCAACCCTAATCCCAACCCAGAGGTTTCAGAGAGATGAAACCCTAACCCCAACCCTAACCCCAACCCAGAGGTGTCACAGAGGTGCAGGGGCAGATACACGTGTTCTCTGAATCCTTCTTTACCATATTTACCAAACCCTGCTCCTCTGCCTCAGGGAGAACCAGTGTGAGCTGGAGGCCAGTGGCAGTGTGAGTGTCCCCGTGCACACCCTGCCCAGCACGTACCTGCAGAAGGTGCCCGAGCAGCCTGAGGACGCCGACAACCAGAAGAACGTGACGAGGATGATCCAACCCCCCCTGGACAAAACCACCACTGTGAACATCCCCGTCACCATCACGGCCCCCCCGGGGGAGACCACTGTCATACCAAGTGAGTGCCTTGGTCTCTGGGCTTGTTCTACCAGGGAATTGCCAGGAAAGAGAAAACTTGTCGAGGAGGGGGCAGCACACCCTGGGTGATGGGGGCTCTCCTGGCCACCGGCATCCTCGTAAGAGGCAGACAGGAGAACTTGTTGATACAGGAACTACAGTCCATGCAGCCTGCAGGTACTCAAAAATGGGTTCCTGGGTCACCTGGTGGCTCTCCTGATCACCAGCATTCTCACAGAGGCAGATAGGAGAACCTGTTGATACAGGATCTATGATTCAGGCAGCCTGCAGAACTCAAGGAGGGTTCCTGGGTCAGCTGGTGGCTGTCCTGGCCACCAGCATCCTCATAAGAGGTAGACAGGAGAACCTGTTGATACAGGATCTATGATTCAGGCAGCCTGCAGGAACTCAAGGAGGGTTCCTGGGTCAGCTGGTGGCTCTCCTGGCCACCAGCAATTCTACAATTCAGGCAGCCTGCAGGTACCCAAAAATGGGTTCCTGGGTCACCTGGTGGCTCTGGAAAATACCCCATGAGGTTCCCTGGAGATGGCTCCCCCAGAGCACATCCTGTTTCTGCAAAACAGAAAGATGAAGGAGCAAGAAAACCAGCGAAATGTAGTAACTGAGGGCTGGGCAGGAAAATCAGCAGCTGGTGCAGCAAAACAGCCCCAGCCTGAGGTGAGCACAGGAGCGGCTCTTCTGCTTTATCCCCTTCCTCCTACTCCAGCAGGGATGGGCTGTGGTTCCTCTGGCATCCTGGGGGCTGAGCAGCCACAGGCCCCTGAGCAAAGGCCAGGGGAGGTGGTGGCGTTGCATTCAGGCCCTCAGGATGGATTCCCACCTCTTGGCTCGCTCACTGTGGAGCAGCAGGTCCTCGTGGCCTCACAGTCACCACAGCACCCTTGGGGATCCTGCTGCTCTGGGTTCCTGCAGGCTGGGCCATTCCTGAGCTTTCTGCAACCCTCTGCACCTCAGTTTGAGCAGATCCTGCCTGACTGAGCCTGTCCTTCTCCACAGCTCTTTGCCTTGGGTCTGTAAGTGCAGATTTAGTTTTCCAGATAGTCCCAAGACCGTCGTGCCCATGATGTGCCCTGAAGTCCCCCAGCCACCGGCTTGGGGCTGATCCCTGGCAGAGCAGGAACAACCTGGAGAATTCTGGAGAGTAGGGATGCCAAGGAAAATTGCAGTGTGAACTCCAAGAGGTCCAATTGAGCCTTCAGGCTGTAAGGACTCCGCTTTCCAAGAGGCACAGCCAAAAGCAGGGTCTCTGAGAGCTTTTTCCCTGTGTTGTCAATCACAAGACTGGTCTTTTCTTTTTTTTTTCCTTCTTCTTTCTCCTTTTTTTTTCCTCTTAAATGGTAATTTTACTATATTGCAATGCTGACTTCCTGCCAATCACAGTTTATCTGTCCTGCCCATTTCCTCACTATCTGGCTGGAGATACAATAAGGAATTTATTGAACATGTCACTCACACACAAGAAACTGTCATTTCCTTGCAGAATAAAATAAAAAGTGATAAAAGCCCTGCACCTGGCACATTCTAAGGGAGTGGGGGTTGTGGACTCCAGGTCCTGGGTACTAATGGATGAGTCTGAATATCTGCCTAAGAAGAGTATTTGCAGCATAAAACATGTTTCAGTTCATATATTGGAAATGATCTTCAGTAAATTATCCTACAAACCCACTGCAAGTCAACTTAGGATGAAAATTGAAAAGTTTTCAGCCTCTGGGAGTGAGGTTTGGAACAATCTTGGGGAAGGAGGTGTGCAAGTTAAAAGCCTGATGGGAGGTGGAGCTCGACACCTTTACCCAGCTGTGACAAAACTGAGCTGCACGAGGCAGGCACAGATCCAGGGGCTGCAGGAAGCCCCTTCCAGGTCTCTTTTCCTAATGCTGGGAAGTTCAGCAGTTTTAGCCCCAGAATTATTAAATCTCATCTATGAATTTGCAACTCTACCCATTCCAAAGCCAACCTTGCTCCTGATCTAGGGCAGAAGACACAGGATTATGAGGCTGCTCAGTCATCCTGCCTTTTGTTCTCTTCCCAAGGATCCCTCGCTGATCCTCTCTCCCTAATAATTTGTGCTGTTTGAAAAGGGTTTTCCATCCCCACTTTGGCAGCTCTTGGATAAATAAGTGCCTGGTTTCTTTGTGTGTCTGCACTGAGCAGCTTCATTTCCTGCCTGCTTGTGATCCACTGCTCATCAGCACAGCAGTTGTGGGGCAGAACTGTGTGTAAGTAGCAGGGATAATAATCAAATGATTGTTCATCACGTTTAATCAACATATCCAAAGGCTGTTTGCTCTCCCAGCTGCGCTGTTTGCATATCCAGCTGTTGCAGGAGCCTCCTGTGGGAACACTGGGGATGCAATTTTAACTCTCTCCTTCCTCTCTCCTCAAATTCCCATTTCAGTGAACAACGTGGAGTTTGAAAGCAAAACAGAGGAGAAGAAAGATGTTGATGACCTGACGAAAAATGGGCCTAAACCAATCCTGCCTTACAGCTCCATGTTCATCCTGAGCCCCACAAACCCGTAAGTTCTTACAACTCTGCTTTTGGGTGACAGGAACTGGTTATTCAGAGGAATAACATCACTTTTATCTCCATCTCTGCCAGTCAAACACATTTGGATATTAAATAATATCAAATATGTGGGCAGGATGCTGCCGTTCAGCTGGGCTTTCCCGGGGAATAAACTGCTGGGGGAAAAGAAACAGAAATAAAAATAAATATTAAAAAAAAATATAAAAAATAAATATAAATATAAAAAAATAAATATAAATAAACTGGGAAAAGAGGATGCTTTAGGCAGATCCAAACCGCCCTGCTGACCCTCAGGTGCGCAGTTTGTTCACCTAAATCACTAAAGGGTGGGAATTTGGGCTATCGCTGGGAACAGGTATCAGGAGTAGCACGTTGGGGAGGTTGGTTTTGACATAATTCTTGCAGGTTCCTCAGCTGGAATTCCTGTTCTTTCCATCCTGGTACCTTCACATCAGTGCAAGCTCTGAACCTGTGGGAAAACTTGCCTGTTTTTCCTCTGCCCAAGCTGAGAGTGCAGCTGGTGGGATCTGTTGGGATTCTGGTGTTCCTGCCGCTCCGGGCGGCTCTGCCTCGTGGGGAGCTTCGTGCTCAGGGCCTGTAAACACTGCCTGTCTCACTCTGGGGGGGCTGCAGGACCAGGGGGGAGCAGCAGGGGTTGTAATAAGTGTAGCACGAAGGGCTGTGAGTCATTTTTAGGGCGTTTGAAGCTTCTGCCAAGCCGGAGATCTCCGGGGAGCAGAGGTGGTTGTTGCCCTCCGGCTCAGGTAGACTCGGTGTAGATCCTGGAGTTTCTCTCTGAGGTTTATGCTCAGATACCAAAGGAGAACTCAGGCCTTTTTTTGGCAGCTCGATTTGAGAGAAGAATGAGTTCTCCCACACCTGCTGCTCCTCAGGACCGTGGCAGCCTGGCTGCCTGTGCCGTCAGTGGGACAAAACGAGCTCAGATTTGACGTCAGAGAAGCATCTGGGGTGGAAGCGACGGTCTGGCCCCCCTGGACACGGGGCAGGCTGAATAAAATCATAGAATCACACAATATCCTGAGCTGGAGGGACCCACCAGGATCATCAATCCAACCCCTGGCCCTGCACAGACACCCCAACAATCCCCCCCTGTCCCTCAGAGCGTTGTCCAAACGCTCCTGGAGCTCTGGCAGCCTTGGGGCTGTGCCCACTGCCCTGGGGAGCCAAATTAGCATTATGAAGGTTGTCTGGCTGGATAAGGACATAGTATTTCCCTAATATTTGGTAGCTCAAGCCTTTTTGTTGTGGAGTGACCACCAAAAATGAGCTTTAGCTGCAAAATGTCTGCTAAGGCAGGGTGGGAAGTGGTCCCCAGCCCAGAAGGGTCTGAGGAGTGGGCTGGGCAGACAGAGAAGCAGAAAGAATTTTTTGTACCATATATCTGCCCATTTCCTCTCACCTCATTCTACAGTTTTGACCTCCTGAGCCCCCCAGTCCAGGATGTGCTGTGTTGTTTCAGTTACCCTGCAGTTTTCTCCCCCAAAAGCTCCACTGAAAGACCACTGAAAGAACCCAAGTTCACTGGGAGAGAAAACGTGTTATAACACAGGGCCAAGGGGGAATCACAAGACAAAGACCAAACTCTAGGAATGTCAGCAACTTGTTATTCCTGCTCTGGGCAAGATGCAGCCCCAGCTGGATGCCCTCAGGTGTTTTGGCTGGTGTTAAGTTCTCCAGAGAGGTCCTTCTGCTTTCCGGGGGGATGACGTTTCACTCTAACGCTGACATCTCCCATCCAAGCCCTGCTGGGGATGCATGACCTGGGTGCTGCCAGGGGGCAAAACAGTTCAGGGAAGCATAAATAAACTGCATTACTTTCCAAGAGGCACCAGCCTCTCGGAGCAGCCGTGGATGCAAAGTGATTCCTCAAGCACCGCTGGCAGTTTACAAACGCTCCCACGTCCCGCTGCTGGTCGTGAATGATGAAGATCTAAAAATAGAGCCTTGTTATTTATTTGATGGATTGAGTTTGATGCAAGAATTACATTACAACAGCTACAAATGTTATTGAAAATGGTGCCTTTCCCTCCTGTGGATTCGTGTAGATGATAATCTACATGTAGATGATAATCTTCCTCTGTCGGATTGATAACCAGAGTTAAGGGATCCACAAAAGCACTTTTCTTCAGGTTATTTTCTATCAAATCTGTTTCCCTGGTATTTGTAGCTCTTTTTCATTCTGAATCCATTAGCAATCCAAAGAGAAGGAATATGTAAGAAGATGTGAAAAAACAGACTTTAATTCTGACTCTTCAGATATTTGCTTAGAGAAAATGGGATATAGCAACTGAAAGACATTCCTCAGATAAAGTTGCTGGGGAGTTAAATATATAATTTGATTCCCAGGCAGAACCCAAGTCCTTTATTCAGCTGACAAATATGGTGCAAATGTAGAGCTCTGTGTGCAGTTAAGGATTTGTGAATTGTGGTCAGATAGAGCCATTAGCTGAAATTTGTGAATAGTTTCGGATTGCTCAGAGATTGAAGCATTTGTCACTTTTCTTGGGCACAATTTGTGAATAAAAAGATTAGGGTAAAGTAATCAAATATATTACTGTAAAGTATTTGTGCAGCTTAGAAAGGGTATCTGAAAGTGAAGGCAGAGATACTTGGCAAGGGAGAGATTGGAAGGAATAATACTCAGCTACAAAGGCAGTTTCAGCTGAGTCTCCAAGTGCCTGTGTCTCAATTTTAAAGGGATTAGTTGATATTAAAAGGATTTCAAACCTTGTTTTGATCTCGCAGGACGTTAACCTGGGGGTTCAGAGGGAGAAGGGTGGGGGAGGAGAGAAACATAATTTGTAGAATCAAGTCTGAAGGCTTGAAAGCTCTCAATGCCCTTTTGACAGATGGAGAGAGAGGGAGAAATAGGGAGATAAATACAGAGATAAATAGATAGGGAGATAAATAGGGAGATAAATACAGAGATAAATAGATAGGGAGATAAATAGGGAGATAAATAGATGTCATTGCTTTGCAGAGAGCGGTGCAGGGATGTTTATATCTCTGACTTGAAATCCCACCACAGCTCTGTTGCAAACTGGAATTTAAACCCGTTGCTCGTGTTTTTTATTGTGTTACCATTGCTGTAACAGGAATCCTAAAGGTGGTGTTCCTGAGGAATCTGTAGAATCGAGTCTGAAGGCTTTGAAGCTCCCTTTTGACAGATGGAGAGAGAGATAAATAGATAAATACAGAGATAAATGGTCATTGCTTTGCAGAGAGCGGTGCAGGGATGTTTAAATCTCACTTTAAATCTCACCGCAGATTTGTTGCAAAGTGGAATTTAAACCCATTGCTCATGGTTTTTTATTTTATTACCCTTACTGTCATCATCATCATCATGGCCGGGCTTCACGAATGAAGATTTGGGGAGGGCTCTACCTACGTTACAAGCACGTTGGTGGCTAAAAAGGCCAATACGAGATAGACACGTCCAGTTGCAAAAGGCACAGCAGAAAGACTCCTTAGATGGTATATTCTGCAATTCTTTCTGCGTTGTCTTTTCTCCTCAAGGGTGATCCTGGTGCTTTCTCAAAGGCATCAGCAGCGTTATAGATGGTGTGTCTCTGGCCCGATTGGAGGCCAGAGTAGACCAGTGATGTTGATCAATATGCCCGAGGCTGAGTTGTTGTTTCAGGGAGTCCTTGTATCTTCTCTTTGGGGCTCCTCTCTTGCGGCAGCCGGTGGCAAGTTCACCATAGAGCAGGATCTTGGGGAGGCGGTGGTTGGTCCTTCATCCTTGAGACGTGCCCTGCCCAGCACAGCTGTGTTCTCAGCAACATGGCCTCAATACTTGTGATTGCTGCCTGTTCAAGAACAGAAGTATTGGTCACATAATCTGACCAGTGGATGTTTAGGATTGTACGGAGGCAGCGTTGATGGAAGTGTTCTAAGAGTCGCAGGTGGTGGCGGTAGATGACCCATGATTTGGAACCATATAAGAGAGCAGACAGCACTATGGCTCTGGAAACACTGATCTTTGCACTTTTCTTCAAGTGTTTATTTTGCCAAACTCTTTTAGAAAGCTTTCTGAAGGCACTATATGCCTTTGCTAACCTGTTGACAACCTTTACTGTAATAGAAACCCTAAAGGTCATGCTCCTGAGGAACCCTGTCCTCATGCCAGCCTCTCATCCCACTGTGCCAAGCCTCCCCTGTGCTTGTTTTGCCCGCAGGATTCGGCGGCTCTTCCACTACATCGTCAACCTGCGCTACTTCGAGATGGTCATCCTGATAGTCATCGCCCTCAGCAGCATTGCCCTGGCTGCAGAAGACCCTGTCCAAGCTGAGTCACCCAGGAATGATGTGAGTACCAGCCAACATGGCCACAGTAACCTTGCTCTGCTTCTCCCAGCACGTGGATTGGCTGTTCCCATCTCCAAAGGATGACACGGTGCAAAACTAGAGCTGGCTTTGGTGACATCCTCAAATGTGCTTGTGCCACTCTGCAAAGAAGTTGGAGGTCAAGAAAAGGTTCTTCTCCCAGAGGGTGGTTGGGCACTGTGGGGACCAGGGACAGCACCCAGGGAATGGCTGGAGCTGTGCCAGGGCAGGGTCAGGCTGGATCTCAGGAAAAGGTTCTTCCCCCAGAGGCTGGTTGGGCACTGACCAGGCTCCCCAGGGCAGTGGGCACAGCACCAAGGCTGCCAGAGTTCCAGGAGCATTTGGATGATCCTCTGGGGCACAGGGTGTGACTCCTGGGGATGGTTCTATGCAGGGCCAGGAGTTGGACTGGATGATCCTTGTGAGTCCCTCCCAGCTCAGCACATTCTGGGATAAAATACTCACAATTCCTGTCCCTTTCTGCTGCCTCAACCACATCCGAGTTTCAGGACTTGGAAATCACTGACATGACTTGTGTGGAGAAGCCTGAAAAGCTGGGACACAATTCAGCAGTGAGAAAGGCTTCCCTGGTCACCAGCCAGGGCTGACACAGAATCAGAGAATCACAGCATGGTTTGGGCTGGGGAAAGCTTAAAACTCATCCCCTTCCACCCCCTGCCATGGGCAGGGACACCTTCCACTATCCCAGATTGCTCCAAGGCCTGTCCAACCTGGCCTTGGACACTTCCAGGGATGGGGCATTGTCCTAAGGTCTCCTGCTAGAGCAGAGCCTGAGGAAGTCAAACCAGATGTGTGGTTTTTTTATCCTGGTGGGGCATGGTAGAAATCTCCAAGAATTCGTAGCAAATCTACTTGTCTGTGGGTGTCAAACCAAACTTGTTTGGATTTTTGGAGATGGTGCTGTCACAAGAAATGTGAGTGTGACACCTTTGACACGAGGCCATGCAGCCCAGGAGAGTTCATGGAGCAGCTGGGTGGCTTATTTCAAGCCCATTCCCATGAGGACATTGGCACAGAGCTGGCTGTGGTTACGTGGACAAGTGGGAGTTGAGAGATCTGAAGATTAAGTATAGACACTGCAAGGTGAAGCCTAATCTGGGACTCATCGGTGTAGATGGTTGTAGTGTGTGGATATCATGGGATATTTATGGCTTCCAGTTGTGCCAGGGGAGGTTTGGTTGGATATTAGGAAAAAAAATTCATCACTGAAAGAGTGGCCAAGCACTGGGAGAGGCTGCCCAGGGAAACAGTGGGGTCACCAGCCCTGGAAATGGTCAAAAAGCAAGTAAATGTGGCACTTTGCAATGTGGGTTATTGGCATGGGGGGATTTGGTCAAAGGTTGCACTTGATGATCTTGGAGGTCTTTTCCAACCTTAATGATTCTATGATTTCGTATCTGTATTGACTGACTGTCCATCCACTGTGTTCAATTCTGTGATACTCCAAAGAGGTGCATCCCATTCCACGGAATTGTGCTCAAATCTAGGAGACCTACAGGCACTGGTGTTGCTTTCCCAGGCTGTGTACCAAGGAATCTGTGTTCACCCACCCCTTGAACAGACTGAGGAGTTGAACTGCTCCAGAGCAGAGCTCAGCAGGGCAGGAGGGGCCTGGCCTGGCCTCCTGCTCCTGAATCTGGTCAGGCTTAGCTTCTTCCAGAGGAAGATCCATGAATCCCCACACCAGTAACGAGCTGAAGGAGCTATGAGCAAAATCTCTCTTCCTCATCCTTAATAAGTGTAGAATCAGGTTTTCAAGAAGGATTTTATCACTTTCTTACTCTCCTGAGGTCTTTAATAGTATTGTCGTCAGCCAGAGAAGATAAACCCAGGCTGCTGCCCAGGGGCTGGTGAACAAGCTCCCTAGGAAAGGATATTCCAATATTTCTATTTGAAATGCCCTTTTTCCCTTGATAAACCTGCCATAAATGTGGGTGCACTGAAGCCACCCTTGGGTGGAGTCAGGCAAGAACTGGGAGAAATGTTGCTGTTTAAGGTAACTGTTTAAAATCAGATTTAAGTTTTGTGCCTAAACTATTTGAAAACCTCCTCTCAGATGATATTTACCCATCAAAGCAAATAAATCATTGCTAGAATAATGTTTTACTACTTGCTCATGTGGTATTTCACTTTAATAATACTGTCCTCAGCTAGAGAACAGAAACCTGAGCTACCACAAAGGGGCTGGTGAACAAGCTCCCTAGGAAAGGATATTCCAATATTTCCATTTGAAATACCCTTTTTCCCTTGATAAACCTGCCATAAATGCAGGTGCACTGAAGCCACCCTTGGGTGGAGTCTGGCAAGGACTGGGAGAAATGTTGCTGTTTAAGGTAACTGTTTAAAATCAGATTTAAATTTTATGCCTAAACTATTTGAAAACCTCCTGTCAGATCATATTTACCCAAATAAACCATTGCTATAATAATGTTTTACTCTTTATGTGTTATTTCAGTGTGTGGCCTCTCCTAACACACATTTCTCTCTCCCATTTAGGCTCTGAAATACTTGGATTATATATTTACAGGTGTCTTTACCTTTGAGATGGTGATCAAGGTAAGAATTTCTCCAAGCAGAAAGATTCGCCTCCTGTTTTAAATTGACATTAATCTACTTCTGGGATGCTGGAGAAGGGGTGGAGCAGGACAGAACTCCCTGGAGAGGTGGCAAGGATGGAAAGCTTTAACTTGAGAACAGCTCTCAGAAGTAGCCAGATGTCCTTCTGCAGTGGCTCTCCTGGTTTCTTTAATCTCACAATTTATGGAGGAAAATAAAGGTATCTTTAGTAGCTGTGGCTGTGTAAGAGGATAAGAAATGCCTGGTGTGTGTGGTTAAAGACACAGGAGCTGACAGACCTCACTGAGACGTGTCTGAATCTTCCCTTCTCCTTTTGGAATGTTAACAGCCACTGATTCCTGCTCTGTCACATCTCAAAAAATTGAGGAGATTTATCTTTTGACTTTACTCAGTAGGGCGACAGGTTTTGCTGAGCCCGTGGGGCAGCAACTTTCCAGGAAGCCCAATCCTGATAAAGCCTGGATTTACTCCTGGGGTAGGTTTTACTGTCAGAGCAAGCTGCAAAAGAGATGCAGAATAAACCCCAGATTAATGTGTGTCCATGCAGAGAACCCTGGGCTGCAGTGGAGACTCCTTGAGCTTTTGGTTCTGGTTTCTTGACTCTTGAGCTTCATTTTTGGCAGAGCTCTTTGTGCCTCTCAGAGAGGAGCAGCTTGGCCAAGTATCTCCACATTGGGAAGGGTCATTTGCTCAAGAACATTCTCCTGCACCTTGGCAGTGTTGATTTGGTACAGGTTTTATTAAAACTCTTCCTTTCCTTGTGTCTCCTCTCCAGATGATTGACCTGGGGCTGTTACTCCACCCTGGCTCCTACTTCCGTGACCTGTGGAACATCCTGGACTTCATTGTGGTCAGTGGGGCCTTGGTGGCCTTTGCCTTCTCGTAAGTACATTCCCTTAACATCCCAATTTCCAGGGAATAACCACAGAGGAGGCAGGACCCGGCACAGAGTGAGAGTTGATCCATAACACGTGTGGCCCCATTTCTCAGTGAAATGCTCAGTTTCTGCCCTTTTTCATCTCGTAGCTGGAGGGGGGGGGAAGAGAAAAATAAACCCAACTAAATTGGTGCTGTTGAACCTCTTGAAAATCCTCCAGCTTTAGGGTGAGTCCATTCACTGCTCCTTCAAACATTAAGCCAAGATTTTTGTGACAGTTTGGCCAACTCCTTTTCAAGAACATATTGTAACAGTTTGTGGCAGTCCAGTGTCTCCGGGCAGTTGTTGTAAGAATTGCTCTTCCTGTGAGAAAGGAGTTAATGAAATCAGCTGATAACTCAGTGAACTCTCTGCAAAACATTATTTCTGGAGTTGTGGGTATTTGTGGTTCACAGACCTCGGGCTCTCTCTCCTCTTTTCTCCTCTCTCTCATTCAGAGAACTTGTATTTCCAGAGTTTCACTTTTAAGGCTTGTTGCTCCCTCCCTCCAACACAGCTCAGTATTTATGACATTAAATAACATTCCCTGTGATTATTTAATATTATTGAGGATTTTCAGCCCCAGATACAGAGGAATTGCCGTTTCAAAATGAAGATTAGCTTTCCCTTTGAGCGCTTTTTTCAGAAGAAGAGCAAGGCAGGTTCCTCAGAACTCACGGAGTTCAGAGCTGGACAATGAAAGGAAAATTTTCCACCTGTATTTCTAGGCCATGGAAAGAGTTGTTTGCAAATGTTTCCCGGAGAAACAATAGGGGATGACCTAGAAAGAGCCCGCAGGACTCAGGCAGTTTAATCTTCTGTTAAATTAGCCTTGAGCAATTATAGGAGCGTTCAGCAGCTCCGCTCACCTGTTTGTCAACACGGTGATGAGCGGGAGGCAATTGTTTAACTTGCTAATGAGAATTAGCAGGGTTTAATTGCTAATGAGAAAAGCGTTCCCCTTTGTCAGGGAACCACGGGAGTGTGTCTTGTCCATTTTAAACTGACAGTCATTTTTAAGCTTCATCCCCAAGCTCCTCTCGTCAGCTCTGCTGGTGGGAAACGTGTCCCCTGTGCAGCACAAAAACTTCCCGGGTCCTTTTCTGGGAAGGGTGGCCTGGAATATTTCTCAGGAATTTTGCGTTTTCTGAGGCGTCAAAATTCCTGTCATGTTCAGATTTGTGGTTTAGATCTTCTATTTTCATAAATGCTGGATTAAAAAAACAAACAAACAAACAAAAAAAACCAACCCAGAAGTGGATGGGCTGAAGGAGATGGGCTTGACATTGTTGGTGTGATTTTTGAGGAGTGACACTTGGGGATAAATTATTAAAGAATTATTTAAGTTTTGGAGACAGTCATGTCTGACAGAAGTTTTTCAAAGGGATGTTGCCCTCCCCTCTTTAAAAACTTTGTCCCCATTCATTTAAAATCAGGTTTTTTGAGGAGCTGAGTGCTCTGTCCTAAGCAAAACTCGAGATGGAATTGCTGGGCTGGTGAATGTCTTACCTGAAATTTAACATCCAAAACCAAGCTGCTTTTTAAGCTTGACTAGACTTGTGTGGGGCTTCTTTTCCCTGCACATGAAATATATTATAGAACAGCTTTCAGGAGCTGGATGTGGCCAGACTAAGCAAAACCTTCCTAAAAAAGCATTTAGCAACTTAACACAGAGCTCCTTGGAATGGAAGAGACATAGAAAAGGAAAATAATCACAGTCACAAGTATTAGTCTGCAAAACAATATTCCCCAAGTCTGCAGTTCAATGAGAATTTCCCTTTCCCATTAGGAATTCAAACTTTCAGGGCAGACTGGGAGAAGGAGAATTTTTTGTGAGAACAAACACCAGGGTTTGCCTTGAAAATCTCTTCTCTTTGAATGAGACTTTCTTTTGAACAAGATTTTTTTTTCCTTTTGGTCAAGTTAAGGATTAAAATGAATAATTTTTAATCTTTTGGAGTCTTTTCATGCTCAGGTTTTCTATGTTGGGCCATGAATATCTAACAGCACCTCATCAGCCTCTAAATAAATTACTTTTACATCCCCTGCCTGTGCTTTATAATAGTGCCCCAAGCTGCTTCTATTTTACCTTCTGAGTGAGAATTTGGAAGGGAATGCATAAAACCTGCCTAGTTACTGTCTCCCAGATTAAAGTGAGACAAACCTATTGGGAGACTTGGAAAAATTGGATTTTTTTCTGTGCTTTTGATGCTTTTTGTAACCTCTGCTCCACATCCACGTCTCAGTAGGAGGGGAGTGTTCATGTCCAGTTCAGAGAATATTTGGAGTATTTCTGGTTTAATTCAGTCACTCCCAGGGGATTATTTGCTCTCTGTTCCAGTCATAAATAATAACAGAATAATCAGGTGCAAACTGAGAGAGTCCTGTCCTTGCCCCAACTCTTTGTTTGGTTAAACTGGACACCCTGATTTTTGATAATCCTGAAAATGAGCTCTTGGAGAATCAACTGGATCATGTCTGTTGTTGAGCTGGATTTTTCTAGCAAACCCTGCCACCCCCCATCAGTGTAATAAATATATTTATTGTGGCTGTGACTGGTTTGTTTGCCAGAACACACAATCATCCCCTGCAAGGTGTGATTTAATTCATGTCCTTGACCTCCCTGGTGTCTGAACCAGCTTCTTGCTGAACAGACACATCACTAAAAACCTTGGATTAAAAGAGCTCCCTGAAATGCTCCCAGCTGGAATATTGCAACAGCCTGTGTTTATTTAAGCACACGAGATGGTATCAGTTGTTGCTGGAAGATTCAACAAACCCAGCTCAGCCTCTCCAACCAGCTGCTGGTCTCCTTTCTGCCTCTTTAGAAGCTGTTCTGTGCTTAACTGGAGTTAAAAAATAAATAAATTCACAAAAGTAGTTCGGAATAAATAAATACAATTGAGAAAAAAAATTAAATTTTTAAAAAAGGTCCCAGAGAGATGCTAGAAACATTAACACTGATGCTGCTGATAATAAAGTAATTAAAATTATCGATTTAGCAATGCATTTCTGAGAGAAATGCCCTTCTTTTCTTACAGAGAAACATGCCACAAACACACAGACTTGTTTGAGCCTTGAAGGAAATAGAAGTAAAGGAGCTTAAAGCAAACTTTGCAAGCAAAAATTGTCATCAAAATCCATCAGCTCCAGGTGTAAAATGTACCTGGTTGGTAAAAACAGCTGCTGAGGAGCAGCATAGAGCTTGTCTGGGTGTGTTGGAGCAGCACAAATGTGGTGGAGATGCAGATTTTCTGATGCTCTTTGGAAAATCAACCAGCATTTGCCAAAGAGTCGAGGTTGCACCTCCCAGAGTGTCAGGTGGGGGAAGGGACATTTGCAGGTTCATTTTCAGGTGAGTGGAAGGGCTGATTAATTCAAATATTTTAAAAGAAATAAATTTTAAAAAATAACATTTTTTAAAGGAAATAAATTAAAAAATAATTAAAATACTTTAAAGGAAATAAATTAAAAAAAATAATTAAAATAAATTTTAGAAGGAGTCCCCAGAGAGATGCTAGAAACAACACCACTGATGCTGATGATAATAAATTGATTAAATTTAGCCATTTAGCAATGCATTTCAAGGAGAAATTCCTTTCTTTTCGTGGACATAAACATGCCACAAGCACACAGACTTGTTTGAGCCTTCAGGGAAATAGAAGTAAAGGAGCTTAAAGCAAATTTTGCAAGCAAAATTTGTCATCAAAACCCATCAGCCCCAGGTGTAAAATGTACCTGGTTGGTTAAAAAAACAGCTGCTGAGGAGCAGCAAAATTTTGTCTGGGTGTGTTGGAAGAGCACAAAGGTGGTGGAGATGCAGATTTTCCTGATGCTCTTTGGAAAATCAACCAGCATTTGCCAAAGAGTCCAGGCTGCACCTCCCAGAGTGTCAGGAGGGGGAAGGGACATTTGGAGGTTCATTTTCATGTGAGTGGAAGGGCTGATTAATTCAAATATTTTAAAAGAAATAAATTTAAAAAAATAATTAAAATATTTTAAAGGAAATAAATTTAAAAAATAATTAAAATACTTTAAAGGAAATAAATTAAAAAAAATAATTAAAATAAATTTTAGAAGGAGTCCCCAGAGAGATGCTAGAAACAACAACACTGATGCTGATGATAATGAATTAATTACATTTAGCCATTTAGCAATGCATTTCAAGGAGACATTCCTTTCTTTTTGTGGACATAAACATGCCCCAAACACACATTTGGACAGGACATTTGGAGGTTTCTTTGCTCCCGAGTGGAAGGGCTGGGGCTCATTTATTTTCCTGCTGCTGTGGGGGGGGTGTGGGCCAGGGAAAAGGGGATCTCTGTGCAGGGGGGGCACTGATGTTGCTGTTTGTCATTGACTCTGCTCTTTCTTTGTCTTCTCCTTGCTGGAATCTCTCTCTAGGAGTTTCATGGGGTAATATGTTATTCCTGTCTCTTGCTGCACTGTTTTGCCTGTCCAACAGTCACCACTGTGGAAACAACTCATGTTCCACTCATTGCATCGACTCCTCCGCCCCTTTCTTACCCATTATCCAGTGAAATTTCCCTTAACAATCCTCATTCATCCCGGTTTTCTTTAGGCAGAGACAGAAAGCCAAGTAGATCAGAGAGTCTTGACCAAAACCACAGATATATCTGTGCCAGAAGGATTTGAGGGGGTGACTCAGTGGGTGCGTCATTGATGGGTGAGTTGCAATTCCTGGAAATCTTAATAACTAGGTTTGAAGGAGCAGGTTTATTCTCTTTTGGAGGATTTCACCTCCAAACAGCAGTGCTGGAAGCTTCAGCACCAACTCAGTGCAGCCTGGGCGATGCCACCCAGCTCTGAAAAGCCTTTGATAAAAGAACAGAGTGTAGAGAGTTTTATAAGAGGCTGGAAGGGGCAACTTGCAAAGGAGGGGGGTCAAAAAGTCCTATTTAATGCCCTGCAAGGAGGTGGCAGTCTTGCTGTCTGCTTTTGGGGCCAGAGCTGTGTCATCTCCCACCTCAATCCCAGCAGGGCAGGAGCTGGGTGGGCTCCTCCACAGCGGAGATGCCACAGAAAGGAGGCAAAGGAAGGTCTTTGATGTGATCCAGGGAATCAGGTGCTCCACTCTTTCTTCCCTCTAGGAAAGCAGAGCGTTTAGAGGCAGGAAAAGGGTGGCTTTGTGTTTGTGGCAGAGCAGGGTGACCTCCTTTCCTCCTCAGTGGAGGAATTCACCCTCTGCCTTGGGGTTTTGGGGCACTCACAGGCGGCGGCGGCTCCGCCCTGCCCTGAATTTTTGATGCCACGACTCTGAGAAGCCCATGTGGTGTGAAATCAGAGCTGCTGGCAGCAGCAACAGAAACAAGGAGCTTCCATTTGAAAGGACTCGTCAATTTTTTAAAGGCTCTTTGATTTATTAAAGGGGGGAAAAAAAGGCTTCGCGAAGCTCTTTTAAAATGTTTTTAATGTTTTAAATAAACAAGCAGCAAACTGCCACAGAAAAAAAACCCCAACACCCAGAACTGGCCTAATGCAACTAAAATTGATCTAATGCAATTTTTTTATTCATGGGATTCTTTTATTATTATTATTTTTTAGGTCTCTAGGCTACTGTTTGCTGTCTGCCTTTATCCTGTGACCCTCTGCAGCTCTTCTTCAAAATTCAGCTCTTCTGAATTTTGTAGTTGTTCTTCTGCAGTCAGCTGAGATCTTGCCCTTCCATAGCAATTTATTTTTGTTGTGAGGAATATTCAGGTCAAATGTGTGCTTGGATACACCTTTTGACTGAATCCTGTTTCCATCTGGACCTTTTATTTTGTTGGACATCTGGCTTTGTATTAAAGCAGTGAAAAAAACCCCCAATATTGGTAGAGGGGCTTCTTAAAACCACCAAAAACAACCCTGAGGGTTTTTATTTGAGAGGCTGAAAGAGTTGCAGGGTGTCCTTTAAATTAAAAAGCAATTTGCATCCCTCCAGTTCAGAGCACCGGGACATTGGAAAAGCTTTGTCCTGGAGCAGGAACCTTCCTGTGACAAGAAATAAGGATGTTTTTCAGGATTCTCTACATGGCTCAGAGCAGAAATCCCATTAACATTTAATTGGCTCACGCTCTTTATTTGCTTAAGTGCCTGAATGGAGAAAGAGAAATCAGCCCTTCTGAGTGTCCTCCTCTGAGGCAGAAGGAATTGGGTGTGACTGGAGCTGTCTGTCCTTCACCTCCCAGCTCTCAGGGTGCTCATCCACACACCCCCCAGGCCAGGGAAAAGCAGGAGCAAGGATTTGCTCTGCCCCACGGAGCCACGAGCCCCCAGAAGGTCTGTTTGACCTCCCTCCAAATATTTTGACCTCCCTCCAAATATTGAGTCCATGGGAGTTGTTCCTTCAGGAGTGGGGCCAACCCTGTGAGACCAGGGCCGAGTTCTGATCTGGAACTTCACCTTCCACAAGGCCTAATTAGTGCAGTTGTTAATTAGTGTGGGGCAGGTGTCCAGGTCTCCTGGAATTGGGAGCACTGGCAGACAGCACATGGGGGTTCTGGGTGAGCCCAGGAGAGCAGTGCTGAGGTTTGTTTTTTGGGGTTGTGTGTTAATCTGCAAACCAGAAACGTGGCCACCAGTGATGGAGAACAAGTAGAGTTCTGGGCTGAGCATCCCACCTCTTTTTTTCCCCTCCTCCTGCCCCAACGTGGCCTTTAACTGTCTCACCTTCACTCTTCTCTGCTTTCCTCAGCTCCCACCTCCCTCAGGGAGGGAAACCCTGGGAAATGTGGAGCAGTGTAAGGGATTTGCTTGGCCTTCCATAGGGGAGAGGGTGGAGGGAGCAGCAGGGGCAGCCAAGGGGATGGGGGGACCATCAGCCCTGGGGACAGGCTGGCCAGGCCAGGTGGGATCTCCTTTGGGATCTCCTGGGATCTCCTTCCCTACAACCCATTTCGCTTTCTACTTCCCTCCTGCCACTGAATGTCCTCCTTGAGAGGATGAACAAATGATTTTGCAGCCAGGGCTCAGACAAAGCCCCCTTGGAGCAGGTGAGCTCCAGGTGAGCTGCGGTGACACAGTGACCACAGCAGGGATGGTACTTGCTGGGAGTTGGGGGAGTTCAAAGCAAACATGCCAAGCCAAGCATGGGCCAGACCTTCAGCTGTGCCAAAACCTGACAAGAAAGCCAGGAAAAGCTCTGTTGGCAGTGCCTGCTTCATCTAGAACAGATTAAAGGGTTTCTAATGAGAATCAAATATTATTTCTTTTAAATATATAACGGGTATTTTGTGGCATTAAATCAGTCCTGAGTATCAGTTCCATCACCTGGATTTACAGCCGTGCCAGCAGTCAGGATCCACCTGGGATGGATTAAAATGGCCCTAAAGCAGCCCTGAAAGATGAGAGAGGGAGAGGATGATACCTCTCCATCCTTTCCCCCCTCTCTCCCTATATTAAATCCTTTGGAAAGGCAATTTGTGTTCAATGTAGATGTCACTGGGATACAACCCAGGGCCCTCCAAACATTCCTGTATCTTACTGTGTTCCAGGACAACTGCAGGGCCTGGTTATTGAAGAGAAGAGAGAGATGAGATGGGTTGTAGATTCCAGTCCAATTTAGGATTGAGTTCCAGTGTCAGCAGTGAGTTCTAAGCCTTCTGGCAGTGGATTGATTGCAAAAAGACACTTTGCAGGGCTGAGCAAGGTCAGTCAGCCACGACCTCGGGTGGTTTCCTGCACTCTGGGTGCTTCTCCCTGAGCACAGCGTGGAGGGCTGGGGGCCAGAGGGTGGGGGAAGCTCTGCAGGCCCTCACAAACCTCCTGTGGGTCTCTGGGGTCACTTGTACCTCTATTTCCTTCCTCTTGGAGAAGGAGCCAACTGGGAGGGCATAGAATAGGTGTTCCAGCATCTGCTCCACGTGTTCCTCATTCACACCTGTGTTACCTCAATACACTCTCAGACCCAAACCCACACTCATGAATAAAACCCTGTGACAGACTTTCATCCCATTTTTCACTTCATATGAACCGAAGGGGAATGTCATTGTTTTGCTGTTGGGTTGGAAGAAGATGTAACTGTGTCTTTTCTTATTTATTTATTTTTGGAAGTGCACGAGGAAAGGAACTCTGTCCTTCCTTCCCCTAAAAACCTCTTGATGTTAACAAGGGGAACCTTCTCAAAGCCTTGCACTCAGTTTTAACCAAACCTAAACCCAGGCTGTGACTTACAGCCCCTTGCATGCCCAAGTGGGAAGCTGCCCCAGAGGTGTTCCAGGCATGTAATATGCTGCAATATTACATGTTCCTGCATGGGTTTGGTAGCATGTCTTCCAAGAGACACTCAAGGATGAGGACCCAGGCATGGAGCAGGAGAGCTCTGCCCCTCACCTGGAAGGCTCCTGTTCCCTCTGGTCACTGCTTGTCCAGGCACAATGTTCCTGCCGGAGAAGTGCACGGAGAAACCTCCTCCTGCCTCACTCCCTCGGGAGGAAGGAGAGCCAAGCGTGACTTTGTCCCTTCTCCTGGGGCTGGGACGGACGTGCTGAGCCTCCTCTCCTGGTGGCTGGAGCAGGAACTGTTGCCTGGGTGTGGAGTCGGGGCAGGAAGGGCCACAGATCCTGGGGGATGCTCGGTGAGTAGCTGGGAAGGGAGAGGAGGCTCCTGTGGGGAGCAGTGCCAGGACCATGTCCTGCCCACGGCGCTGCTGGACACGGCTCAGGTGGGGCTCATCTGAGGCCACAGTGAGGATGGACCCCAAACCTGTAACAAACACCCCAAAGCAAAGCAGTTCCACCACCAAAACCACACTGGGAACCTACAAATATCCAGGTTGGCGACCTGAGGACCAAATTATTGTTGTTCTTGTGCC
Organism: Neopelma chrysocephalum; assembly: GCF_003984885.1. Classification (NCBI taxonomy): domain Eukaryota; kingdom Metazoa; phylum Chordata; class Aves; order Passeriformes; family Pipridae; genus Neopelma; species Neopelma chrysocephalum. The sequence continues at coordinate 1,305,886 of NW_020897735.1, forward strand.
TTTTCTCCCTTGCAGAGGAACCAAAGGCAAGGACATCAACACCATCAAGTCCCTGCGAGTCCTGCGGGTCCTCAGACCTCTGAAAACCATCAAGCGGCTGCCAAAGCTAAAGGTTAGAAAACAACCCCCAATTTTTCCTTCTCTGGAGCTTTGTGTGACTGATCTGAGTAGAAGCTGATGGACCCAACCCAAGTTATTTCTGCTCCTTTGATTTTGTTGCAATTAATCCCTTTGCCAGATTGGTAAAAATAGCTGTGCAGATGTTTAGCAAATGTCAAACACTTTGTTTCTGTTGCAAACATCATAGGCGACGTTATGAATTGTTGTGAACCCACGCGAAAATAAAACTCCTAAAAAAAGAAAAGAAATAAAAAAAACCCCACCCTCAAGTAAATTAATTTACAGCTCACAAGTGGGATGCTCTTAGAAATGATACAGGAGAAAATGGGGGTTGGAATGTTTGGCTTTCCCTGGAGAGTTTAACGTGAATATTGCAAGGTTTTCCACGGGCTGTCAAAAGAGAAATGTCATTGCTGTGTGAGGAGTTTTAATCTGTTCATCTCTCTGGTAAATAATCCATAGTGCAGGGTTTTTGAGCTGTACCTTTTCACATCTACAACTCTAAGCTACAAATTAAAATAAACGTAGTGACTCGTGGTTACTCATCAAACACCATTTCACCACCACTTTGAGGTACAGCCACTCCCTGGAAGCAGAGAAAGGAAGGAGTTAACAAAATTCAATAATTTCTGAGGTTTGGGAACTCTTGAATACCTGCTGAATATTCTGTGAGAGGTGGGGGAACAGCAGTGGGTGCTTTTGTCTGACAATTCCTGATTTCACATCGAAATGAGGGTCAGCTGTTCTACAGGTTTGCTTTTGTCCTTGCCCACTATTTGGGCTGAAATAATTCTGATTTTATGCATACTAAATGTTTCTGAAAAGATAAGGAACATTCATGTTGAACGAAACAGAAAAAGGTCTTCATTTGGTTAGAAATTTAAAATGTAAAGCTCTGAGGTAAAAAACAAAATAGTCAACGGTAGCTCAGTCCTCCAGCAGGACACTGAACACTTGATTTTTATTGATTTCTGTCTGATTTTCAAGCCATTTTACAGGGTGGTTTTCTAATTTCTAAAGAAATACTCAGAAATCTTTCTCTGAAGCAGAAGTTGAGTTTATCTGGTTTTTGAAGTGAACTTGGGTCCATTTTGGGCCTCTCACTGCGAAGACATCAAGGGGCTGGAGCTCGATGACCTTAGAGATCTTCTCCAACCTAAACAATTCTGTGATTAAAAGTCTTCAAAATTATTTCAATTATTTTTTTCCCCTGGATGTGCTCTCATGAGAAACAATTAGCAAGATTAAAGGGCTGATCAGATATATTCCCAGTGTTTTAATTCAGGGTTTCTGGGTTGTTTCAGGAGTGTAATTTTGGGAATTATTCCCTTCCATTCCTAGAAGCAGGAGCACTATTGTACAAACCCTGAGCTTGGGCAGTAAGATCACTCCATTTCTATTATTAGGACCAACTTATCCTACTAAAATCAAACTGCAGACTACTTGTAGCAGTGCAGCAGGGACTAATAACCAAGTAATAAATGTATTTGAGGAGTTCTTTGCAGGGAGTTCAGAAGTGACACGTGCTGACTGGGTTAGTCAAACTTAATTTTGAGAGACAGTCCTTTAGAAAAGTATTATTCAAAGCATTTGGTTTGTATCTGGTATATTTTCCTTATTATTCAAGTAGTTTTTACTTATCCAGTACGTAAGTGAGTAAAATAAACACAAGTACAATTTTCATTTCATAATTGGCCATGGGAATGTTTGTTTAGGACAAATATTGATCTCAACAAGCTGTGATTGTCTATATAAATTTTATGGGCAAGCCCAGAAGATTCAGTGGCACAGCCAAACTTGCCAAGAAAGCAGGAGCTGAAGGAAGCTGGAGTTATTGCTCCCAGATTTTGAGATGTGTTTGGTCAAACCCTTGGTGAGCAAGTTCCCTGGGTTTTGGGTTGGATGATGAGATTTAGGTTGGATATTGGGAAGAAATTCTTCCCTGTGATGGAATTCCCAGAGAAGCTGTGGCTGCCCCATCCCTGGAAGTGCTCAAGGCCAGGTTGGGCTTGGAGCCACCTGGGCTACTGGAAGATGTTCCTGCCCATGGCACTGGGTGATCTTTAAGGTCCCTTCCAACCCAAACCAGTGATTCCAAGAGTGTATGAAGTGTGCTCAGATGGATGCCAAGCTGTTGGATGCACTTTTCCTCTCTCCCAACCCCTTGACCTCGTTCTCCTCCCTCCCAGGCTGTCTTTGACTGTGTGGTGAACTCCCTGAAGAACGTCCTCAACATCCTCATCGTTTACATGCTCTTCATGTTCATTTTTGCCGTCATTGCCGTGCAGCTCTTCAAGGGCAGATTCTTCTACTGCACTGACGAGTCCAAGGAGCTGGAGAAGGACTGCAGGTACAGCTGGGGGCAGGGCCAGGGTGGGCAGCAACTTTCCTCCTCCAGCAGCAGCTCCCCAGGCTGTCCCTGAGCTGCATCAGCTGCTGAGCACCAAGAGTCTCCTCTAAGTGAGAGCAACACTCCAGCATAGTTACCCTAGAGGTGAATTCTCCTTTTCCTTCTTTAATAGCTGTGTCATTCCTGGCTCTGATCCAGCAAATGCTTCCCCAGATGCTTAAGGTTGCATGGGAGTCACTTTCCTTCCCAGGGAGGTCTAGGGGTGGATTTTAAATCAAGGGGTTTTGAAGGGTTGAAGGGTTTTTGACAGTGTGACTCCTCTTTCCGCCTGTTGCCTTGATTCTTACAACTCCTAGGAATTGGAAAAACATAATGACTAAATAATCAGAAGCTTAGGAAGTCAAAGAGCTCCTAATTAGTGAGAAAAGGGATTGAACATCTTAAAAGCCCTGTCATGTCTTGCCCTTCCAGCAGGCTCAAGGTGTGTCACCTCAGTGTGCATCTTCCTCATTTGCCTTTTTTCTTGGCACCCAAAGCACATCCTCAGCACCATCCAGCTCTGCCCATCCCTCTCCTGCTGCCTTGTGCATTCAGGGCATGTCCCTGGTGGGATCCTGGCAGTCACAGGGGCTGTCACTTCCTCGGAATGATGTAAATATATTTGGAATGATGTAAATATATTATAGAACAAAAGTGAAATCACACAGAAGTGTAGGTTGAAGGGGAGCTCTCCAGATGCCAGGTCCCTTGGCCCCTAAAACAGGACCCCTTTAGGGTTTAGTTCCAACCCTGAAGTAGGAACCAGAGCCTTTTCCCCATCAAGCAGCCCAGTTTTCTGTGGGGTCACACGATTTGGGGACCAGCTGTTAACTGCTGGCTCTGCCTAATGAATGGATGAACAACCTGATTAAAATTTCTTTTATTTCGAGACCTCAGATCCAGTTCCTGTGGCTGAAAATGGCTCAGAAATTGGCCTTGACTTCTGTCCCAAGCCTAGGGGGGCTGCCTCTTTGTCTTTAATCCCTGTGCCACCGGGGCTTCTCGATGCTCCTCAGTGACTCCCAAGAAACGGCTGGTTTGGTTTAATTCCCTCATTTGCTCTGAATCTCTCTTTTTCTTAGGGGTCAGTACCTCGATTATGAAAAGAATGAGGTGGAGGCCCAGCCCAGGGAATGGAAAAAATACGAGTTCCACTATGACAACGTGCTCTGGGCTCTGCTCACGCTCTTCACCGTGTCCACGGGGGAAGGGTGGCCGACGTGAGTACCCGGGGCTGGCAGGGGCAGTGACTGGGGAGGTGAAGGCACCTTCCCACAGCTCTGAGGGGCTTGGAAATGGGAAATGAAAAGAGGCTTTTCTCGGCTAAGCTTTTCCTTCCTTTGTGTGGTCACTGGGTGAATCAGCATTGGGTGAATGTGTATTTTTCTCGCTGTTCCTCTGACAGCTCAGGCAGTTTTCAGTACTTGCTTCAGGCTTTTGGACTTGCCCATCTCTCTCAGGTGTAAAGCTGCCCATGGAAATGTAAGAAAATGAGGGGAGAAAAGTATTGTGACCTGTGCTGAGAGTATGACAGCCCCCAAATGATATTTACTGCTCAGCATGTGACTTTATTTTGGCACACTTTGCTGCTGGGACACGTGGAGTGCAGTTTGTGATCAGGGTTTCCCTGTCCTCCACGTTCAATTATTTCATAAAATATCCTTGTGGGTCCCTTCCAATTCAGCATATTCTGTGAAAATAAAGAATAAACCAGCACCAGTCTCCCTTTTCCAGTCCCTCACTGTGTTCCCTTCCTCAGACATCATCAATACCTCTCTTTGCCCACTCTTCCTTCACCCCTGTTGACCAGAGAAGGGAAGCCAGATCCCCCTGGATCCTCTGCCCTTGGCCAGGGGGGATCAGTGGATCTGTACTTAGCAAATCTCCACCATTCTGCAGAATGGTGACACCAGGAAGGGTTTCCTACAGAAATATCCTCAAGGAAAACACCCTCCCAGCCATAAAGATGGGAAGGGGTTTGACCTGAGCATATGTGGACAACCCTCCACGTTGAGTGAAGGCCAGTGAGTGACCATGAGGTGCTTCACAGTGATTGCTTTGGTTTTCATGGGGTGAAACCAGGAAGGGTTTCCTGTAAAAATATCCTCAAGGAAAACTCCTTCCCAGCCATATAGTTGGGAAGGGGTTTGACCTGAGCATATGTGGACAACCCTCCACATTGAGTGAAGGCCAGTGAGTGACTTTGAGGTGCTTCACAGTGATTTTTGGTGACTTTTCTCCTCTCTCTGCCCTTGATTGCAGCGTGTTGAAGCACTCGGTGGATGCCACCTACGAGGAGCAGGGTCCCAGCCCTGGCTACAGGATGGAAATGTCCATCTTTTACGTGGTGTATTTTGTTGTCTTCCCTTTTTTCTTTGTGAACATCTTTGTGGCTTTGATCATCATCACCTTCCAAGAGCAAGGAGATAAAGTGATGTCAGAGTGCAGCCTCGAGAAAAACGAGGTACCCCCGTCTTCGGAACCCGCAGTTGGCACCCAGGGGGGCTCAGAGCATCAGTGGAAGCCCCCTCCTTCCTCCCTCTTGTGCCATGGGGGGTGGAGAGCAGTGGTTATCTGAGGGTCTGTGCTGTGGAGACCAAACACACAACTGACTGTCAGCTTTTGCACAGAAACAAAGCCAGGGACAGCCCCTGAGTGACCCCTGTCACGTGTCCCCTTGGGCCACACCTCTGCTGCAAAGAGAACGTGGACCTGCACTGGCACAGGTTGCCCAGAGAAGCTGTGGCTGCCCCTGGATCCCTGGAAGTGTCCAAGGCCAGGTTGGACAGGGCTTGGAGCACCCTGGGCTAGTGGAAGGTGTCCCTGCCCATGGCAGGGGGTGGGACTGGATGGGCTTTAAGGTCCCTTCCAACCCAACCCAGTCCTGCCTTCCATGTTTGCTCAAGAATGTGGGTGTGAAAGGAGACAAATCTGTGGCCTTTTAGAAACCAAACTACAACTGTTTTGGCTCCTCTCCCCAGGCTGGCTTTGGGCCTGGCTGAGATGATTTCCCCCAAAAGTAGGTGCCTTGAGAAGAGTGTAAGACCAAGGCAAGACCCTGTGAGGCTTTTCTTGAAATCTCCAGCAAATACCATCATTTTCAGGTCAGGAATGTCCTGAGTTGGACATGTTTTTAATTTAGTTAGTGGCATCTGTGTATCTTCCTTCCCTGGATGTATCTGGTTTCCTTCTGAACTCAAGCAGATTTTCAGCATCTGCAACATCCTTTGTCTGGGCTCCCACAGCCTCAACGACCTGTTGTGCAAAGAACCATCTCTTTTCATGGATTTTGAAACTGGAACCCGATTTTTGATGAAAAGAGATGATTTTTTTATTCAATTATTAATTAGTTCCTCGTTTGTCCACATGACCAAAAAGTCCAAAATAAAGCAGAGTATTTAGGGATGCTTCACCCATGTTATTTTTCAACTGAGCAGAAAGTATTTTTGCAGTGATATAAGGCTTTGAAAATGGGAAAGTTAAGAGAAAATCCTCCAGAATCAAAACTTCTTGTGGGTAGAAACCAATTTTTAAAGCAGTTTTATATTCCTAATAATGTGAACAGAAATAACCAACAAAGGGGGTCTGTGAGAGTTCACTCAGAGCTATTTGGTGGTTAATTCATTGGTTGGGCTCAGTCCACATTTCATGAAACATTCTGAGCTGAGCAGGTGTCAGAACATACCTGAGTTTCACAATAAGTTTTTAAACCCACAGATTACATCTTTACTTTAGATAACATCCCCTTGTTACTACAATTACCCATCAGGAGGAATTCAGTGTTTTCTGAAGTGAACCCATGGATTTAAAACCACTTAGGGAAGGGATTGGGACCTACCAGGAGCTGGGCTCTGGTGGAAGGTGATCTCCTAGGCCTGCAGGGATCCATAGGGGTGTTGGGGGGTTTAATATTCCAGCAACATTTATCATGATTTGGGGATTCGGTGCTGGATTTTACAGGAACAGTCACTTAGAAATACCCCCCTCTGAATTCTCTGCTCGCTCTCCCAACCATATCCCAAGGGATAGAGACTCCCAGCCCTTTTTCCATCATTTTTCACCCCACTTCTGTTTTGTAGAGGGCCTGCATAGACTTTGCCATAAGTGCCAAGCCCCTGACCCGGTACATGCCCCAGAACAAGCAATCCTTCCAGTACAAGATGTGGAAATTCGTGGTGTCCCCTCCCTTCGAGTATTTTATCATGGTCATGATCGCCCTCAACACCATCGTCCTCATGATGAAGGTCAGTGGGATCTCACTGAATCCTGGACAATTTTTGGGTGCTGACTGTGGTGTTGGATGGAGAGGATTTGGACCCTGGGAGCTGGGGGGGTTCATCAGGCACAACCACTGCTCCTCATATTCCTGGCGGGATTCCTTTGGTCTCCCAAGGGAGGCGGTTCAGCTGTGATGGGATCCTGGGAATATTCCCCTGCATGGTGTTGGTTTGGCTTGTAGCCCCTCCAGTGGGGTGGGAACTGGGCTCTGCAGGTCCTGAGCTCCAGCTCAGCCTGGGCTTCCTGCTGCAGAGCAGGGCCACGTCTTGCTCAAAATCCAGTCATGCCAAGGACATTCAAACTGAAAGAGAAGAGATTTAGATGGGATACTGGGAAGAAACTCTTCCCTTTAAGGGTGATGAGGGGCTGGGATGGAATTCCCCAAGAAGCTGTGGCTGCCCCATCCCTGGAAGTGTCCAAGGCCAGGTTGGACGGGGCTTGGAGCAACCTGGGCTAGTGGAAGGTGTCTCTGCCCATGGCAGGGAGTGGATTGAGATGGACTTTAGGGTGCCTTCCAACCCAAACCATTCTGTTATTCTATGGAATGGCTCAATTTTGCAACAGCCTCAGAACTCTGGGATGTGATCCACAGTGCTCAGGAGGGAGATGCAGGTGGAGGCACACTGTGGATGATGTCCCCTCCTCTCCCTTGCCTAGAGTATCTTCACAGTCATGGGGTCACCTTATTCTTAGGGTCCTCTGGAATGAAACACAGTGCTGCACTTGTCCTCTGGTTTTGAAAATGCCCTTCTTCCCTCCTGGCCCATGTTGTGCTTACAGGGGGATGTCCACCAGCAGCTCCAGTTTTGGGGATATCTCCAGCTGGGACAGTATGTAGGGAAGAGTGTCCTTCTGGAGGGACATAAATAACTTTTTGTAACCCCAAATCTCGCTTAAAGTGAGCGCAAAATCCAACAGTAAAATGAGCAGGAGTTTTACAGTCAGGCAAGTCAGCTGGGAAAGGTTTTATTCTGTACATGATCTTCTGGTAACAGCTTTTCTTCCGTCCTGCTTTAGTTCTATGATGCTCCAGAAGCATATGAAGAAATGCTGAAATGCCTGAATATTGTGTTTACATCCATGTTTTCAATGGAATGTGTGCTGAAGATCATTGCCTTTGGTGTGCTGGTACGTGCTTTCCTCCTTCACCTTCCCCTGCTTCCCCTCTCCATGAAACGCTCGTATTTCGTGACGCCCATTTAAAAATAAACGAAAAAAACAAAAAAAAAAGGAAGAAAATAACCCCTGGATCCCTCTATTCCCCCCCCCTTGTGTTTTCATTTGGCAGAATTATTTCCGAGATGCCTGGAATGTCTTTGATTTTGTCACAGTGTTGGGAAGTATTACTGATATTTTAGTAACCGAGATCGCGGTAAGTCCCGTTCGCTCCGTTTGCTCCGTTCATAAACAAAGCTGGGCCCTGTCAAGACATTGCACCTTCTCCCTACCAGCCTGATTCCCTGGAGCTGCCTCTGGGATTTGGGATGTCCTTGGGTGACCTGGCAGCCTGTTTTTCCATCAGCTCTGCTCTTTCCAGGGAGCTGAGCACAGCTGCCTGCCCCAAAGGCTCATGTGAAAGGCTCTGATGAGAACGACAGTGCCACTGCCTCTGCCAGGAAGCAGCTCTTTCTCGTTCAGCAAATCTGTCCCCGGGCCATTTTTTGCCTATTAATGGAAAAATCCTGTTGAATTTAATAGAGGGGAAAGCCCAAAAGGGCTCTGCTGTGTTATGGTGTGAGGTGCTTTGCAGGGCACACACACCCCCTCGTGTCCCCTGGGGCTCCTGCCCGGCCGTGGGCAGGGTGAGGGTGAGAAGTGATGGGAATGGAGAACCCACACAGGCTGGGTTGGGGGAGTGTTTCTGTGCACAAATCTCTGTGGGGTCATTAAGAAACAATTAATTAAATAAACAGATTAAAATTAATAACCAAACAACTTTCCCATAGGATTTCTGGCCAGCCCTACGGGGACAGCTGTCTCCCTGCTAATGAGCCCAGTAGATCACACAACTTGCCATTAAATTATTAAATTCTGAAGGATTTTTCCAGAAGGGCAGCAAATACCTGACTCCAGTCATGACACCCTGACATTATCCAATTTATAAACTGCTCCTCTCCTCTCCCAGTGCATGTTGTATCTGTATGTGATGAATTTGAACTTTACCATAACTTTTTTTCTCTCAGTCTCCTGGGATTTGCTGATAGATCTGTTTTGTGTGTGCTAAGAACTGTGCTCCCCAGGCTTCTTTACAGATGGTGGTGAAGACTGTATCACTGCTCCTAACAAAACACATTTTTACCTACCCTTGGTACCAAAAACCACACAAACCCCAAAGTTTTACTCCCCACACAAGTGTTCATTTAGCAGCTGGTGAATCCTCTCCTAGGCTTTGAATTACATTTTGTTTTCAGTGCAGCCAGGTTTAAATTACTCCGAACAAACCCAAGGTCTGAGTGCCACCTCTCTGAGTGCTGTGGGAAGGCACTGGTTGGTTCCACTCCCTCTGCCATGGGATATGTTTTCTTGCCAAACTTTTGCTGTGGTTTGAAAACTTGTGCAAAGATTCATGAGTGAGCCAAGAACAGAGACTGCCACTTCTCCTCCACCCTCCTTTGGCCACTTTTCCTGGGAAGAAGCAGCACAGGCAGCTCACACAGGGTGAGGAGCCTCTGCTCTCTCTGAGATTGGTGTCTTCTCCTTCAGGAAGGTGTCTCCTTCACAACACCAAGCTTCTTAAAACCCTCATTGTGGAGTTATTTTGCAGCCAGTGGTGTTGCCCATTCCCTGCTCAGTTAACAGGCCACTGCCTCTCCCTCCAGCTCCCACGGGATGGCCTCAGGGAGAGTGTCTGGCATCTGGAAAGTTGGCTGTGGACTGATCAGGTTGGGCTGTGAGGCATCACTGGATTTGATGGCATCACCCCTCCCCTCCCCAGGGATTTCTCTGGTTTTCAGCATCGAAGGCAGCAGCAATTTGGAGTGTGAATTACCCCTAAAACCAGTCTAACTCCAATAGGGCCAAGCTCCCAAACACCTGTATGCCTTCCCATTCTCCTCCCACGTGGAAAAGAAGAGGTTTTTGGTTTATGAGTAGCCAGATCCTTTAAGTCAAGCATTAGATAGGACTTTCTTATGCAGGTTGACACCTTCCCCTGGCACTGTGAAGCTGATCACAAACATCTCTTTAATAGAAAAGCCCAGTACCACTCCAGCCCCTGATCTCTTGGTTCTCTGTCTGTGTCTACAGACCTGTGTGAGCTCTGCTCTCTCTAAATATTCCCCTTCCACAGCAGCCAGGTGGGGTCAGTCTCTTCTCCCAAGTACCAACTGACAGGACAAGAGGAAACAGCCTCAAGTTGCACCAGGGGAGGTTTAGGTTGGATATTAGGAACAATTTCTTCAAGAGAAGAGTGGCCAGGCACTGGCACAGGCTGCCCAGGGCAGGTTGGATGGGCCGTGTGAGATGTGTCCTTTCCCGTGGCAGGAGTGGAATGAGATGAGCTTTAAGGTCCCTTTGAACATAAACCATTCTGTGATTTTATGTTTCTCCCCTTTCCAGTCCTGAGGATGAAAAACAGGCAGAAGGATCCAGCACTCTGCTGCTGTGCCATGTTATTGGCTCCATGATAGGCTGCAGTTAGGGGTATTCTGACCCAAAACACAGCAGGGTCCCACACCTGCCTGGCAATGCCAGGACCTTTCTGCTGCCTGCAAAGTGGCAGCAAAAATATATGTAGGTATATTCTGGCAGAGCTACACTTTAAATCATCTCTGTAATATTTGTTAAACAATTTGTTAAATTTGTTTGTACCTCAATACAATTTAATCCAATTAAAAATGTAGAAAAGGGCTGAAAAGCCTGAAGCAGTGATGAGAACATGGTGTTTGCAGACAGCAGGGACTGAAGGGAGGACCGGTGGGTGCCTCATTCCCAGAGCACAGCCCTGGTGTGTGGCCTCAAACCTTTCATCCCATGGCCTCTGCCCAACCTCTCTTTGTATTCCCAACCTCTTTATGTTCCCAGGTAAGGCAGAGCAGTAACTTAGGCTGGGGATGAGCATCTGCTCTGCACAAAGTGTCACAGCTGATGCTTTCTTCACCCTTCTCAGTGTGTGACCAGGGGTGCAGCAGCTCCATCATGTAGTGGAGAATAACCAGAGAGGAGAACAGGTCTTAACTCCTCACCACCCCAAGCTGTGTCCCCAGCAGAGTGTTCCCTCTTCTCCATCTGCTCTCCTGTTAGAGTTTGGACCTGGCTCCCCGCCAAGTTCCCGAGACCCAGTGAAAAGCCTCCGGCAAAGAGTGAGAAAAAACTATGAAAAAAACCAGAACAGCAGAACTACATTAAAAAAAATATGTATATATACATATATCACAGTTATATACAGTTAAAATACCATGTGCATACAAAAAAGAATCCCAAACAATCCCCCTAAAAGGGGAAGGGAAAAGGGACAAAAACACAAAAGAAACCCGAGGCAGGTAAGCACAAGCAATAAAAACTAGCAAAAGAAAATCTTACTACTCTCCTTGAGATAGAAGAATTGCGCCAAACGACCACCAGCACCCTCCGCCTCCCAAGGCCTACAAGGCCTCACTAGGCCTCACTAGGCCTCATTAGGCCTCACTAGGCCTCGCTAGGCCTCACTAGGCCTCACTCCCTCACATGAGCAGGACCGACAGCAGAGAACCTGTGCCTTTAGATCCACCGGAAGAGAAGAGGGCAGAACCTTCTCTTTCCTTCTTGTTTATACTTCTGCTGACGTAAAGAATTGCATGGAATACTGGGAACATAGGGTAGTTCAGGGTTACAAGCTGGTCTCCAGGAAGGCCTAGACTAAAACTATCCCACCTCCTCAGCTCCAGCCCCTCCTCAGCTGATGGGCACCACAGGCAGAGTTGGGTGGCAGCCCCTGTCAGTCCCTCCCTGTGCATCCAGCCCTCTTGTCACCCATCCCATGGGAGTTCCTGAGCTGAGAGGTCCCTGTGGCAGCCACAGCATCACCCTGTCAGCCTCCATCTGTCCTGCCCCAGGAGCCCTCCAGCTCCCTTGGAGATCTAGGTGTTTTCTAGGTTTTCTAGGTGTCACACCAAGATCAGGCTCACAAAGCACCATTATTTTTTCCCATGACTGTATTTTCCAGCTATAAATGTTCTCCAAGGTAAATAAACCTGCTCACCTGGGGCAGGGGGGGTTGTCTCCTCTTGAGAGACTTGGCTTCCACCAGCCTTGCTGCATCGGTACCTTTAACCCATGGAAAAGTAAAGACAAAAGGAAAAGAAATGTGTTGATGAATTGCTTTGTTTCAATTTTGTAGTCATGCCATATGTAATCTACTTTGTGATTGTAGTGGAATATATATTTTTTTTTTATTTCCTTAGGCAAAAAAACCCATGAATGTCAGTTTTTTGATCTTCTCAGTAATCGAGGGAAAATAGGTGGCTTTAAGGAGAAGGTGTCTTTGTGGACACACCCAGAGTGGGAGTTTGGCAAACTGACATCTATTTCTATGCCTGGAAATATAAAAAAAAACCTCCTGAGAAGTGTTTGTGAATTGTCTCCCAATTTGCATTACAAACTGAAATGCAAATCACTACTGCACTGTGTGTGTTACCTTTAGGATCTCAGAACCTGTTTTGGTTTGAAGCATTTTTTCTTTATATAATTCCCATAAAATAACACCCCCCCTCCCCCGATACCTGATAGTTTCTTTTCCCTCAATGAAATTTTTCAGAGTTTCCTTTTTTGCTTGTCCTGATTACTCATTTTCTCTTTTTGTTTCCCTGTTTTGTTCTTTATTTTCCTTAATCTACCTGCTGAAATCACGCCATCCAATCAACATACAATGCGAAAACCATGTCTCCGTCTGTATGTTGTGCACCTGCTGCTCAAAACAAAAAAACCCTAAATTTGTAAATAACTCTTGCCAATATCCATCCATGACAACATCACATATAGGACACGGTTGGTTTCATTGAATTTAAACAATTCTTTCAAGCCTCTGCTTTTATTTTCTCTCGTTTTTCTTTTGATTTGATAAGTTGTTTGGTTTGGTTTGTTTTTTTGGTTTTCTTTGATGAGATTTCCGATTGCACTGGTGAAAAAGCCTCACTGCAGCACTGCCCCAAACTGGCTTCTTTCTGCACCTCCTTCCCTGGGCTAATTGGTGACGTGAGGCAAACCCAGTTACCAATAGCTCTGCTCCCTGTTCCCCCCCCACACTTTGCTAAAGGGGAGACTCCCACTTGCCTTATTTCCATGGAAAACGGGATGGGACAATCAGGAGGGAATTATGCTCCTGGATGAGCTGGAGAGGAGAAGATTGGCTGGCTGGGAAATGCTTCACTTTAAAACTGGTATCACCAAATTCAGCTCTTGAAGAGTGGGTTTGGTTTCTTTTGAACAAGATGCTTTCTGCCAAAAACCTCAGTATTATAAGGCAGAAACATTCTGAAGTGATGACAGACTTGCTGCCCTCAAATCAAAAGAGAAATGATTGAAATGATAGAAAAAATTATCTTTACTCCACTTAGAAAATTCCCTGTGATGCCAGCCCGTAGAATTATTTTGGACACAGAGTCCCTGGGCTGCAAAACCAAACATCTCAAGTTAAAGCATAAATCGTGTTATGAACAGAGCTGAAAAGTACCAGGAGCCACATCCCACTGGGAATTTAGTGCCTGATTCCAAAGATGCCTTTGGAAATCCTGGCCTTTTTTCTTTGAAAATCATAAATTAAGCAAAAGAGAATGAATAAAGAAAAATGCAATCTAAATATATATATTTTTTTCCATTTTTAATTATCTTGGCTATGGTTAATAACACAAAGGAGACCATAAGCTTATAAAAAATCCTCACTTGGCCACCTGACAACAGCTCTTGGATCTGTAACATCTGCATTTCCTGCTGCACAGTTGCTGTTAAGACACAAATCAGGGTGAATCTTCGTGCCAGGCTGCACAGAAGCTCCATGACCGTTCATGGAGGGTCACAGGGGGGATTTCCTAGGAAGCAGCAAAGGAGAAAATGACAATGTGTGAGGGAAAATTTGCCCAGGGCGAGCCAAGGAGGGAATTTCTGTGGTGGCTGGAAGTGCTACAGATGTGTGGCAGCAGTGAGGATGTCTTTGGAGATGTCATCTGCTGCACCCCTGGCCCAGGCAGCACAGAAGAGTGCTCTGGCATCAGCTGTGCACGTGAAAATATACTGGAAAAAAAACAGTTTATCTCCATTTGGCCAAATTTTGGTCCATGTTCAGGTTAAGGATTTCAAAGCTCACCCTGCTGTTTGTTAGGATTGCAGTTGCTGTTTCACAGAGATGAGTCCAGGCTCCTTCCATCACCTGGCATCCCAGTGAGGTCTTTGGAGAACCACACTGTCCTCCTGAGATGTTTTCTTCCTTCCACTGCTGCTTCTGGGACACTGCAGTGAGTGTAGCAGGAGCTCCAAAGTTCAAGGGAAGGCTGGAGGAGACTGAAATCAGAGCCCACCAGGGTCTGCAGCTTCTTCAAGAGGGGCAGCTCCAATCCCTGCTCTCTGTGAGCAGGGACAGGATCCAGGGAATGGCTGGAGCTGTGCCAGGGCAGGGTCAGTTGGATCTCAGGGAAAGGTTCTTCCCCAGAGGTTGGTTGGGCACTGCCCAGGCTCCCCAGGGCAGTGGGCACAGCCCCAAGGCTGCCAGAGCTCCAGGAGCATTTGGACAACGCTCTGAGGGCCAGGGTGGGATTGTTGGGGTGTCTGTGCAGAGCCAGGAGTTGGACTGGGTGATCCCTGTGGGTCCTTCCAACTCAGGATATTCTGTGAAGCAGGGAACGAGGAGAGATCTGGGCATCACACACAGAAAATCATTTTTCCAGCACTCCAGGCTCAGGATGGAAGGACTGATAGGATATAACTGCAATGGCAGAGTCCTCAAGGCACAGACAAGTGTGGCAAAAATCTTCAAAAATCCTCTTAAAATCAGGAATGAGCTTCAGAGGAAGCCAGGACCCTGTGCAAGGTTCCAGAACACTTCTGGCAGTGCCACGAACATTTAAATGGGAACAAGGCCACTTCCTCAACAGCAGTTCCTCAACAGAATAAGTTAATTCTTGTCGATGCCAGACAAAGAGAAACGCTGAAGCTTCCTGAGCGATCCCATTTTTGCCTTGGTCAGATGCCTCTTCCAGCAGCTCTTTCTGCATCCCTGGGGACAGTGGGCACAGCTCCTGTGCTGGGCAGGAGATCATTCTGCTGCTGAGGGTGCTGCAGGAACAGCCCCAGGCGATGGCTGCACACCCTGCTCTTCATGGTTTCTCTCCTTTTCCATATGGAAAACTTTGGGGCTCCCAACAGAAGAAGGATGTGGAGCTGCTGGAGTGAATCCAGAGGAGACCAAGAAGATGCTCCAAGGGCTGGAGTCCCTCTGCTCTGGAGCCAGGCTGGGAGAGCTGGGGGGGTTCACCTGGAGAAGAGAAGGATCCAGGGAGAGCTGAGGGCCCCTTCCAGGGCTTAAAAGAGCTCCAGGAGAGCTGGAGAGGGACTTGGGACAAGGGATGGAGGGACAGGACACAGGGAATGGCTTCCCACTGCCAGAGGGCAGGGTTAAATGGGATATTGGGAAGAAGTTTTTTACAATGAGGATGGTGAGGCCCTGGCACAGGTTGCCCAGAGAAGCTGTGGCTGCCCCTGGATCCCTGGAAGTGTCCAAGGTCTTGGAGCAACCTGGGCTAGTGGAAGGTGTCCCTGCCCATGGCAGGGGGTGGAACTGGATGGGCTTTAAGGTCCCTTCCAATCCAATCCAATTTGTGATTCTATGAAAACACCCAAGAAAGGGTAAAAAAGATGAGGCTGCCCATGGTGGGACAGCAATCAAGGCCAGTTCGTTATCCATGATGTCTGTTCTCCCTGTTTCCCTCCTGCTTTGCAGTTTGTTCAGGGATTTATCACTCATCTGAGCTCCTGTGGTGGGAAGTGGTGGCAGTGCCCAGACCCTGGCTGGTGACTGGGTACCTTCAGTACCAGACCTTCCTCTTTTAGGAAAACAGGGCCAGGCCAGGGGGAAATGCTTTTCCAAACATAACTTTGGAGCTGCCAGGTGGATCATACCATCCCAAAGCTCTGGTGCCTCTTGTGAGGACCAAACAGCCGTGAGCATCTGTGCAACAGGAAAGCAACCAAAAAACCCGGGAAGAATGGATAATCATGTGTCACATCACAGGGGTGGCTCAGTGGGGGGAGGATCGCTGCAAAGCACTGTGGTACCTGAGAAATATCGCACTGTGGAGTTTCCCCTTCAGCTGCATGTGACTCTTAACTCCTGCCTGGAGGGCTGAGGTGTCGAAGGACAGGTTTTCTCCGTGGTATGCTGGGGGTGGCACACGCAGAGCCCTCCCACCCACCCCCAGCGTGTGCAATTTGGCCTCCCCACAGCAGAGAACTGTCCTTCGAACCGTCCCGGCGTCGGGGACGGGGGATTTGCCTGGGTTGTGAGGGATCCCATTGCACTTTAGGAACTGCAGGAGTCAAAGAGGGAGGCTTAGAGGCTGGGGAATAAAAATTGTACAGACTGTTTGTCCCTCCAAATCCCAGGAAATGGGGCATTATAGGCATAACTACACCGTTTTGAACCCCTTTCCCATTTATCCCTATTTTCCATGTACAAAGCACAGCCTGTGCTCAGCACGACCTCTCAGGCAGCCCAGCCCAAAGCAGATGTTGAGCATCCTGTCAGCTCTGATTATGAGACTGCAGCAAAGTCTGAGCAAGACAATGTTCTTGCTGTTAAGCTGCAGGAACATGGGAAGAGGGAGGGACAGCAGGGTCAGGGGAGAGATGGACCCTGCAGACACTGTCCGTGTGCTCCTTGGAAGAGCATAAGGCTGGAGCACAGGAAAGGTCTGGCTTGAGCATTGCTCTGAAGTTTAAACTCTGTTAGCCTTCCAGGCCTGAAAGTGCTGTGAATGCCACATAAGGCCTGGTCTAGTTCCCACTGTTGGGAAGACACGGTTCAAACAGGCTCTGGGTTAAACCTCTGCCTTGCCCCGTGGAGCTCATCAGCCCCGCAGGGGGAACAGGGGGACAGGGACCAGCTTAGTGATGGCACCTCCTTATCCAGCTGAGTGCCAGCTCTGCCCCACGGGCCCTTTGGTGCCAAGGTGAGTCCCGCTGGAATGTGGTGAAGGGAAGGTAAGCCACGAGTGAAACAAAGCTGAGCTGATGCTCCGAGACAAGCGTTCCATCCCGAGTGCCTGTTCTCCCGCCCTCCAACAACCCAGGGGAATCCTGCTTGTGCTTTGCCTGCCAGAGCTGGCTCTGTTGCTGACTGGAATGAGCTCCGTGTTGTCTGCTCTTTCATGGAACATACCTGTGCTTTTCTCTTTTCTCTTTATTTGAGGACTGAGTCTGATTGACGGTCTGTGCCTAACTCTGAGCTGCTTGTGTTTTTAACCTGAGAGAAACCGAGTGCATGCCTGAGACTGATTTCTTGGACTCTTTGATGGGATTGGTGGAATGCAATGCTAATGGCCCCAAAACTGAGCTGGCATTTAAAGAAACGAATAGATCCAACAAGCCCCCCAATTTCAGCATGAGCTCTGTAGCCAAACGAGCAAGAAACGTGGGTCAGTTCAATGTGACTGGGTGTCTCCTGGTAAAACAATTATACAAGGGAAATACTATTTTTGCTCATCTTTACCAACAAGAGCTCCTTATGATTATATTTTCTGCTCCACTGCTTGCTAGTTTAAAGTGGGATGCTTTCTCTCTTTAGCTCACTCAGTCAAATAAGTGGCTGTGAACAGAGATTCACAAATAAGTGAATTGGGATCAGTATGGAAAGGGGCAATATTTTTTTATCTCCTTCAAATAGGAGGGCAAGAGGGATCTGGCTTTTGCATGTTTTCTTTTGGAAAGAACCCTCTCTAGATTAGCTCATTGGGGCAAGAAACCTCTTTTCCCTGAAGGAAAGAAAAAAAAAAAAGATGGGCTAAGGGGTGGGGAGAATCATCCAAAACAAATGGAAATCTGAATCTGTCTCCAGCAGTTCTTTGATCCACCTGCAAAGGCACATTTAATGGCAATTTGAAAAACCAGCAGGTTCCTAAGGCATCCTCCTGCTGTTGAAAGCTCAACCTCCCCAGCTGACTCGCTGCCATTGATCCATCTCCCAAACAAGTCTTTCTGGTGCCCTTTCTCTTTGATGAACCTGTCCAGTTACTCTCTGTATAAACAGTTCTAAAACCTGCAGGTTGGAAAACATCCTCATTCCTTCAAGGATGTTTGAATCTTCACTGGACAGTGCCTTTCTTTGTTACATTACAGGCTGTACACGCCTGTCTTGGCTTAAGTTCAGTTCAGAGCTGACCAAGACGTCCAAACAACCTCATTCCTTACAAAACGAAAATATGGCACCGTTCCCTCTCCCCGAGTCTTTATGGGGGAGAAAATCTGCCTTTCTCAAAGCAAATCAGACCTCCATGGACAGCGTGAAAGGGCCTTTTCTGTCATTGACCCAGTAGCAGAGGGGAGGGCTCTTGTGGAGAGGGATTTTCTCATTCTTGCTGCATGTGGAGTGATCTGCACTGACGAATGTTTCTTTTGGAAGGTTTTCTGGTGGCCGATTTGCTGCTTAGATCGTGAAGCTGGTAATTTTAATTTCTTTTTTCGCGGGCTGTGGTTTCCGAGCGCGTTAATTTCTGAAGGACACAAAACCTTTACTTTCCGCAGGACAACTTCATCAACCTCAGCTTCCTGAGGCTCTTCAGGGCAGCCCGACTCATCAAACTCCTCCGCCAGGGCTACACCATCCGAATCCTGCTCTGGACATTCGTGCAGTCCTTTAAGGTGAGTTTTAGAGATGTGGGGACTTGGTCGCGCTTGGTGCATCCGCAGCGTCCTCCGCTGGGGATCAAACAGCTCCCCTTGCCAAGGGAATTCCCTCTGCACCACCATTCCATCACAGGACTATTCACTCTGCAGGGAAGCAAACTGGGTAGCACTGACCATCCCCTGAACGCTGCATTTTGGAAGATGAGCCCAAAAGGCTGCTGGTGCAGATTCCAGCGGGTGCACAGAGCTCAGGCTGCCCTTGAAACCACCCCAAAATCCCCATGGCAAAGCCCTGATGCTCAAGCATTTGCAGAAGGAAGTGGTGCCCTGGTGACTGTTATTTACCTGCAGCAGTGGAAGGTCAAATTGCTTTCACCGGGATTTGGGTGTGGTAGAAGGTGGCAGAGACAAACCCCAAACCATCGGGGTTTGGTGACACAAACTGGGAAGCTGCAGAACGCAGGGCTGGGCTTGGATGACGTGAAGGATTTTAAAAAATGGGGTGTTGTTCTGAAGTGCAGGCAGTTGCTTGGCCTGGTTTCCCTTCCCTCCCAGCAAGACTCAGCACGTTCTGGCCCAGGGGCGACTTCTGCTCCAAGTGACCCTAAACCAACTGCCTCACAGCAAAACACTGCTCAGCCCATGCTTAGCTGTGAGCCAGCTCTTTTCCACACCTAAATAAGAGCCCACACGCCCCAAAGCTGGTTATTTTTGTTTTGCAGCCCGTTTCTGCATCGTTTTGGCCTTTAGCTCTGGTTATGGGGCTTGCTCAGGTATTGGAGGGCAGAGAGGAGAACATATAACGTGAAATCAAGACTGATACCGGGCCCTAACACAAGGGCAGAGCTCCAGTCCCTGCCAGGCAGATGTTCCCACTCAGGAGAGTGTCCTTGGACTGTGTGGCCTCGGCTGGATCTTGGCAGAGGGGCTCAGCCCCGGCTCTTTCCAGCACAGCCCTGACCCTCTCCAAGGGTGTGTGCAGAGAGCTGCCCTGAAATGGAGACGGGACACTCCTGCACTCTTTGTCTGTCTGTCCCCCACAGCTGAGCTCTCAGTCTTTGATCCTTGTGCAAAGGGGTCCAGCAGAAACCACATCAGCCCTCTGTCCCAGGGTTCCTTCGGGTTTTGCCCCTGGGGGACATCAGGGGCATCAGGGGGGCATCAGCACCAGCCAGGCAAGGGAGGGATTGTCCTGCTCTGCTCTGGGCTGGAGTGGCCTCACCTTGAGTGAGGACACAATGTAAAAAAAAAGATCTAAAGCTGTTGGGAAGTGTCCAAAGGAGGGACACAAGGATGGGGAAGGGTCTGGAGGGGTCATAGGAGGAGTGGCTGAGGGCACTTGGTGTGTTCAGCTGGAGAAGAGGAGACTGAGGGGAGAGCTCATGGCAGTTCCAGCTTCCTGGGCAGGGGCAGAGGAGGGGCAGGGACTGAGCTCTGCTCTGGAGGGACCAGGGAAGGGTTTCAGGGAGCTGGAGCTGTGTCAGGGCAGGGTCAGGTTGGATCTCAGGAAAAGGTTGTTCCCCCAGAGGGTGGTTGGCACTGACCAGGCTCCCCAGGGCAGTGGGCACAGCACCAAGGCTGCCAGAGCTCCAGGAGGGTTTGGATGATCCTCTTAGGGCCAGGGTGGGATTGTTGGGGTGTCTGTGCAGGGCCAGGAGTTGGATTGGATGGTCCTGGTGGGTCCTTTCCACCTCAGGATATTTTATGATTCTGTGATTCCCACTGGGCCCCCCATGGCTGTATAACCCCTCTCCTGCCTCCAGCACCACATGGGTTAGTCCTATGGCAAGACTTCTCCTTTTTTCAGCTATTACCAATTAAGAAGCATTAATTACCCATTTGTTTAGCCCAAGTGGAAAGCAGCTATCACTCTCAGCTTGGGTGACATAATTACATTGCAGCCTCCACTGATTTCTTGCTAAAACTCAGAAGCTTTTTGTCCTCCTGGGACTGCAATCTGTGCCTGTTTCAGAGCAGCAACTCGTTTCTGGGATGGATATGTTTTTTTTCTCAGACTACATTTACAGCAAGGTCATTAAAAATTAACGTTCATACAATTATGCATAGAAAGTGCCAGGGCCTGCTGGTAGTTCCAGTGCTCGCTGGGAAGCTTTGGATTGTGTTTTCCCTGCTTGCAAGGATATATAGAGAGCCCTTGGAAAGCCCTGGCTGTTCTGGGATTGATGAATTCGTGGCTCCAGGGGGGTTGTTGACAGAGCTGTTCACATTCTCCTCCCAGCTCCTTCACTTGAAGGACAAATGCCACAAAACACAGTCCTGCCCAGGGATTCAATGCTCCTGGGTGCTGTGCCTTTGCTGTCATTAACACCACCTTCTCCTTTCCCACAGGCCTTGCCTTATGTGTGTCTCCTCATTGCAATGCTCTTCTTCATCTATGCCATTATTGGCATGCAGGTAAAACATTTAGCTCTCCTGGTAAAACATTTTGCTCTCCTTCTGCCCACACTCAGCCTGGGTTTGTTCAGGGAGCAGCTGGGTTACTGCCTCCTCAGCTGGCTGGATGAGGCAAAAGGCTCTTCTTGTCTGGTGTCAGGGAAATTAGAAGTGGAAAAAAGGGCTGCTTTTTGTACTCTTCTTGTCATGTTTTAAGTTGAACGTGGCCCTGGGTGTACAAAGAGAGTGGGCAGACACACCAGCTGTGAGGATGAGCCTGTACCACTGCATTTCCAGCAGCAGGATGGGCATCCCTGTTTCCCATGGGAAGAGACGTCCCTTCCCATGGATATGGACACATCAAGAGGCTGAGACAGGGAGCAGCCCAGACACTGCACTTTTCAGAGAAGATATCCTAAAGTTTTGTTGGCCTGGGATGGAGCTGAACTGTTGGGAAGGTCATCTGTGAACACAAAGCACAGTAACCTGGTGTTTTCCCCCATTTGACCTCCACGACACATTTTTATCTCCCTCTTTAGCACAGAAATTATTTTAGCTTTTGAGATCCCTTACACCAGGACTAATTACTTCCCTGCCTTTTTACTCGACTCCACTTGATCCCCCTTTCCTGACAACATCCATGGGAGGATGTGTTTGGCCTGAATCCCTTCTGTTTCCCATGGCAGGTATTTGGGAACATTGCATTAGATGACGAAACCTCCATTAATCGGCACAACAACTTCCGGACCTTCCTCCAAGCCCTGATGCTTCTATTCAGGTAAGAAGGGGGTAATAAAACACCATCTGACTTGCATGTGAGCAGGAAAGAAAGTCTCTGTTTGGCTGCTGAGCCTTGGGCATCCTCTGGGAAAGGTATTTGAGTAAAGCAGCCGTTCCTGCTTCCTCCTCCTCGGCAGATCTGAGTCGACACATCATCATCTCCACAACGTGTCACCCAGGGCTGTGACACCATGTCAGCTCAGGCAGAAGCTTAATATAGGACAGCCCCTCCCAGTATAACTGATTGATGGGTTTCCTGTCATGAAGCTTTTTTTTCTTTTTTTTTTTTTTTTAAGTGAGAATCCCTTAAATTGGTCATTTTAACGCTTCATCCACCACCCCCCCGCCTCTGCTTCAGAGTGCGAGTGTTTCCCTCTGGGTTCATTCCACGAGGAAACAAAGTGTTTTCGAATTCAAACCCAAGCAATTAATTTTTCACTGAAGATTTTCATTTTCAGGACCTGTCAAAACTGAAGTCTGGGTCCTTCTCCAGCTCAGGGCAGTTTGGGGGTGTGTGTGGAGACCCCCCCAGTTAACCCCAGCTCTGCAGATTATGTGGAGCTTGTAACTGGATCTCTTGCCTGGGATTTGGTTTCCATAGTTTCTGTGAAGCCAGATGGAAATGAAATTAGCCCTCTCTAGCTCAGAATAATCACTCAGCTCAAAGCCCTGAATTTTAATAAAATTGGATAATTACTCAGTCTCGTGGCCAGACCTCGTGGTCCCTTCACAGGCCCACAGTGGGACTGAGGGGCAGCAGGATTGGGATGAGGAAGGAATCAGATTACTCTGATATGTGGAGATCCCCTGACATCCAAGCCATTGCAGGGGGTGGTTTATTTTGAAGACAAACCCTTTGGGACTCCGAAACTTTTCCTTTTGGCTGTTTTTCTCAGTAGCAGAAGTTGGAGGGGGAGGAGGGAAATGATGAAAACACCCAGGAGACTGGCATGAAAAAGAGATTTGTGGCACTGTGACCAACCAGACCGTGCTGGAATTTATCTGCCTGATAAAGAAAATCAGAGATTCAAGTGGAGAAGCCTGATTTCATTTCCCATCATCTCCACTGGGTTTAGAGCCAGCACTAGGACAGAAGTGTTTGGCTGCTTCAAAAGGGAACAATCTAAACTCTGTTTACTTAGATTTGCACTGGACATGTTGAAATCAATCTGGTTTTATTCTCCATAAAAGCAATAAAGCTTTTAGCCTACCTCAGCCTGTCTGGCTTCTTTTACCCCCCTGTGATGGAAAGAAATGTTGTTATTCTCCTTTCTTTCCACATCAGCAGGCTGGTAATTCAAATTCCCAGTGTAAATACAGTCTCTCCACCTGGACACAACCTTCCACCTAATTAATTTAGTTAATTAGGCACAGTAACACTGTGAGGTGGCTGCCCCTGGGGTCTTTAAGGGGAAGGGGGTGGATAAACTCACTTCTGCCCTCCCGTCCCCAGGAGTGCCACGGGGGAAGCCTGGCATGAGATCATGTTGTCCTGCTTGAGCAACAGAGCCTGTGACCCCCTCTCTGGCCTCACCAAGAAGGAATGTGGCAGTGATTTTGCCTATTTCTACTTCGTGTCCTTCATCTTCCTCTGCTCCTTCCTGGTAAGTCGGTCCTGATCCCTCCCAAAGTGGGGGTGCTGTGGTGGATCCCCCCAAACACTCCCCACCCCTTTACCTCCTCCTCCTCCTCCCTAATTATAATTTATCCAACACCACCAGGCAGCTTTGCTAAACCCCATTTACCATCCTGGTGATAAAATCCCTTTAATCCCCAAAGAGATCATTTAGTCATTAGTTTAAAGGGAAGGGATTTATCTTTCTTCTCACAGGGGGGGTCTAATATCTGGAATTAAGCACTAATCGGTTTTGTCTTGATTTGTAACACGGGCCTTTGAAGAAGGGGACTGGGGAGGGCAGGGTGAGAATGGCCGAGACAACACCAGTTCAGAAGCTCTTGCTGGGAGCATCACACTCATTTGATGCTCTGTGTTCTGTTTTGTTGGTCAAAGAAATGCAATAAAATCATTTGCTGCTGCCAGAAAAGCTTTTAGACATGAAAGAGTTCAGTGCTTGGGTCGTGCCTGTGCTTTAAGAGGTGCTTTAAGAGGTGCCAGTGCCCTCCCTGAGCACCGGCACATCCACAAACATCCCTCTGCCCCTGGGGGTTTGTTCCCTCTCCAGCACCACTGGGACAGAGGAATGGAAAACCAGGACAGGGACCCAATTAAACTTCAAGCAGGAAGAGATAAAGGCTCTGAAATGAACCAAAAAGCAGCGTCTCGAGCTGCCACAGGTTTGCTCTCAAACAGCAGACTGGCTGCTTTGTGCAGCTAATCCTGCTCTCCTCAGAACCCTTCTGCCAGGAAAAGGAGCTCCACGGGGCAGTTTAATGCTGGGTGTAGACACACCAACTTCAATGGCCCCCACTGGCATCCTTTGTCCCACTGCTGTTGCTCCTTTGACATCCCGTGGATTATTTCTTCAGCATAGATTAAAAAAACCTGGAGCCCTGAAAGCTTACACCAAGTTAATGCTCCACTCAGTGATTCCTTCAGCACTCTTGAGTTTTAGAACCAGGTTTCTTTCCTTGTGCAAATCCCTAACCCAACATCAGATGTTCTCAGTGTTATTTTCAAGCTTTTTATCTAAAAAAAACCCCAACAACAAACATCACATCCCCCCAGAGTCCTTCCCGGCTGGATCAGCCATCCCAGCCAAAATGTAGCAGCAGAACTGGAGCTGTGCAAAAGCAGCTATGTCCCTGGGTCAGAGCTCCTGGAAAAAACCCTGGACCAATAGAGGGGAGAGCCCTTGTGAGCAGCAAAAGTTCCAAAAATAGGCAGTGGAAAGCCAAGCAGCTGGATTGGGCTGTAACTCATTCCTTAAAATGCATTCAGCACTTGACCATGTGGTTCCCCACAAGCTTTGCAGAGCCCCAGCCTTGCCAGGAGAGCACTTTTTTTTATGGTTTGCTCAATGTTATGCCATAGATTGAGGGGAAATTGGATAATGTATTTGGTTTCCAATGGTGTTTCTGGCTCTGGACGTGGAGCTCGACATAATTTTCCCCCCTGTAATTTGTGGGAGAGAAAAAAAAGATAAATTGAAATCCACGTTGAAAAATATAAATTGAAATCTATTACGAAAAATAGAAATTGAAAGTTAAGAATATATGACACAGAGAAGAACATCAATTGAAATTTATAGTGAAAATATGAATTGGAAGTTAAGAATGTACTTAACTTAGGAATTTTAGAAACAGCTGTAGGCAGGGAAGGGGGAACTGTACCGAGCCATGGCTGGAGCTGGGAGCAATGGAAAGGGATTTGGGATCAAGGGGCAAATTCTCAGAAGTTCTGCTGTCTTGGGATGCTCTGGGGACACTGTGCCATGTGGGAGGTGCCTGCAGGACAGGAGTGAGCCCTGCTGATGCAGTTGTAGCTCTTGCAGACTTTGAGCAGCTTATTCAGAGCTGGTTTGGGCATCTCCATCCCTGCATGGGGACTGCAAGATGCTGGGGCTTGTCTGGGCCGTGGCACAGGGGCAGAAACACCCAGGGAGGGGGGACAGGAAGGACCATCGTGGTTGCCCAAAGCCACTAGAGCAGTTTGATGATGTTGGAGCTCATGAGCCTCACACAGGAGTGAATTCACACACTGCAGAGGCAGGAGCCTTGCTGGGGCTCTCAAAGCACAAGAAGAAGTTCAACAAGTGCTGGATCCTGCCCCTGGGATGGGGGCAGATGTACGGACAGACTGGGAATGAGAGGCTGGAAAGCAGTGCTGGGAAAGGGCCCTGGGGGTCGTGGTCAGTGGCCAGTTGGCCCTGAGTCAGCAGTGCCCTGGCAGCCAGGAGGGCCAAGCCTGTCCTGGGAGCACCAGGGAGGGGATTATCCTGCTCTGCTCTGCTCTGGGGTGGCCTCACCTGCAATATTGGGGCAGTTTGGGGGGACACAATAGAAGGAAGACATTGAGCCATTAGGGAGTGTACAAAGAAGGCAAGAGGATGGTGAAGGGTCTTGATTTGAAGCCGTGGGAGGACACTGAGGGCACTTGGGGTGTTCAGCTGGAGAAGAGGAGACTGAGGGGAGAGCTCATGGCAGTTCCAGCTTCCTGGGCAGGGGCAGAGGAGGGGCAGACCCTGAGCTCTGCTCTGGGGGGACCAGGGACAGGACCCAGGGAATGGCTGGAGCTGTGTCAGGGCAGGGTCAGGTTGGATCTCAGGAAAAGGTTCTTCCCCCAGAGGGTGGTTGGGCACTGACCAGGCTCCCCAGGGCAGTGGGCACAGCACCAAGGCTGCCAGAGCTCCAGGAGGGTTTGGATGATCCTCTGGGGCACAGGGTGTGACCCTTGGGGATGATCCTGTGCAGGGCTGAGGGTTGGACTGGATGATCCCTGTGGGTCCCTTCCAACTCAGCACATTCTGTGACTGTGAAAGACTAAAGCTCTGGGGAGTGTCTGATCAGCCTTTGGTGCTGATGTGGTGATTCATTACAGCTTGAGCTCATCTGTACTGGTACATCCCAGCAAGATCCAAGACCCCTCCTCCCTCCAGATCACACAGGGATATGAATTCTTTTAAATTGCACAAAGCCCAAATTCCACTGCCTGATTTTCTTTTAATGACATCCATATTCAGTTTAATTGTGCCCCACATTGAGTTTAATTGTGCTGACAGGCTGCTTGGCCACAGCCCTCCCTGCCCAGCGTGGCACTGACAGCAGCAGCTCAGCCTCCCTGCAGAAGACAGGAGAGAGGCAGAAAGGAGCCTTGTGCCCATCAGGTCTTTTTATCCGGCCCAGGAGCATCTCTTCCCTTCTGCTTTTCCACTCTGCTGGCTGCAGCTCGATCTTTTCCCGTTGAAATCCTTGTGATTCTTCCCTTGGCTTTAATAAGAGCAGAACCCTTCTATGCCAGAGGTGTTTGCCAGGCTCTGTGTTAGTGGCCATCAGGGACAGGAGCGCTCTGTGTGTCCTGCTCTTCAGCTTTCTGGGGATCTTGGAAGGTTTCAATTGTTACGAGTCTAAAATAGCACATTTAGGCTGAAGAATGGGTTTTCTTCTGGCCGTTCCAGTCTCCATGTGGAAGTGCTGGAAGAGTTCCCACATCTGGTTGGAGAAGCAGCTGCTGCAGCCCCTGTGCTACCCTGGGCTGGTGTGGGGTGAGGGAAGGGCAGGGAGAGGGGCAGGGAGAGGGGCTGACCCTCAGGGCTCTGGGTTGGGTCACACTGGAGGGCAGCACCAGCGACTGGGACCTGGAAAAGCACCCGCAGTCAAAGTCCTTGGCAAAGGGACCTGCAGGGTGTGCAGGGGAGGAGCAGCAGCAGCAGCACCCCAAGGACCCAGGGCTCTGTTTGGAGAGTTTATTCTCTGGGCTCAGGCTGCTTCTTGAAGGAAGTACAC
>NW_020897735.1:1333067-1342838 GCF_003984885.1 Neopelma chrysocephalum
CCCCTTCCCTTCCCCCTTCCCTGACTGCATTCCTGCTCCCTCTCTGCAGATGTTGAACCTGTTTGTGGCTGTGATCATGGACAACTTTGAATACCTGACAAGGGACTCCTCCATCCTGGGGCCTCACCACTTGGATGAGTTTGTCCGTGTGTGGGCCGAGTACGACCCCGCTGCCTGGTACGTACACACTGACCCTGCTGGGGGACAGAAGGACACACTGGGGTGTAAATATTGTACCTGTACACACACAGAGCCTCTTTTAAGGAGTTACAACTCCAGAAGGAAAACAACTCCAAGGTGACACTGGTGCTAAACGCTCCAACTGCAGCGGAGATGAACAAACCTGATGTCATTAAAATGGAGTTTCCTTCAAGCAGACACAACCCAACCAGCCACGAGAGCAAAACCCACCCCCCTCCCCACACAGCCAAAAATTACCAGGGGAAATCCAAATTGCCAAGTAGACAAGCTGTTAATTCATTGCCTTTGGTTTCTGCATCCCAGTTTGGAGATAAAACCACGCAGCTCTCTCGCTGTTGGCAGCGCTTTGTGGCGGTGGGAGAGGCTCTGCCCTGTCACACCTCATTTGTGCAGGGGTTCTCTAGCTGAGAACCACCTTAATGGTTTCCCAAATCCTGTGCAGATCCCTCAGGCCACGGCAGAGGATGTGTCACATCTGAGTCAAGTTCTGCAGGCTCCGACTCCGTCACCTGCCTCTGCCCACCCACTCCCCAGCAGGGTGTTCCTCCTGAAAACATGGGATTTTTTTAAAAACAGCCATTGCTCATTAATCCCAACGTTTCTGCTCTTGGAAGCCCCCTTCTAATGACATCAAACTGTATGAGGGAACTTCAGTCTTCTAAATGAGATTTCAGCTTTTAGACTCGCAGTTGAAACAGAAGATGTGAAATAATCAGAAAGGAAACGAGCCAAAGGTTGGAAGCATTTCGGTTCCCAACGAGCCTCTGAGAAAATGTTCCCGATGTCTGGGTGTGTTCAAGGAGGGGATGGTTCCTGCACACAGGGAAGGGTTTAGTTTGTGGAAAGGGAAAGTTTCACACCCGTGGCACAGGTTTGGGATGGATCCCAGAGTTAACAAAGAAAGGATTTTAAGGAATTTTTTAAATTTGAGGGAATAGCCCTGATCTGTGACCACTTCTAGAGCAAGACTGATTTAATACATTGCTTTTCTGCACTGCCCACAAGGAGCTGCTGCCCATCAGCCCTGGGGACTGTGGTATTCTCATTTCTAGATGCTCTGTCACAGGTCACAGGAATTTCCTTGATATTCTGCACCCGGAGAATTTGCCTGTTGGGAGACTTCTTTTTTTAATTTAAAGCTCTACTAATTTTTCTCCACTCGCCTCCCCATGAGCTACTTTGCAATGAATCTCCTCTGTATTTTTAATTCCTCCAGCTCCTCCAATCTTTCCCCTCTCCTTTTTTTTTTCCCTTCAGCTGAGACAGATGCAGAAAAGTGTTTGTATAATCAGCATCTCAAACTCCCTGCTAGGATGCAATTAAACTGCTTAAAAACCTCAGTTTAAATGATTTAGGGCAACTTTAAATGTAAACCTACCCCAAAATGCCTGCGTTTCTCTGAGCTGTGGGTGATTTTAACCACCTCAAAGCCATCCCTACTCCCAGCCTGAATATACTCCACATTTACTCACAGCTTGTCATCTCCAAGCAGGTTTTCACCAGCACGTGCTCTGGAACACAGACAATCCTTTGTGGGTATTTGGCAGGCACTAAATAGCTTTTTTTTTTTCCCCTCCTTTTTCCAAACCAATCCTATCTCTTAATGAGACTGAAAACTTGGGGAGTGCCTGTTTGCTCCTCAAAAAAACAGCCTTGGCTCTGCTGAAGGTCTGTGGGAGGAGTAACACACCTGCAAGGGAAAAAATGAGGAGCAACGTGGGTTTTTTTTAATGTTCCTGCGTTCGGGAACTTTCCACCCATCGGAGGCACAAATATGAAGTTTACAGAGAGGATTTCTCGCTCCATTAACTCAGAGCAGAGACTTCACATTTTGTGAGTCACTCAGGGGCCAAACCTTTTCACTTCCCGAGCTGTTAATGCAGAATATGTCATTTATTAACATCCAATTTTCTGCTTTTCTCTAACCTCGCTCCCTTTTATGCTCTGGTGGGACGTTATTGATGCTGGCAGAGTGTGAACAGTTCCACTGAAATCACTGACATTTTCAGAAGTGGGACTAAAATTCCCACAATTTAAAAGCCCTTCGCAGTTTAAGGCCAGAATTAATCTTTTAATCATTCTGATCTAAGATCTTCCCCATCTTTCTGATCTCAGAGGTTTTTTTCCAACTGATATCATTCTGTGGTTTGATGATTCTGTGATTTGGGCTGAATTGGTCACTCACTGATCACCTCTCTCAAGGTTTCCTCTTTGATTGTCCCAAAAAAGAAAAAGGGAATTACAGTGTTTGTCCACTTCCCACAGATTAAGATCCTTCTACAAAAGATGCTGCATGGTTGAAAAGCACAAGTGTTGTTATATTTTTATTATATAGATAATATTTTAAACATTTAAAAATGCATATTTACATCTCTATTTCTTATATCACCTTTGGTTTTGTTACAAAATCCTACTTTCTGTAAACTTTTCTGGGGAAAAGCATTCAAAAGGAATTTAAAAAGGCATTTAGCAGCTGTTTTTCTAGATGTGTCACACTCTGGAGGGGTAAGTATGGGGAAACTCTTGGATTTAGGGGTGGTAAAAGCCTTGGGCTCAAAGAAAAACAGAGAGAGAAAAATAAAGGAATCCAGGGTGGTTTGGGGGGGCTGGGAGTTAATCAGGAAAGGAGTGAAAACACAGGATTTAAGGATGAACTGGACAAAACCAAAGAAAATTGGATTTCTAAGAGCTTTAATGTGTTCAACATATATAAAGTGAGGACTTTATCTCTGTTATACCTTCCCATTGCACACCCCTTAGAGATACTGGGAATACTGGTCTGGCCATCCCATTCCCAGGAGTTGTCCCAAAGAGGGAGATGCTGCTGGAAGCACCTTCAGTGGGGAGGAGGAGGTGCAGGGGCTGCCAAGGGAGAGCTTTCTCTTGGCTTCCTGGGATAAAAGGATGCTGAGGAAAAGAAACAAAATCAGATTTAAACAAGAGACTGTGGCTGCCCCAGCCCTGGAAGTGTCCAAGGCCAGGTTGGAGCAACCTGGGATAGTGGCAGGTTGGGGCTTTAAGGTCCCTTCCACCCCAAACCATTCCATGATTCCACGAACCTGGGAAAGAATCCCTGATTGTCCTCATTTTGTGCTTTCCAATGCAAAACATCTGCTGGTTTTCAAGCCTTGCAGGAGCTCTCAGAGAGCTCAGGGAACTGGGCAGGCGTCATTTCTACACCCTGATTTTACAAAATCGTTCCAAAATTGGAGGTAAAGTCAACTCAACTTCTTGACTCAGTTAAGCCAATATACTTTTTATAACCACGTTTAGGCCTCCAGCCAAGACTTGCACAGTTCCATTTGCTCTGTTCCTGAATTAATAGTTTTGAGTGGATTGGGAAGGCTTTGAATAGACCTTAATTTTTCCCCATCCAGAAAAGCTGTAATATTGAAGGAGAGATTCCAAAATATTCCAGCCTTCTTTATATGAAGTACCAAAATAAACACAGCGAAGCCAAATCATCTCAGTTTTCTTCAGAGGTAATTTGGAGGCTCAGCTCTTTTTGCCTATGGTTTGGCTACTTGCAAAAGGTGAAGAAATGGAATCCTGCCGTTAAATTAGCTGGAAATATTGTTGGGAGTTAATGAGAGTGACCAGAGAGCTACTGTGAGGTGTCTGATTTCACCTGCTGGGAACAATATTTGGATTTTCCCAAGTGCCAACAGCCAAATCAACCTTTGAGAGGAGAATTTCTGGACTTGCAGCGAGTTGTTCAGTGCCCCTGAACCAGAGAACAGCCCTGCTGGGGTTGTGTAGGAGGGAAATAGTGGAAGGTAAAGCTTCCCAAGCTCTTCTGAATCCCAGGAATAACCCATTAAAGAAGTTCTTTGTGTGCTGTGGGTTCTGGGTTGGCTGGGGGGTGGCGAGGAGGGAGATGCTCAGGCACAGGGAACTAAAACTTTAAATAAAGAGAACCAAAACATTAGTGATAAAGGGAACCAAAACATTAGTGATAAAGGGAACCAAGTGGTTGTAAAGCCTTGCACAGGAGAAAATCCAAGGATATAAAGTTTGGTGAGCAGCTGGAAGTTCTCTCTCTCTCTCTGTGTTAAAGTTGCTCCTTCCTCACAAGCCCAATTTTTGCTGGACTAACCTTCCTTTACAGCACGTTTTGCCCTTCCAACTCCTCCTGTTTTCCTGGGGAAAAGCTGATTGCTCCTGGTTTTTGCTGCCCTAACCTGTGACGTTTCCTTTCCAGTTGCCGGATTCATTATAAGGATATGTACAATTTGTTACGTGTAATTGCTCCACCCCTGGGCTTAGGAAAGAAGTGCCCTCATAGGGTGGCATACAAGGTTTGGAACTTCAGAGACTCCCTGCAGCATCTTTAGTCCTGGTTTTGTTTCTTTTTATACCCCCCTCCGAGTGCAAATGCAGTAGAGAAAAGAAACTGTCCCATAACTAACCCCTTGCCTGAAAAAAGGAATGATTGACTGCCTCCTTTGTCCTCGATGCATCTCTTCCCTGTCTACTCCCACACCCCAGCTGGCTGGAGACAGGCAGCTTTATGAGACAGTGAACCCTCCAGCTCCCATCCTGAAAGCTCTGGGGGGAAGTGTTGGGGAAAAGCATCCCAGCACTATATATATATATATATATATATATATATATATATACACACCGGAGAGAAATGGCACCCCAAGGAGTGGCAGTTCCACTTTGTCTGGGTTTTGTAGCATCGTCACTCCAGCTGAGTGACCAACCTTCCCTCTCCTGAGCCCAAAAGACATTGGATCTGGACACTGGTTGCCTGGGCAGCAGAGCAAGGTGGGGAGAGGTGAGGGATGAGCTTCTCACAGTGCAACAGCCACAGGTTGCCCTGGGGGCTAAATTATGACCCCAAACCCTGATGGACACCCAGTGAAACCTCCTGTTCATGGCACAGGGAAGGTGAACCACGCCTGGGAGCTCAAGGGGGGAATTAAGGACAGGTCTGGCCAAGAAATCAGCCCAGATGAAGGAGAAGCACAGGGGATTTCCTGCAGTGATGGAGAGCAGAGGATGAAGGAGGGTGGAAGCAGCCAGCATGGACTTTCTCTTCCACTTCAGCCCAGGTGTTTTCCACACCTGCCTGGGGATTAAGAGCTCCCAAGCTTTGCAGAGGAGGCAGGAGACCCCACAGCCCCAGCCCAGGAGCAGGAGAGGAGCCGGGGGAAGACATTGGCTCCAATTACAATTTGTGTCTCTCAGCAGCCTTTAAATGAGCTCTGGGCTATAAAAGCTGGGTGGTATTTTAACTACATCAGTTACCAAGGACAGGAATAGATGTTTTTGGCTGGGTAGGTTCTCTCTTCCACCCCCTCCTCCTCATACAGGAATTGAGACCCATGTCAGGACACTGGGCTGGTCTGCAGGTTCTGCCTCTGTAGCTGTCCTGCTTGGGAAAGGGGATTTATAGGGGTGCTTAGGTCTTGCTTGCCCTCTTGAGATAGAGGAGATGATAATCCTGCTTTTCCAGGGGTTAAACTTTAATTAATAACATGCTGCAGTATCCTTGGGTCTCCTCAGCTGACAGGCAGCACAGATTTGCACATTTTAATAAGCAGGCAGCTCGCTGGGAAAACCAAATGAGATTGTCAGAGTCATGTTCCCAATTTTAACACTTAGAAAAAGGTGAAGGAGGAGAACTCCCTGCTGCTTCTGCACCCCTTGATTTTCAGGGCAGGGTTCTATTCCACCACCACCGTGTGCTGAAGGTAGATGACCTCAGTAATGGGGTGGCCTAAGGGCCTTTTCCCAAATCTCTGCCATTCCCAGCTCCTGGGACTGGGAACAGGACAGCTGCCCTTGGTGGTGGAGACAACCAGTTGTCTGGCCAAGAAATCAGCCCAGGAGAAGCACAAGGAATTTCCTGCAGTGATGGAGAGCAGAGGATGAAGGAGGGTGGAAGGAGCCAGCAGGGATTTTGATGAGAGAGGTTGGCTTGATGAGAGAGGGGCCCCACCAAATGTAAGGGAGAAAAACAGGTCCCCCTCCTGAAAATTGAGTGCTGGGCTCTGGTTTTGCCAAAGCTGAGCTCAGGCTGGAGCAGAAATCCCGGCTGGCTCAGGGTTGGCAGAGTCACACCCTGGGCTTGGCCCTCCCGGTCTGTCCCGGAGCAAACACACCAGGATTGGCTTTTTGCTTCCCTAAAATCCCCAAGTCCTCGTTCCCAGAAGGCAAGCTGCCCCTTTTATCCCAGAGCTGAGCGTGTTGGGAGCCCTGTCTCTCTCCCTGTCCCATAACTCTGCCTGCCAGCCCTCCCTGGCATGGTGAACTCCAGCCTCTGGATTGGGGGGCGAGAAGGGGGAGCCTCCCCCACCCCTCCAGCCAACCCCCAGCCCTCCCCACCGCCTCTCCCAGGGCAGAGCCATCAATCATTCCCCCCGGGGACCCCCGTGCTCTGCCGGGGGCTGTCCCTGCCGCCAGGAGCACACGTTGGGCGCTGAAACAACAGCAACGGAAGAAAACCTTCCTACTCACCCTCCTCTTCGTTTTGGTTCTGTTCTCCTGAGAAATCTGATTAACCAGATCTCTGTTCTGTTCTCTTGTCTGCTTTCCTTTCTCTCTCTCCTCCTTTTCATTTGCTCCACCGTGTTGCCTTTTTCCCCCTCCCCCCCCCCCCCTTTTTTCCCCCCCCCCCTCCCCCCCCCCCCTTTCCTCCACCCGGTCTGCTTTGATTCCCGTGTCCTGCTCTCGCCTCCCTCCCCGTGGCTCCCAGCGGTCGCATCAGTTACACAGACATGTATGAGATGCTGAGACACATGTCCCCACCTCTAGGCCTTGGAAAGAAATGCCCTGCTCGTGTTGCCTATAAGGTAGACCAACCTCCCCACCAACTCCTGCCAAACCACCAGCTTTTCGTGCCGTGGCTGAAGTGGGTGCTGGTTTTCTGTGCCATTGGTGTTGTTCTTCTGGACTTCTTTTCTGGTGCTTCCTCTGCTTTTCCAAGCAGACCGGATTTTGGATCTTCTGCTTTTTATTATTATTTTTATATATATATATTATTTTTGTAACCTTCTTCTGGTCTTTGAAACTATGGCACATCAGTTTGTCTTTCTAAGTATGTCTCTGCTCGCGCTCTCTCTCAGTGTTTCTCTCTCTTCTCTCTCATTCTGCTTCCATTTAGGCTAATTTTGGGAAAGGAGGGTGCTAACGAGCAAATTACCCCGCCAATAGATCCCCATTTATCTTCCTGCAGCTCTTTTGTCTCTCTAGCCCTTCAGTAGTATGTTGTTTATTCCTCCTCTTAATTAGATTGGAGTAATTAGAGTAGGCAGTGCTGTAGGAGTGAACAAGCCATTAAACAGAGACAACACCAGAAGGGCTCCTTAAACACCCTCGTGGAAGAAATTACTGTAACAGCAAACATTTCAGACAGTAAGATGAAGAAATCACTCCAACTTATTGTTGGTTTGGGAGGAACTTTTTTAATTGGACCACAAAAATGCTTTTCTATCCCGAAGTGCTGCCTCTCAGAGAACACAGTGGAAAGGTGGAGACACTTGGAGCCAAAGTTGTGGAGCAGACCCAATTTAGGCCGTGCAGCCCTCCCCAGAAACTCACAGGGTGGCTGGAAATTTGCATTTTTAGGGTGATCTTTGGAAGCTTTTATCATTGAACCCCCCAGTTTCAGAGCGGGAGGTTGATTACAACCATCTCACATTGGTGGAATTGAGAATCCATCCAACTCAACGGGGGTTTTTTCACTGTTTCCATCATTCCACTACCACCAAATCCAATCCCTGCACTCCACTGTGGTTGGTTCAATGGATCCAAATCCGAACAGCTCCTCCTGTGCTGTGTTTTTGAACTGTGACCACAAAAAAGTAGGATTTTTTTTAAAGAGGCTCAAGCTAAACCCAAACCTGGGTCTGTCTTTATGTAGCAGCAAGAATTCAGACACAGCTTCCTAAAAGATCCTCCCTCAGTGTACTGGGATTTAAAATGAAAGGAAAATTAAACATACCCTTAAAATGAGGCAGCTGTGGCTTTTCTGTATTTCCTTTGATTTGTTTCTGGCCACTGAACTCAGCTTAAGGAACCCAACTAGATCAGGTTTCAGCTACTTCAGATCGATGAGTAGATAGATGAACATCTGTCTGGAGACACCAATTATCCACAGAAATCCAATTATTCAGCCCCTGGGAGTTTCCACTGACTTAGAATGGAGCTGAAACCAGCAGTAGGTGTTTGCAGGTGGGCACCCAGCTCTGCTCTGTGGTACCAGAAACATAAAGTTCTCCTTATTCCCCCCCCTCAAATCTTGTACAATTAAAAAACCAAAAGAGGATAAAAAGATCATGTGTTAAAATAAGCATTTTAAATAAGGCTTTGGGCTGGTTTTCATAGTGTGGTGTCCCTGTTCTAAAGCAGCAGAGCAGACAGACCCTTGTCCAGCCTCTGAGTTTGCTGGTATCTCATTTAATTTGTCTGATTTACAGAACAAATCCACAGAACTTTGGCTACATGGGAATGGATTGTTCTTAAAAGGCTTTTTTAAAGACATCTTTAATTTTTGCCCGTGGGTTCAAGTCAAACAGCTCAAAGCCAGATTGAACACCACATTTCTCTGAGCTTGGAGATGATCACATTCATTTTACACGTTATCAAAGAACTACAGAAATACAAACTTCAGACCAGAGTTTTGCCCGTGGCGTGAGGCTGCACTTTGGGCTGCCCCCTTCCTTCCAGCTGATGATAAAACTAAACCCTCACAGGGGGACATAGAGCTGGTTTTTGCTCCTTCCCTGCTCCACTTCCACGTGCAGCACATCCCTGGAGCCACGCTGGAGCACCAATCCCTGGGACAACTATTTGTGGCATCCCCTGCCCTGCTCCTGCCAGGTGCCCCCCACCAGTGTCACCCCTGTTGTCCTCCCACAGCTCAAGGGAGGCTTGGGGAGGACAGTGCAGGGTCAGACCCTCCACCCAGAGCCAGCACAGGGACAGCAGTGTCACCAGCAGCCAGGGCTTTGTCTCTGCCCTGGTTTTCCTCTCTCCCTCTGAACCAAAAGGTTTTTATAAAACCCTCACTGTCCTGCCCAGCAAAAGCTCTTCTGCCCCACATACCCACCCTTTTTCCTTCCATAAATACTTTTCCCAGTGCTCTTTGAAGGTTTTGTGTGTTTTCCCTCCCTGTCTTCGTCCGTGTTGCCTTCTCAGTCTGTGCACACCGTGGTTTTTGGTTGGATTTTCCCCTCTTGGCAGCCTCCTTGGCTGCTGTCCTTCCTTTCTGCTGTTTTCTGGCTCCTCTTTCTCAACTGTTCTCCTTGGTCAGCCTGACCAGCCTCTGCAGTTCCGTGGGCTTGGCTTGCTGCTTGCTGGAGGTGCATGGCTGGGATCCTCTGGATGTGCTTCTCGGGCACCAGGAGAGCTCTATCCTGCACTGGGGTGGGGAAAAAAAGGGTGAAGGAACTCAGTTTGCTGTGTTTTGTTCCTGGCCACTCAAAACAAGAAGGATATTGAGGGGCTGGAGCGTGTGCAGGGAAGGGAACGGAGCTGGGGAAGGGGCTGGAGCAGCAGGAGCAGCTGAGGGAGCTGGGGGGGCTCAGCCTGGAGAAAAGGAGGCTCAGGGGGGACCTTCTG
>NW_020897735.1:1342848-1346278 GCF_003984885.1 Neopelma chrysocephalum
CAGCCTGGAGAAAAGGAGGCTCAGGGGGGACCTTCTGGCTCTGCAACTCCCTGACAGGAGGGGGGAGCTGGGGGGGTGTCTTTTTTCCAGTTAACAAGGGACAGGATGAGAGGAAACGGCCTCAAGTTGTACCAGGGGAGGTTTAGGTTGGACATCAGGAAAAATTTCTTAACCAAAAGGCTTGTCAAGCACTGGCACAGCAGCCTTGGCCAGTCCCCATCCCTGGAGGGATTTAGAAACCTTACAGGTGAAGATGTGGCACTTGGGGACATGGCTTAGTGGTGGCTTGGCAGTGCTGGGTCAGGGGTTGGACTCGATGATCCTAGAGCCCTCCATCCTAAAGGATTCTGTGATTCTATGAATTTAAAAGTCTCTTCTACCCAGTCACATGGAAAGAGGGAAGAAAACCACTCTGACTTCACGCTGGTGTCTTGAGATTTGCTCATTTGCCCATTTTCAGACGAGGGTGTTTTTTCCCCCCTTTTACACTCATGTTTGAGACTTTGAGGCCTCTCAGACAGACTCAGCTTGTCAGAGAGAAGGCTCCAGGGGTTTGTGTGCCCTCAGGAGTAGCAGGGAGGGCAGATGGCAGCCAGCTTTGCTGTCACCTGGAATGACTCCAGCCTTGGCACCACAGAACCTCTTCCTTCTCTTTTGGGAGACTGAAAAGCCTCCCAAAACGATGCCACGGAATCTCTGTGGCACTGCAGTGCCACCAAGATCCAGGTATTTCCAGGAGGGGGGTTGGAGGATGGGTTTTTTGAGAGCCTGAGGTGACAGTCTTTGGAATGGTGTGGTGCTAGGAGAGGGAATGACCCAACCCTTGCCCCTCTGCTCTTCAGGGTCCTCTTCTTTCCAGAAGAGCACAACACTGCCAGCAGACACATCCCCCCCTCTGTCCAAGTGCAGCTCCAGGTGAAGCCCTGGTGGGGCTGCAGGGCAGTGCTGGCACAGCCCAACAGGGCTCTTGGCTTTGTTTTGGGGTTCTCTCAGTGCTGCCAAACGTGGCTTTGCACACCCTGTTTCAGGAGTGATTCACTGCAGGGCTTAGGAGGGCTCTGCTTTTCCCTTCAGCACCTCCTGACACGGCCAAGGCTCCAGGGCTGATCCCACAGTGTGGGCTGCAGGACAGGGGGGGATCCTGCCCCTCTGCCCCCTCAGGTGAGACCCCCCTGCAGAGCTGCCCCAGCCCTGGGGAACAGCAGAGCAAGGACATGGAGCTGCTGGAGAGAGTCCAGAGGAGGCACCAACATGATCAGAGGGCTGGAGCAGCTCTGCTGGGAGGAAAGGCTGGGAGAGTTGGGATTGTGCAGCCTGGAGAAGAAAAGGCTCCAGGGAGACCTGACAGCCCCTTCCAGGGCCTAAAGGGTCTCCAGGAGAGCTGGAGAGGGACTTGGGACAAGGGTCTGGAGTGACAGGATAAGGGGGAATGGCTTCCCACTGCCAGAGGGCAGAGTCAGATGGGATGTTGGGAAGGAATTGTTCCCTGTGAGGGTGGGGAGGCCCTGGCCCAGGTTGCCCAGAGAAGCTGGGGCTGCCCTTGGATCCCTGGAAGTGTCCAAGGCCAGGTTGGACGGGGCTTGGAGCAACCTGGGCTAGTGGAAGGTGTCCCTGCCCGTGGCAGGGGGTGGAATGAGAGGAGCTTTAAGGTCCCTTCCAACCCAAACCATTCTGGGATTCTGTGGGGAGATCTCAGAGCTGGACTGGCTCCTCACCCTCTCCAGGATGCAGCAGGAAGGAAAAAGACCACGAGCAGCCTCTGTGAAGCCAAGAGAAGAGTTAAATGAGAGCAGAATAATTACAACTAGGTCGGGGTGAATTATTCATAGCCAATAATTTATTCACCAAACTCAGCCTCATTTCCCACAGCAGCTCTCTCACTGTCCCGAATTTATTCCCGTCTGGGGATCATTCCCAGGGCAGTTCTTGTCCCAGAGGCTGCTCAGGAGCTGCTGATGGGGTGCTCTTAATAATTCAAATCCATCGGGGTGCCAGCCACTTTTCCAGACATTCCTAGCTCAGTGTTCTCCTCTTCCTGCTGGTGTTGGAGAAATATGTCAGTGAATAGAATTTAGGGTGCAGTTACTTCTCTTCAGTGCTGCTTTCTGTGTCAGCAGGAGACTTTTTATCCCAGCTTTTGACACCGGGATGAATTTCCCCTGCATTTCCTACTCGGACATTGCCCGGGAAGTTTCTGAGCAGAAGATCCAAAAAAAAAAAAAAAAAAAAAAAAAAAAAAAAAAGGGGGGGGGCATTTATCCTATCGGTTGACACAAAGGTTTTGGTGCCTCGTTAGAGACGTGTTTGTTTATTGGCAATTAAATCCCTCCCGGGAGCGGGGGGGGGAATGTCTGGAGCCTCCTGACCGCGCCGGGAACCCGAGCGGAGCCTCCGCTCCTCGGTTCCCTCGTTATCTGCGCACAGTTAATTAGGAGGCTCCGAAGACAAGATCCCGGCTCCCGCCTCTGGGGCCCTCTCCCGCAGAATTAACGAGCTCGGCAGGGGGAGGATTCCAAATCCTGCTAATTAAAGCCGAGGGCTGGAGGAGGAGGGTTCCCCACGCGCGGCCGCGAAACCGGAGCGGGGACTCCATCTGGTGCCCGCGGCTCCTCCTCGCCCATCCCGGGGAGGAAATCGGCTAGGACCCCCCCAAATCAGCCCTGACCCCCCAAAATCGGCTGGGACACACCCCCGGCACCACCCCCAGAATCAGCTGGGACCTGCAAGACCCCCAGAATCAGCTGGGATCCCCAAAATCAGACCTAACTCCCCTTCCCCCGAAAGTCCCCCTTGTTCTGTCAGACCCCCCCAAAATCAGCCTGGGACACCTCCAACCCCCCGGACCCCTTTCGACCCTGCAGGACCCCCAAAATCAGCCCTGAACCCGCTCCCCTTGCTCTCTTCAGGACCCCCAAAATCAGCCCTGAACCCCCTCTTGCTCTTCAGGATCCCCAAAATCGGCTGGGACCCCCCTCCAAAACTCCCTCATTGCTTTGTGGGACTCCTAAAATCAGCTGAGACACCCCAGATCAGCCCTCACCCCCCACAATCGGCTGGACCACACCCCCGGCACCACCCCCAGAATCAGCTGGGACCCCCAAAATCAGCCCTGACCCCCCAAAATCAGCTGGGACCTCCAAAATCCTCCCTTGCTCTGTCAGAACCCCCAAAATCAGCCTGGGACAGCCCCCCCCGGACCTCTTTTGACCCTGCAAGACCCCCAAAATCAGCCCTGAACACCCCCCCGTTGCTCTTCAGAACCCCCAGAATCGGTGGGACCCCCCCTCCAAACCCCCCTCATTGCTCTGTGGGACTCCTAAAATCAGCTGGGACCCCCCAGATCAGCCCTGACCCCCCAAAATCGGCTGGGACCCCTCTGGCACCACCCCTCGCTCTGCAGGATCCCCAAAATCAGCCCTCACCCCCCCAA
>NW_020897735.1:1346678-1395044 GCF_003984885.1 Neopelma chrysocephalum
TTTTTCTTTAATTTTTCTTTTTAAATTACATTTTTGTATCCCATTCCAAAACACGAGACACAGCCTGGAAGCACAACTTCAAACAGAAAAAACAGCAAAAACTGAGGGAGAAGTTAATTTTTAAAAAAAAACCTGAGTACAGTCTAAACATCTGGTTCAGGTTTTTTTAACCCTTTTGTTGTCCCTGCTGGATGAGCAACACTGGGATTTTTTCCCTGCTGGTTAAGGATGAAAATCAAAAGTTCTTGATGAATTTTCCAAAGAGAAAATTTTGAGTCAAGCAAAATATTTGAGAAATTTCCCCACTTTTCAGTTGGATTCCAGTTCCTTTATGGGTCCTGTAGGGAATTAAAATGCAGGTAAAATTAGCAAGTGGTTTGGAAAGGATTGACATTTCCTGCTCTGCACAAGGAGATATTTTTATGTATGGGGTTGTTTCGTAATAATAGAGGAAAAAAATGAAGATATCGTCTTGTTTCAACCTTTCAGCTGCATTTCTGGAATTAGGAAAACACCCCAGGGAATAGTGAGGGATGTTCAGGGATCCAGTCCCTCCTCAGGGGTGGCTGTGCCAGTGTCTGGCTGATTCCTTGGCACCCCTGGGTGCCCAGGGGGGTTTGGGTTTGGGCTCAGGTCTCACCAACCTCCTCCCTCCCCTCCCACCCATCCTGGTGGCAAAGCTATTTTGAATCCAAGATGAATCAACTCCTCTCTCCCAACCGCTTCATCTCCCAGAAATGTCATATATTTATTTAAGCAACGTTATTTTCTCGACTCAGAAGCTTCCAAGGAAGCAGATTTCCCTGGTTTTGGGGAAGGATTTTGTGGCTGAGGCCTGTAGGGCTTGGCTGCAGGAGGTTTTAGGCACTTCTGGCTCATTTTAGGGGCTTTTTTTTTTTGGGTAAAAAATGGGTGGGTGCTCTGGGAGGTGCAACTTGCAGCTGACCTTGAGCAAGTTCTCCTCGACTGGTTGTCAGGGAAGGATGGGGAGATGTATCCCGGTTTTCCACCCTGATGGAGAGAGGGAGACATCCCATCCCTGCCTGAGGAACAACACAAAGCCGCTTTTTCTGCTCAGTTCTGGGTTGTCAGGTCAGAAATCACAGTGACCCAAAGGTCTCTCAGTTGACCTGTTGGACCAGTTTGCACAGTTGGGATGGAAAAAGTGCTGCTGGAGACCAGGAAGTGTGTGGAGGGAATGGCAGGGAGAGGAGGGAAAGGAGGTGCTTTTTGGGAAGAGCCTCTTCCAGGTGCCTGTTCACGGCACCTCTGCTCGGAATTTCTCTGTGGGTTTGGCTCAGCATGTAAAAAAAAATCCCCCTGGAAAACCTTTCCCTAAATGCTCCTGGTTAAAATTTAAGAGGAAAAGCCTTTGTACAGCAGGGGTGTGACGTGGCCTGTGTTCTGCCTCCGTGTCCTTTGGGAATTCAGTCTGGAAAATCAGCTGGGGAGACCTGGGATGTGTCAGTCCCAGTTTTTGGGGCTAGTTTTTGTGAGGATAGAGCTCTCCTGTGGGGAATTATTTCTCATCTGCTTGTTCTTCACTTCCGTGCATCTTCTCTCTCTGTCTCTCTCTCCATCCCTTAACTCTCTCCCACTGAAGTGGGATTCAGTGGGACTCTCCAAGTGGTAACTCTGGACTCTCATTGATGGATTTCTGGTAACTTTTTGTGTGCTGAGGGCAGAAATCTCCATTGAAATCCTGTTTTGTTGCCACAAGTGAACAGAAAACCAAATCTGTGGTGTTGCCAGCATTTGATACCGTCAATGAATTACAAAGGGAGGGAAGTCTGGGCTTTGATTTCCCCGGCTCTGAGGCTGGACAGACATGGAAAATGACCTTGGGCATGCTGGAAGGAAGATCTTGGAGATTCCAGTGGTTTGTTTCAGAGTTGAGGAGACAGGGGAGGTTGTTATACCGGTCTCTTGTCTCTCCAGCATGGAATGAGAGCCCAAGATGTGTGAAAAGATAAATAATGGAAGTGTCCAAGGCCAGGCTGGACAGGGATTGGAGAACCTGGTCTGGTGGAAGGTGTCCCTGCCCATGGCAGGGGGGTGGAAGAAGATGATCTGTAAGGTTTGTCTCAGAGATGAGGATAAAAAGATCTTAAAGGTCCCTTCCAAGCCAAAGCAGGCTGTGATTCTGAGGCAGCTCAGTTCATCCCTCTGGGAAGTTGTGTGTCAGAGATTGCTCCAAGCAGGGAGGCTAAACCAGGGATGGAAAGGGTGACCAAGCCTTGGCTTGGTTTGGGCGAAGCACAGGAGCAAGAATCAGGGCTCACAGGGACCACTCTGCCTCTCACCTCCCCTGAGGCTCCAGCAGGTCCCTGCTCTCACCTACAACCTGTTTCCCTTCACCCAAAATGTGCCCATGAGCAGAGGTGCTCCTGCCACACGTTCTCCCTGTGCCAGCCAGGGGGGTGAGCAGGGCTGCACCAGCAGCTGCAGCTCTGGAAAACACTGCCAGCCCTGTGCCCAGAGCCAAGGGAGGGTCTGCAGCCCACTGACAGCTCTGACAGCACTTGGGGCTGCTGGGAAACAAAGACAGGGTTTCTGTGCAGAGCTAGAGATCAAAAAAAAAACAGCTTAAGGAGCTCTCAGATGGGGATGAAGTTCCCTCCCAGGAAGGGGCCCTGGCCAAGCTGCCCCTGGGTGTTCCAGCTCAGGCAGCTCAACCCCCAGTGACTTCCTCAGGCTCCACATTCCCTTGGAGAGTGGAAACACCGAGGTTTGGCTGATATGGTTCCAGGTTTGGTTGATATGGCTCTGGACAGGAACATTTCCAAACAGCTGGTGAGAACTGAGGAGCTGATAAATCACCATGTTGCTGAAGGAGAAGAAACCCCTCCTTTAAATGTGTGTCTCAGGTTATCAGCAAGGCTTGGAGAGTCTTTCCCCCTGTCAGCACGTCCATGCTCTGCTGCCAGAGGTGTTCAGGGGAGCCCCAGCTTTCCAAAGCAATCCCTTGCTTACCAGAATGATGAATTTACCCTGTGAGAGGTGGCCCTGGATGATGATGGGGGAAGGAGTAGCTGCCAGGTCTGAAAATCTTGGGAGATGCTGATCCTGAGGGACTGTTCCACGTTTGGATTGAAAGAACGTGGTGGCAATCACAGTTCTGCTCACGTTAATCCATGGGGAAGGTCTGGATGGGGCTGTGTAGCTCATTGACTGGAAGGGAAGTAGGAGACAAGGATGCCCACAGGGCAAGGAGGGAAGAGCCTGAACTCAGGGCTCTCCAGTGGGAAGGATGTGGACACCTTTACCTTTTAGCAGCCAGTCCCAAGCTGCCTCAGGTGCTTGAGCCACATCACAGGGCTCAGCAGCCTTGTTTCCAAGGTGGTCCCATCATGGGCCCACTCAGGGACTGCACATCTCCTGTACAGGGCCCTCCTTGTCTCTGGAAGTGCCTCCCTCACGTCCCACTCCCCAGCCAGGCCGCCTGCACAGCTGGAAGAGGCACAGCTGGAAGGGGCACAGCCACGTGCAGGATGGAGCTGGAGATGCAAACCCTTCATCAGCTCACCTCCTTCAGCACTGCCAGCTCCCATTTGTTGCTGTCCTGTTGTAGCACCAAAATTTAG
The DNA here is from genome assembly GCF_003984885.1 of Neopelma chrysocephalum. NCBI lineage: Eukaryota > Metazoa > Chordata > Aves > Passeriformes > Pipridae > Neopelma > Neopelma chrysocephalum. Next base: position 1,350,263 of record NW_020897735.1, read on the forward strand.
GTGAAGGCAACCGGTGTAGGAAAGGGTGGAGGAGGTGGAGTTGTGGTTTATCGCTGCTTTGGGTACCAGCCACGTGTCTGGAGCTGCAGCATCACTGGAGACTGTCAGGAGCAGGGCAGCAGGCTGGGAAATGGGTTCAGAGGAGCATCCCAACTGGCTGCTTTTGGCAGAACTCCTTGTAGGATTGCGGTGCAGTGCTGGCAACCCCCTTGTTTAAGCACTGGAGCCACTGTGGTGTCTCAGCCCTGCTCCTGGACAGGAGCTGAGATCCAGGAGCTGCATTTTAGCACACAAAAAGTTCCCCCATGTCTCAGTCTGGGTGTTTGAAGGGCTGGCAGAGGGGAGGGCGGGGTGGGGGGAGGAATCCTGAGCCACCCTCACGGCGAGTGTTTCCCTCCCCAGCGCCTGGTGAGGATGAACATGCCCATCTCCCCCGAGGACCTGACCGTGCACTTCACATCCACGCTGATGGCCCTGATCAGGACTGCCCTGGAGATCAAACTGGCCTCAGGTGAGAGGGAGGGGGTGGCACAGTCATCTGGAGGGCACAGCAAAGGAAACAGGGGCAGTTCAGCTCCTTGGCACCCTCTGTGCCGTGCCATGGTCACACAGGGATCAGGGAAGCTGGAGCCACATCCAGGCTTGGACTTCATTATGCTGCAGTAGATTTTTGTACACAGGAAAAAACCCAACCAAAAGCAGTGCCCTGTGTAGCCTCTTCCAGAGCTTTTCCATGGCTTTGTCAGCCTCCAGCCTGTGCTTTCAGGATGAGAGGAGTTTTTACCATCTGAGCTCTGGAAAACCAGGAGAAGACAATTCCAGTTTGCTGAGAGCACACGTGGCTCAACCCCCAGCTCATCTGCTGAAACCATGGGTGGAAATCCTGTTTTCCTATTGCCAGCCTGGCATCTGCCAACACCTGAGGGCAAAGGGAGCCTTGGGGGCTGGCACAGAGGGGTCCTGAGCACCACTGCTGCATGGCATCCCTGGAGATCAAACTCACCTCAGGTGAGGGGAGGGGGATGTCTGAGGGGATGGCACAGTCATCTGGAGGGCACAGCAGAGGAAACAAGGGCAGTTCAGCTCCTTGGCACCCTCTGTGCCATGCCATGGTCACACAGGGATCAGGGAAGCTGGAGCCACATCCAGGCTTGGACTTCATTATGGTACAATAGATTACTTATACATAAGAAAAACCCAACCAAAACCAGTGCCCTGTGAAGCCTCTTCCAGAGCTTCTCCGTGGCTTTGTCAGCCTCCAGCCTGTGTTTTCAGGATGAGAGTTTTTATCATCTGAGCTCTGGAAAACCAGGAGAAGACAATTCCAGTTTGCTGAGAGCACACGTGGCTCAGCCCCCAGCTCATCTGCTGGCTTGGTGTCATCTCAAAACCACAGGAATTCTGCTCCAGGTGGAAATCCTCTTTTCCTGTTGCCAGCACCCGAGGGCAAGGGACCTTTGGGGCAGGGACAGAGGCATCCTGAGCCCCTCTGCCTTTGGGGTGGCTGCATCCTGGGGATGAGACATTGGCCATCCCAGTGGAGAGCTCTCAAAAGAGAAGAATCCTTGTGTGTGCTCATTGCTGTTCAACAGGAATGAGAATTTCCACACCCCTTAACTATTCCAGCACGGGGGAAAGCCAGCCCTTCCTTCCCAATTGCTCTCTGCTGGCAGCCAGGCACTGACTCCAAGTGCCCTGAACCACATTCTGCCTTGAGATAAAATTATTTAAGTGTTTAATCAGGCGTTTACTTGACTTCCCAATTAAACTTTGTAATGTAATAAAACACACTGGCCTTTTCTCTGGGTCACTACAGCATTTAATCAGCCTGGCTGGGGTCACAATCAAGGCATGCCTGGCCCCAGCACTTTTATGCCTAATTTAAAAGTTAACAGGAGGTAACAATGCTCTTATGAGCACAGGGCAAGGCAGGGTTGGGGTTTGTGCTTTCCTAAGCAGTTTTAGGCCAGCACTCCAACCTCCCTGTGTTAATCACCTCCCTCACGTGTTGCTTAAACTTGGATGCTTTGGGTTGGCATTGCTGGAAGGAGACAAACTTTGGAGGTCACTGGGGCTCCCTAAGGGAGTGAAACTCGGGGAGTGATGCTGAGCATCAGACACTCATTTCTAAGGATGCCTTTAGGATTTCCTGGGACTTCAAGGGCCAGCACTTTATTTCAGGAATAACTTCTAGCTGAGGATGCTGAGAGTTTGTGTTATTTTCAGCTTCTAAGTTACCTGGTAACTCAATGGTAACTCAAACAGCCTTTTTAACTGGAAAAGGCTCCCCCCTTCCCCTCCCTTTTTTTTTGGCTCTACCCTGGAAGAAACCAGAGAAGAGAGCTCAGCTGATAGCACTGGATTCCTTCTCTGCTTTCTCTCTGCTGTGGGGTGTGAGGTTTTGACCTGTTGTGTTGTTATGAGCTCGTTTGAATGGGTTTCATGTGCTACATTTAATTGAATCTTTAGTAGGACTAACAGGCCCTTAATAAACCCTCCCTAATGAGCTGCTGTGTGGGAGTTCAAACCACCGTGTAACAGAGTACCCAGAGCCTCCTCCCAGTACTTTTCTCTTAGAAAAATAATCTCTGTCATTCAGATGAACTAGTTAATTGGCTCCTGTGCAGAGCATTCAGCTGGGAGCTGCCCTGTTGGCTCACACAGCCTTTAATCACTTCCCACTGCTGCATTAAGGCCTCGCTTTGCCCCTTTGAACAGCTCAGCTCTGTTTTACCTTGAGATGGAGCTGCTGGTACAGAACAACCCGCTCGTGTCTCGCTGCCAAAGATTTTGGGAAGAGTCGGTGGCAGAGAGGGTTTATCACCCCTCATGGCATTGCTCATGGAAGGTGTCCCTGCCCACGGAGCTGGAGGATCTTTAAGGTGCTTTCTGACCCAAATCATTCCATGATTCATGTCCAACACCTCCTTTGCATCCCACCTGGGAGGTGCTGCTGCTTCCTGGAGGCGCTTCCCAGCGCCCTAAAGCAGGAGGCACCTGCAGTCAGGTGGAGCAAGTTTGAGCTTAAGTTTAAGCCCCAGGTAAGAGCAGAGGGTCAGCAGGTTGAGGTGATGATGGTCCTGCTGAATTCACACACTGTTTTCATGGAGGGAGCCACCAGTTCCCTTCTCCACATCTGCTGCAGCTGTGCTGGCTCCCCCTTCTCAAGGAATGGAAGGACGAGGATGCAAATGCTGGGATGGGCTGCCAAAACAAGAGTTTTCACTCTCCTTCCTGTGCCTCTCCCCCTCCCCTCCCTCTCTGCAGGTGGAGTTAAACAGCACCAGTGTGATGCTGAGCTGAGAAAGGAGATCTCCCTGGTTTGGCCCAACCTGTCCCAGAAGACTCTGGATTTGCTGGTGCCTCCTCACAAACGTAAGTGGTTCAGCAGCAAGCACTGGATCCATCCCAGACACTCAAGAAGCCCAGGAAAGGTTTCCCCCTCCTTGTCTGAGCTGTCCCAAGCCCCATCTGGGCACACAGTTGTGTGGAATCAGCTTCTTGGCATCCTCTGTGCTGCCATGCCGTGGGCACACAGGGATCAGGGAAGCTGAGGTCACATCCTGGCGTGGCCTTCACGATGCTACAGGAGATTTTCTGTACACAGGGGAAAAGAACCCCAAAACAGTGGCAAGAAGGCCAAGAGTGTGGCCTTTTCCAGGGCTTTTCCATAGCTTTGTCAACCTCCAGCCTGTGCCTTGCAGGATGGGAGAGCAGTTTCTCCCATCTGAGCTCCAGAAAACCAGGAGAAGAAAATCACACTTTGCTGAGAACTCAGAGAATCAGAAGTGAGGTGTTTGGGGGCTAAAGCCCTTGTGTTGATGATGCCCTGGGAGAATGTGCTGAGAAAATGGAAAGTTTGCCCAGCCAAGGCTTCTGAGTTCCTGATTAATGAGGAGCAGTGCAGAGCAATAAGGGCGCTGTTAATTAAGAGAAATGAGGTTGCTGAGGAGGTGCAAATCAGTGGGCAGTGACTGCTTAAATCTTTCCCTGCCCTCTGTATCTGCTGCCCCAGCTCCCTGCTCCATGGTGAGTGCTCCAATGCTGTGTTGGGAAGGGCTGGTTCTGGGTCTCTGAGGGTGGAAAAAGACATCTGGAAAAATGAAATGCTCTTTAAATGTTTATTTAGCCCATTATGCCCAGGTTGCCTGTAATTCAAACAAAGAGGAATAAGGCTTTTTTTTTCTTGATAACAAGCTGGCTGTGGATCTGGCCTGATTTTAGCAGTTCTCTCAGCAATGCTTACAATGCCACAGAGGTTTCCTGCCTGGTTTTTGCTACGTGATCTCTGTGTTTGATCTCAGATGGGAGACGCAGCAACAGGCAAAGAGCTGAAGAAGTCAGTTGTAACCTTTTCCTCATAATTTTTTTCTTTCCCCTACTTTTCTGTGTCTGTTCTGCCTCTTTATTCTGATGTTTCTTCTCCCCCTCCTTGTTTTTTGTACCCGTTTGCTGTTATTTTTTGTGCTTTTTGACTTACCCTGCGCTTCTCATCCTTGGAATTTTTTCATGTTTCGATATCTCACCCTCCTCTGGCAGCTGATGAAATGACTGTGGGGAAGGTCTACGCAGCACTGATGATATTTGACTTCTACAAGCAGAATAAGAACAGCAGGGAACAAGTCCAACCCCCCGGAGGCCTCTGCCAGGTACCCACCAAAAAGGTGTTTTACTCCATCCTCCCTCTTGGGCAGCCCCTTTTCCAGCTTTTAGAAGCTCTCACCAGCAAGTTTGATCCAGAAAGTCTGCATTCTTCTCTGGGCAGGGTTGGAAAATGCTGTCTCAAAAATCAAAACCCCTCCTGAAAGTCTCTCTGAAAAACTATTAAAAGAAATTGTTACAGTTGCCTTTTCCGGTAGATCCAGAAAGACTTTGTCCAAAAAATGTCAGCTGATGTTTGACAGTCTAAATCCTGTTTTCAGAAGTGGCCCAGGGACTGGGGAACACCAGAAGATTTCTTTGGTGGGGGTCAAAGAATTAGTGAAAGCTGATGATAGTTTGGCTGTAAAATGTTGTGAGTTGCTTTTGAAAATGGGAATTATTGAAAATCGTTTGGGCTCTAATGGGAATTACTCCAAAACATTTTGGCTCTAATAGATTTTAAGGTTTTTTGGAATTTCTTGGAAGTATTTCTTGAAAGTATTTCCACCCTGAGTTCTGCTCAGTTGGTTAAAACTTGGTGCTGATGATGCCAAGATCATGGGCCATTCATTTAAGAGTTGGACTCGATTATCCTTGGGGGCCCTTTCCAACTCTGAATATTCTGTGATATTGCCACACAAATGGCTTGAGATTGAAGCCCCAATGGTTTCCAGTAGGACAAATAGCTGTTGTTTTTAGGATGATCATCCAGCTGAGCTCCAGCACGGCACAGAGATCTGTCCTGCACGTGGGTGGCTGCAGCAGAGCCCGAGTCACAACCTGGGGGAAATCCCATCCCTGAGGGAAATCCCAGTCTGGGAGAACACTTAGAGGGATGGGGGATTGCAGTACAATGACTTGACTTGTACAAAGCTGAGGGCAGCAGGTCCTTCAGAGCCTCTCCCAGCCGTGGTTGGGCCAGGCTGGGCTTTGGGCTGGGCTGGGCTTTGTGCTGAGCTCATCTCCCAGCGTGGCAAAGTGGACTTTTGTTAAAAGCCCTTCAGCCCATGCCAGCTGTGTCTCTGACACCCTTCCCTTGTGCTTGGCAGCCTGGCCCAGTGTCCCTGTTCCACCCCTTGAAGGCCACCCTGGAGCAGACCCAGCCCACAGCGTTCAACAACGCCAAGGCTTTCCTGCGCCAGAAGAGCTCGGCCTCCCTCAACAACGGGGGTGCTCTGTGAGTATCCCCTGACCCCCCACAAAGCCCTCACTGGGTGTGTCCATCAACCTTGGTTCAGTGGCTCTGGAAGTGGGAACACCAAGACCAGCAGCCCCGTCAGACCGTGGCTGGGATGATTCCCATTGGTGGCTTCCAAAACGCCTCTGTCTGTCTCTGCTTCCCGCTGCTGCCTGGGGTGGAACACTGGGGTCTCCAGACCTTTGTGTTTCCTCAGTGGTCTCCCTTGAATCTTCCTTGCAGAGCTTTCCATTGTGGGTGGTTGCGAGTGTGAGTTTCCTCGCGGGAATTTGGGATAGTTGCAAAACAACCAAACAAACCCCAGTCCACCAGTGAGTTCCTGGGAGTCCAGGGGTCCTTGGGGACAAGGTCATCCCTGGAGCTCAGGGACTTGGTAACAGCAAGAGCTTCTTTAGACTTGCCACGACAGAATGTGTCTCTTTGGGCAAAATAATCCCTCCCCAGAGAGCTTTCCAAGCAGTTCTAGGAGCAGTGATCCCTAAGGAATTCTCCATTTCCTGCTCTCCAGGTGACTTTCCTCTGGGTCACACAACTGCTGTGGATTTTTAGGGATAGACATCCAAGGTTTCAACAACCCTGATGGGGCATTTTGGAAGCCACCAGTGGCTCAGAGTGAAACCCGTGGGTACCACTGGCCTTTGAGTGAATGTCCTTTAGTTTTGGTGTTTGACCACTGTCCAGCTTGTCCTGCTCACAGAATTGGCCTGAGCTCCAAAATTCTTCATTCTTCTTCATCAGGAATTAAGTCACAGAAATTGCTTTTCTCAGTTACTGGAAAAAAAAAATAAAAATATGACTGTTGTGATTTCCTTGTTCTCATGGGATCTTCAGGCTCTGTAGGATGGGATCCTGGAAAAAACCCAGGGGACCTGATAGTGTCACCAGCAGCTCTGGTTTCCCAAGTTTGCCACACTGCGAGTTCAGCAAAATCATCGTTGCGAAAGAGTGAATGTTTTTCCTTCCCTCTTTTCCTTCTGGCAGCCCAGCCCCAGAGGGTGGGATCAAAGAGTCCAGCTCCTGGGGGACCCAGCGCACCCAGGACGTGTTTTATGAGACCAGGACCCCAGCTTTTGAGCGAGGCCACTCCGAGGAGATCCCCATCGAACGGGTGAGCACGCGGGGGGCAGGTGGGAAGGCAGGGCATGGTGAGGGGCAGGAGATTCCACAGCTGTGGCAGGACTTTAGAAATCATAGAAAACGTTCAGGATACCAGGTGGAGAGAGGGTGACACGCATGAAATGGTAGATCTGCCCCGTGAGGCAAGTGTTGCTCTTACAACCCCAAATTTGCTTATGGGGGAAGACCAAATCCCAACATCTTCCACAGCCTGATAGCTGTGATGGGGACACCCTTTCCGTGGAATTCTGTCTTGCTGCAATGGGTTACCTAAGGTTCTCTCTTCCCATTATCTCAGCCCCAGTGTCATCAGTGTCCCAGCTCGGGTGAGGGGTTTCACAGGTCACAGCTGGGGCTCGTGGCTGCTGGAAGAGCCTGGCCCAGTGCTGTCCTTGCTGCAGAAAGCCCAGCAGACAGAGAGTAACCTTCTTCACAGCTCTTCATTTACTCTCTGTCCCATCCCACCATCTCCTCACGACGACATCCGACCTAGCAAAGCATGCTCAGGTGACGGCTTCAAAGCTCAGGTGATGGCTTCAAAGCTGATGTTCATGTTCTTGCTACTGAATACATGTCATGTTTCCATCAGGTGGTAGAAATGAGGGAAATCAGCCCCACAGTTGCCAATGGAGAGCCCCAGCCAGGCCTGGAGAGCCAGGGCCGGGCGGCCTCCATGCCACGCCTGGCTGCCGAAACCAAGGTGAGCGGGGGAGACCTCACTGCTGGAGGGGGCCAGGAACTCAGGGGCTGCTCTCTCTGCTTGTTGTGTTGCTTGTGGATGTTTGTTTTAGGAGATGTTTGCTGATCTGGAGACAGGAAGCCTTTATTCCAGCAGGTGTTGGTGTGTAGTCACAGCGCTGTCCCCGGTTTTACTCGTCCCTGGTTGCAGCAAAAAGCAGCCCAGAGGGATCCCTGTGGCTGGGGCTGAGGGCTGCCCACCCAAGGGTGTCCTCACTGACTGGGGGCAATGCCACTTGCCAGAGAAAGACATGTATTTCCCATTGCCAGCTGTGTGTCATCATCAGACAGCCCAGCAGGACATGCTCATGTGCCTTGGCCTTGAAAAAGTGAGGAGATGTGCTGTGAGTGTCTTAGATGAATGTAGGAGAGAATAGTAGGGAGCCTTGCCTGGAATGCTGCATTTGGACACTGAGCATCCTCCTGGTTTTTCCTCTTCCCACCATACTCAGCATGTGCTGTACTGTTCTTCTCCAGGGAAATGGTGTCCAGGAGATCCCTTGGGTAGCTTTTCCTAAAGAAATCCCATTGTAGAGTTACTTCTCCAGCAATTTGTGGACACTGCTTAGTGTGTAGGATGTCAGAGACCATTTCTGGCCATTCCACATGTTCATTGCTGACTGTTTGTCCCACTGTCCTGCCTCCTGTGTGTCAGAACATCTCCCCAGTCATGTTGTGTCTCATTCCAAGGGCCTGATGCATGATCAGGAGGGAGCAGCCTGGGTTTGGGGGCTGTTCCCATTGCTCTCCGTGGGAAGCAGAACATGAAAGAGCTGCTGCACCCTAAAACTGAAAGCTTGTGCTCTGCACACACAGCAGCAGCTCCAGCACATGGAATCTTTGTGCTCCCAGCAGGGAGCCTGTGCCTGGAATGCTGCTTTGGGACACTGAGCATCCTCCTGGTTTTTCCTTTTCCCACCATACTCAGCTCATACTCAACTCAAACTGTGAGTTTGGCCAGTGAAATGGTGTTGAGGATTTCCCTTGGGTAGCTTTTCCTAAAGAAATCTCATCAGAGAGTTGGCTTTTACAGCAGCTTGTGTCTGTAGGATGTCAGAGACCATTTTTGGCCATTCCACATGTTCATTGCTGACTGTTTGTCCCAAACACTCTCCAGCCACTGTCCTGCCTCCTGTGTGTCAGAACATCTCCCCACTCATGTCGTGTCTCATTCCAAGGGCCTGATTCATGATCAGGAGGGAGCAGCCTGGGTTTGGGGGCTGTTTCCATTGCTCTCCACGGAGAGAAATGGAAGAATGCAGCATGAAAGAGCTGCTGCACCCTAAAACTCAAAGCACACACAGCAGCAGCTCCAGCACATGGAATCTTTGTGCCAAGGTACCGGGGCTGGCACAGGCTGCCCTTCAGCAGGGAATCTCCCAGCTGGCTTCAGAAGCTGCAGCCTTTGTGTGAGCTGGGATTCGCTGCGTTATCAGGAGCACTCCTCAACATGCTTAATAAAAGCACCAGACCCCAAAGCAAACCCATCCTCCCTGCCTTCCCCCTTCCCAGAACAAAGTTATCCTTTATCCTGCAGCACCAGTAGCATCTTCCCGTGCTGGGGGATGCGGTTGGCAGCAGCAAGGCCAGCAACACAAGCCTTTCCTTGGGAAACTCCTCTCCGTGGCAGTCAGGTTTTGCAGAAGGGAGTGTCCCTGGCAGAAATGTGTGGTTTGTGTCCCCCCAGGGCATCGCTGCCCCTCGTGGAAGTGCCTCATCTGGTTGTGAATCAGGCCGGGAATCCCCCAGCAGATCTAACCTCATTTAATAATACACGTGTAAATAATACTGGTCGTGGCTTTGGGTGAATAACTGACGTACTTTCTGTGTGTGTCTCCCCCCTCCCCCCTCCCTCTCACATGCTGCTCTGCCCCTCCCCAAACTTTTGAGTTCTTTCTAACTCTCCTTTGCGACGCTTTCTGTTTCTGGCTGTTCTCCCTTTCTGTTCGCCCGCCGTTCCTCTGTCTTTTTTTTACGTTCCACTTTAAAAAAAAAAAAAAATATACCTTCCCCGTGTTTTCAACCTCCCTGTCTGCTGTCCTGCCCCCATCCCCTCCCTCCCTTGTCGTCATGGTGTCTGCTGCCCATCTGCCGTGATGTCTGACAATGGCTGTACTGTGGGGCTGCTTCCAATAATGTCTCTCATCTTGTCCGAATTGTTTGCAGAGGAGCAAAGCACGGTCGCCTGGGAGTTACCTGGCAGTATGTAGTTTGCACTAAGTTGTATATCCTCTTAAATTCATGCTAAGAAACGATTAACCTGCCTTTGAACCCTCTACTTTCTTTCCCCCCTTCTCATCTGGAGCCCAATGCAGCCGCTCCCTCTTCCCACTTTGCTGTTCCCTCGATCCACGGTTGCACGTCGCACGCTCTGGTAGCTGGGAGGGTGTGTTTATTTGGTGGTTTTGTTTATTTTATTTGTTTTGTTTATTTTATTTGTTTGTTTTGCTTTTTGTTTGATTCCATACGCCTCATTGCACGGGAATTTAGGGAGTGAAACCAATGGGTTTGGTAATGAAGAAGCAATTAGTGACTCTCAGTGTAGCCTCCTGAGGTTTTTTGGGAGCCCGTGCGTGCCCTGTTACCCTAATGAGGGCACTGCCAGGATTTATGGAAAGGGCATTCATTGCTTTGCCACTTCCCTTAGTGTCAGTGGGGAGTTCTGTGGAATAAGCACATAATTCCAGATTCCCTGGCAGAAGCACAGAAGCAGGACCAAACCCAAAGAGAAATGTTCATTTGTCATCAGTTTGGCTGCCTTGTTGGGAATTTTCTGTTACCTTCCTCCTGGCAGCTCCTATATGGAATTTTGAATTTTGAAAATCTGGAGAAGTGTTTTTAGTGGGAAGGACTTCCACTTGTCCCTTTTTTTGCCCATCAGACCATCCAGTTTACAGAACTCCCTGCCTTCCTCCAGCTTCAGACTCAGCAGGACAAACATGGAGCTCCTCAGTATAATTTAATGCCCACACACTGAAGGCCACAAGAGGTGACAAAAACAACTGCCCTTCAGTGGGAAGCACCAAAATTTGGGTGACTGCCCATATTGCACCTTTAGAGCCAGGATAATCTGCCTGTGATGGGAGGGAGGGTGGCTCTTTCCACTCAAAATAAGGAGCAGAGCTGTGAAACAACTGGTTTGGCACTGGGTAAATATCACAGGATATTCAGAGAGCTGAATTTCAGGATAAGCAAACAAAACAGAACAGACAGTAAAAATAATACAGGGCTCTTTGGAAAAGGTTACAGTGAGCAAAGTAAATGTTCTGCGAGGAGTGTTGTTGGAGGCACTTATTGGACTGTGAATTCAAACAAGTGTGAGGCTGAGGGAGCAGAGAACATCCTGAACTCCCTCCCTCTCAGACTGGACCACGGTGCTCTGAGATCTCTCCTCAGGGAAGCCTCCAGAGGGTGGATGAAGCACTGTCTCCACACAGAGCCAGCAGAGAAGGAGACATGGGAATGTTCCACTTTTTCTGAGCTTTCTACCTGGTGACTGGGCAGTGGGGAAGGCTGTGAGAATACCTGTCCTGCCACCTTGCCTTGGGTTCTGCAGAGCATCTTTGTAAGGCTTTGAACCCACAGGGAAGGGAGCAGAGTCTGGAGCTGCCCCTGGCACGGGGAGGGGGTCCAGCAGTGCCATGGAAGGCAGGTGACTGCGCTCAGTATCCAGATGTTTGGCCACAAATGATTGGAAAATGGGAATACCAAACCCGAGTGTTCATTTCTGGAGTTGTCCTGGTAGAATTCCAGGACATGCACACTCCCCTGCTTGTCCCAGCCACAAGGAGTGATGGTGGGACAAGAGAGGTTGAAATGTTGGATGGGATTGTCTCACCTGCAGGGAGGCAGAATTAATTTCTCGGTGGCTTAGCCTGTCCCTTGCCCACTTATCCCTGATCTTTCTCCCTCTCCCTGTGATGCCCAGCAGTGCTTTCATGCTTTGGGATGGCCACAAAGGCCCTGAAGCAGCTTTGGGTGAAACTAGTCTTGGAGGATTCTCTCTGTGAGGCGCTTGGCTACTGCGCTGTCCCCGTGTCCCTGCTGCCCTCCCGTGTCCCTGCTGCCCTCCTGGTGCTCCTGTGCCGCTGTGTGTGGTGTGAAGGTGCTGCCTGTGGCTCGTGGTACCCGTGGGTTGGCACTGTGCTGAAGTAAAGCCCATCTCAGCCCTCTGAGCTCACACCTGCCCCTCGATTCAGCGCTCGATCCCCCATCCCACGAGTCCTCCCGCCCGCTGTTCCTCTTATATCCAATTAACCATTTTTCTCCTCGCCCCTTTCTCTCGCTGACCCTCCCCACGGTGGGTGCCAGGCAGTGGGACAGGGGCAGCCCTGCCCTCACCCTGCTCCCTGTGCCTCCCTCTGCCTTGCAGCCCATCCCGGACACGAGTCCCATGAAACGCTCCGTGTCCACGCTGACCCCGCAGCGCCCTCATGCCATGCACCTCTACGAGTACTCCCTGGAGAGGATGCCCCCGGAGCAGGGGCACCACCACCACCACCACCGCTGCCACCGGAGGAAAGAGAAGAAGCAGAAGTCCCTGGACAGGGCCGCCCATCACTTGGCCGATGGACAGGCTGGTGAGTGTCTCCTGGCTTTGTGTGTGATCCCATGGGCCTTGTTGCACGGGAATTTAGGGAGTGAAACCAATGGGTTTGGTAATGAAGAAGCAATTAGTGACCCTCAGTGTAGTTTTCTGAGGTTTTTTGGGAGCCCGTGCGTGCCCTGTTGCCCTAATGAGGGCATTGCCAGGATTTATGGAAAGGGGATTCGTTGCTTTGCCACTTCCCTTAGTGTCAGTGGGGACTTCTCTCCCTGGAATAAGGCAGAAAGATGATCAAACCCAAAGAGAAGTGTTCATTTTTCATCAATTAACCCAAAGAGAAATGTTCATTTGTCACCAGTTCGGCTGCCTTGTTGTTGAGAATTTTCTGTTACCTTCCTCCTGGCAGCTCCTGTGTGGATTTTAAAAGCCTGGAGAAGTGTATTTAGTGGGAAGGACTTGACACTTTTTTTGCCCATCCAGTTTGCAGACCTCCCTGCCTTCCTCCAGTGTCAGGCTTGGCAGGACACACATGGAGCTCCTCAGTACAATTTAATGCCCACACAGTGAGGGCCACAGGAGGTGACAAAAGCAGCACAACAGGGTCCTGTTGATGGAGCTGGTGCAGCCCCCAGGGAGGCACCAGTGCCTGAGGTCAGACCTCATCAGGGTCTGCAGATTCCTCCTGAGGGGCAGCTCCAATCTCTGCTCTGTGTGAGCAGGGACAGGGCCCAGGGAATGGGTGGAGCTGTGTCAGGGCAGGGTCAGGTTGGATCTCAGGAGAAGGTTCTTCCCCCAGAGGGTGGTTGGGCACTGACCAGGCTCCCCAGGGACAGGGGGGCATTGTTGGGGTAAACTGTGCAGGGCCAAGAGTTGGATGGGATGATCCTTATGGATCTCTTCCAGCTCAGGATCTTACTGTTCCAAACTGAAGGCTGTGCTGGGCTCCTCCACCCCACCGTTGTGCCTCTGACAAACTTTCCAGCTCCACTACTAACACGAAGCTCCTCAGTTTAATTTAATGCCAACACAGTGGGGGGGCCACTTGTCCTCCTCCCTGCACTGGCCGGCGGGTGGGATTTGGGATCCTGCCTGAACGCAAGGAGCTCCCTGCTTCCCCCCCCGGGAGTCCCTCACGCTGGTGACCCCTAACCAACATTCTTCTTCCAGTAGCCCAGGCTGGTGAGTCTTCTGCCAAGGACAAGAAGGAGCGTGGGCGGTCCCAGGAGAGGAAGCAGCACTCCTCCTCCTCCTCCGAGAAGCAGCGCTTCTACTCCTGCGACCGCTACGGCAGCCGGGAGCGCTCCCAGCCCAAGTCTGCAGAGCAGAGCAGGCCCACCTCCCCCAACGGGGGGCCAGAGCAAGGCCCACACAGACAGGTGAGGAGAGGCAGGGTGGGACAGCAGCCCTGAGGTCTCCCAGGGGTTGGTTTGTGCGCCTTTCCCGTGTTTTGCTTAAATGAATGGAGATGGAACGGGGAGGGGAGGCCAGGCAGGGGTGGATTGGGGTCTCCATCGGGGTCCTGCTTGGTGCTTCACACCTAAAACTGGCATGGAAATGTCACTTGATGGCTTTTGAGCGGCCACCTACACAGTGAGGGACTCGAGGCTTCTCAGAGACAGGATCACAGAATGTGCCGAGGTGGAAGGGACCCAAAATATCATCGAGTGTGACTCCTGGCCCTGCACTGGACCATCCCCAAGAGTCACACCATGTGCCCAAGGCCCCACTGCCAAGGGCATCCTTGCTAACACAACACAACAGCCTGGGGGACCCCACAATTGGCAGCTCTTGTCTTGGCACTTCAGAATGTTTCAGCAGGAAGTGATTTGTTGGATGTTTTGAACAAAGACCTCGACATTTTTTTACTATCGAGACCATTTCCTAGATAAAAAGTAGTTTGAAAATGCCTTAAAAAAAATTTAGGTGTCTCAGCACTTATCAAAACAATGTGGAATCACAGAATCATTAAGGTTGGAAAAGCCCTCCCAGACCATCAAGTCCAAGCTGTGCCCAATGCCCACCTTGTCCCCCAGCCCAGAGCACTCAGTGCCACATCCAGTCCTTCCTTGGACACCTCCAGGGATGGGGACTCCACCACCTCCCTGGGCAGCCCCTTCCAGTGCATAACAACCCTTTCCATGAGGAAATTCCTCCTGATATTCAAACTGAACCTTCCCTGGCACAACTTGAGGCCATTCCTTCTGCTGTCCCTTGTTCCCTGGGAGCAGAGCCCGACCCCCCCCCAGCTCCCCCCTCCTGTCAGGGAGTTTCAGAGAGCCAGAAGGTCCCCCCTGAGCCTCCTTTTCTCCAGGCAGCCTCCAGCACTGCTGGATTTGCCAGGAAAACCACATGGGAAAAAACCCAGGCAGAGCAGAACAAGCACTGATTGACAGCCCGACAAGCAACAACCCGATTGTTTGATAGGAAGGAAAACTGCTCTTTAAAAATTAAAGGTCTGGTCTCAAAATGTTAGGTCACAAAAGGCTGAGGGATTTTTAAAACACTCTCACAGGGCTGCTCATGTACTGCCCTGGGAGAATGTAAACTCAAATGCCAAAACAAGGGCCTGTTCCTTTCACTCGTGGCATTTTTTTAAATTACTGCAGCTTAGGTCACTCTCACATGTCATTATTAGTAACCCAGGAAAGCTGCCAGGCTGTTCTACCACTCAAAAATCAAATGTGTGATATAAAAGAGGAGAAGGTGACACGTTTCTGTTAAAGGGAATTGTTAGTTCAAGCCTACCCAAAAACCTTTTTGTTGTTATTTTTTCAGAAAATGGCTATTTAATCAAAATACATGTAATTTCCAACGTACAAAAAAAACCAGTCCCCCAGATCCTCCTCCCACACAATCCGGTTCTGACCACAGAAATAGAATCACAGAATCCCAAAACGGTTTGGGTTGGAGCTTAAAGCTCATCTCGTTCCATCCCCCTGCCACGGGCAGGGACCCCTCCCACTAGACCAGCCCGACCCTCGGGTGAAGTTCTGCACAAACCCACCCCAAAGCAGATTTGGTTTTGTCTAAAATGCCCCAAACGAAGCAGGTTTTTGAGCTGCTCCTGCCCAGTCCAGGTAAGGCGCATGTGGAGCCTGTGTATGCTGTGGGTCCTTCCCCCCGGACAGTGTCCCCTCCTGTCGGAGCCGTGTCCCAGTTTGCGTCCTACCGATGCTCTGCCCCTCCCTGTCCTTACTCACCGCTCGCAGAACTTTGAACCCTCCAGCTCTTTTACATCTCGTGTTGAATTATTTCTGGAGAACCTCCTCCCCCTGACCGTGCTTGTCTAAACTCTCTCTTTTTTGCTTTTCTTCCCTCTTGTTGACTTGTCTCTCCCCTTCTGTTGCTTCTCCTTCTGTTTTACACCTGCCTGCCTTTGTGTTTGTCCGGTGTTTCCCCCTTTTTTATTTTTTGATTTGCTTTGTTCCAATTTTTATGTAGGGCAGTGGTTCAGTTAATGGGAGCCCCTTGCTGTCGACATCTGGTGCTAGTACCCCATGCCGGGGTCGGAGGCAGCTCCCACAGACTCCACTGACCCCACGCCCCAGCATCACTTACAAGACCGCTAACTCCTCGCCCGTGCACTTCACCAGTATCCAACCCGGCCTCCCCACCTTCTCCCCGGGACGCCTGAGCCGCGGTCTGTCGGAGCACAACGCGCTGCTCCGCGGGGAGCACCAGCCGCCCCCGCCGCCCGTGGCCCGCACCGGCTCCGACCCCTACCTGGGGCCCCGCGACGACGCCGACAGCCCCTCGCGCGCCGCGCCCGAGGACACGCTCACCTTCGAGGAGGCCGTGGCCACCAACTCGGGGCGCTCCTCAAGGACTTCCTACGTCTCCTCCCTGACCTCCCAGTCGCACCAAATCCGCCGCGTGCCCAACGGCTACCACTACACGCTGGGGCTCAACACGGGCCCCGGCGCCGGCGCCAGAGGACGTAGCTACTACCACGAAGCCGACGAGGACGACTGGTGCTAGCGGCCTGGCAGAGCCCTCTGCAGCGCGCGGGTTTAATTATGATGAGTTTTATCATCTGGAAGGCCGGCGGGGCAGCCCCTGCCACGAGAACTGCTCTGCGCCCCCGGGGCCGGAGACGCTCCTGCAGCCTCTCTCCTCTCTTTGTTCTTTATTTATTTTTTTTTCTTTTTTTAATTTATTTTTTATTTTTTTTTGCACTAGACAAATGGAGGAAGAAGGCTCCCTCCTTTGGGGGAAGGCAGCACATCTCTCTGTCCCCCCCTGGCCCGCCTCCCCACTGCCCTGTCCAGTCACAGACACGCACCAGATGCCAAACTGGCGACAGAGGCGAGAAGCCGAGAGAAGAGGGATCCTCACCTTCAGTGGTGGAAGAGCAGACTGTCCATCCTTCCTGAGATCGGCGCAGTTTTTGTTGGGCTATTTCTCAGTTAATTTATCAGCATCATTTTTTCCCCTCCCCTGTCAGGGTGGGAGTCGGGGGTCGCAGAGGACACACGGGGACAAGGATCACGCCCGCGCTCGGCCCCGTCGGCCGCTCCGAAGGGAGAGATGTACCCGAGCAACTGGGAGAGGAGAAACACAGCCCGGAACAAAGGACAGTCCATTGGGACTTGATGTTCAGCCACAGGAATTCCTTTTTGGCAGAGCTGGTGCCACCCCCCCCAGAGGTGACCCCGGCAGCCGGGGCCCTGCTGTGACAGCGCTGCCCTGGGGGTCCCTCTCACCCCACCCACCACATCCGGTCCTTCACACTGACACACCATAAAGCCACAAGAGAGCTACTTTGTAAGGACTGTTTTCCTTGCTGCTGAGACTTTCCATTCCGCCCCTCTCTGCAACACGCCCCTCACTGTTTTGTCTTGTTTACAATATAAGCTTGATTTAGCAAAAAAAAAAAACAAAAAAAAAAAAAAAAAAAAACCACAACTAAAAAAAGAAAAACCTGAAGGGAAAAAAAGGAGAAAAAAAAAAAAAAAAGAGGAAAAAGCGTAGGGGTGAGAAGAAGAAATGTTATTGGTTTTATATCAAGCTATTAGATAGAACTTTAACTTTTCATTGTGTGCATTTTTGTAAATTGTACAGTAAAAAAAAAAGAAAAAAAAAGAGAAAAAAAATTTACTCTTTATGTAGAGAATTAGTCCAATTGTCATTCCAGGTCCCACCGTTTCTACCGAATGCTCCAGTTGTTCACTACTAAGTGCCTAACCTTTGAAATCTTTCACAGTGACGATGCAACCTCTTTGCTTCGATGCATCAGACCTTGGGCGAGCGTGGGGAGGGCAGGAGGGGCAGGAGGGAGGGCAGAGCCCGGAGAGCCCCTCACCCTGGAGGGTCCACAGGGCTCCCACCGCCCCAACAGTGCACTCGAGTGCCAGGTTGGAAGCTTCCAGCGGGGAAGGCAAACACGCTTTGGGGTCGGTTTGGGTTTTGTTGGCCTTTTTTTTAAATTTATTATTTGATTTGATTTGATTTGGTTTTATCGGTGGGAGGGGAGTGATTGCAGCAAACAAACCCGGCCTTTTCGCATTGACTAGTGCTGAGGGAGGGATGCAGGTGGAAAAGTCCAGCATCTGCAGGGATGCTCTTGCAGGAGGGGCAGCGTCTCACCCGGACTGTGAGAGCTCTGGCCGTGCTCCTTGGGGCATCATCTGTGTGGAGGGCAGTTGGAGTGAGCCTTGGATTTATTACCTGTTAAGAGAAGGTCAAAATAATAATAATAATAATAATACTAATAATAATCAAAACCTCTAACTCTGATTCTCAGGGATGAGATTTCTGTGTTCTTGCAACAACTCTTGCGTTGGATGATTTCTTTCTTCTGTGGCCCTGTGGATTTCTGCACTGTGAGCCTGGCAAAGGGGCAAACACACTGTGCTGGCGGGGAGGGAGGCTGGAAGCAAAGCTTGGGCAGGACCTCCCATCCCTGGCTCTGCTGAGCCGTTGTAGGGCTGGTTTGGGGCTCAGGGTGGCCAGAGGACACAAGGAATAAAGGTGGAAGGAAGAAGGGTGGGAGGTGCCAGACGAGCACATCCCTAAAAACCTTGTTAGGAAGGAGGAGAAGGTTCCACAGAGGAATTGTTTCAGAGGATCTCCCAAGCCCCAGAACTGTGAAGCTTCTCCAGATGAAGCAGTTGCTTAGGACAGGGAGAGATCCCGCTGGATCCCGGTGATCCCGTTTGGCACTGGGGAGGTTGGAGGGTATTGGATGCTACCAAAACGCTCAGGAGGTCTCTCGTGCTCTCAGCAAAAGCCTTTCAGCCTCAGGCAGGGAGCAGTTTGCTGTAGGGTGGTTCTTCACATCTCCTGTAGCTCTTCTGTTGAGGAAATTCAACCTGTTTTGGGGTTTTTCTTTTCCGTTTCCTTCCGTGTTGTTTTTTTTTCCTTTCGTTCCGTTAATAACAACCTCTGGCCGATCTCATCCCTGGATTCTGCTGAAGGAGAACTCCTGTCTGTATCTCTGTCTCTGTATTTTCCTGTGCACTTCCAATCACGGCAGCGTGGCAGCCGGAGCTCCCCGTGGGCCGGGCTGGGATTCCCAAAAGGAGGGCTATGCAACAAGATGACACGTTCGGACACACATCCAAACCACCAACAGTCAGAAAGACCTTCCATCCATCCCGTAGCTTTATCTGCTGGATTTTCCTGTTTCAGGCTTCAGCATGATTGTGACCAAATGTTTGATACGTTTATTTTTTTTTTTTCCTCCCTTAAACGAAGGCACAAACACTTTATTTGAGAGTTTTCAAGAAAACGTTCCTCTTTTACTCCAGGAGGTTGAAGGGGAGGGGAAACACAAAATCTCTCTGCCCGTGCATGCAAACGTTGTAAAAAAAAATGGGAAGCAAAAGAGATGTCTTTCTGTACGGAATAATTCTGTCTTTTCCCCCTTCCTGTCCCATTTTAGACCCCCCAAACCCCCAGCCCTGCACTAAAACATGGCCTTGGGTCACCCCCAATTCTTAGGCAGAACATGAAGAAGAATTTTAAGTTGTCTAAGTCCTCCACCCACCTTGCAGGGGTCGCTGACAGTGACAGCCAAGCCTGACCACAACTGTTCATAACCCCCCCCGACCTTTTTTTACAGCCTCTCTGCTGTTTCTTCAACGCATCCATAATATTTCCAAGATTCCTCATAGTGAGTTGCCAAACTTGAATTGCACCGATCAGTTTTCTGCATCCAGAACCAGTCTCGTAGTGGCTGTACTTTGAATTAAGTAATGTTTGCATGTAAAATATATACATATATACATATATATAAAAGGAAACGAGAAAAAAAAAAGTATGTGCATGGAAAAAAAATGTTTATCTTCGTACTTTTTTGATACAATGTATTCATCAGTTGTTAATTTTTAATTATATTTGATATAAATTGGGGGTTTGTTGCAAAAACTTTATATTTAAAAAAAACAGTGTTAAAAATGATCGAAGTTCCGACCATGCAACACGAGCGGAACTTTACCCAAAAAAATAAAAAGGAGGGAACAAAAAAAAAAACGCAAGGAGAAAAAAAAAAAAAAGGTTCTGTGATTGCCTAGTTTGCTGCCTGAGTAATATTTATCAGCCAAACTTTGAATTCTGCAGTTGTTTCTACAATTAACATTTTGTATGAAGCAAAGTCCTTGAATTAAAAATAAAAACTTAGCAAAAAAAAAAAAAAAAAACCAAACCTGACAAATTCCCAGCCGGTGTGTGCAGTGTGGTGGTGACCGGGGAGAGCCGTGGAGGGACAGCCTGTGCCAGCCAGTGTGAAACTGGGCTCAGTTCTGCCCAAACTGGGATGTTCTCAAGGAATTGGCCACTTTTTGTGTTTGTTTCCGGAGAGGCTTCACAGAGGCTCGGTTTGAGTAGGGAGCTCTTTGCAAATTTGCCTTCCCGGTGTGGATCCAGTTGGAGGTTCCTGGAGTCCAGCAGGCAGCAAAACTGTAGGATTTAAGCTTAATCACCCCAGCAGTGATTGATTCCTTCCAGGGTTTCAGCAGAGGGATTGTTATCTTGTAGAACACTCTCCCAGGTTGCCCATCCCTGGAGACATTCCAGGTCAGGTTGGATTGGGCTCTGAGCAGCCTGATCTATGGGAAGATGTCCCTGCTCACCCCAAAAGGGTTGGACTGGATGGCCTTTAAAGGTCCCTTCCACCCCAAACTGTTCTGTGTGCAAAAATGTGGCTCCCTTTGGCTTTAACCCTGATTCAACCCTAAGCTCACTCATAGCAGATGTTCTTGGTGCTACCTCAGGTAGCCAGAAAATCATGGATTGGTGTCAGAAGTCTGTCATGTGTCCAGGCCGTGCTGTAGCACTTGTACAAAAAAAGAATTAATAATAATAATAGTAATAGTAATACTTGTGGAGTTCACCTTGAAGTTCCTTCTCCCAAGACTTGCACTGAGCAGAAGTAAAACCCAAGGGCTCTTGGTACACAAGGAAGGAACTTCTCGTTTCTTTGGATAACTGGAGAACCACCCTCATTCCCTGCCGGGGGAGAAATCCACTGTGTTTCTCCTTCATCAGGGTCTGCTGGTGTCACACTTCTGACAATGCCAAGGACTCTCCAAAAATTCTCCAGGACAATGAACAGCAGCAGGACCGTTGCATTTTTGCACTTTTCAGAGCACAAGGTCTGTTTTAATGTCTGACTCTTCTTCTCTCTTGTTGCATCATTTCTGTGATGAGACCACCCAAGGTCCCACCTGAGATTCGGTGTGGAATGGAAGGAAAAGGTCCTGAAATCCCTGATGATCAGGTCAGGCTGTAGCTTTGGAAGGAAAAGGTTTTTCTTGAGGTCACACAGGACATGATTAGTGGGGTTTGGAGCAGAAGATCTCGACTTGTGATCTGGTCTGTGCGGGGCTTGGGGCTCCAGGGCAGGACAACAGTGGAGCAGAGGGGAGAAGAGTAGGATTTTTATTACTTTTAAGAGCATTACTTTTGAGATATCCCAAACAAAGGCAGAGTGGAGGTTTCTGAGCAGCGTACAAGGGAAGGTTTGCAAAGGTTTGCACGAGAGCTGAGGATCAGGATCAATGTGCACCCCCACCTCAGAGGGGACCCCCACGGTCCCTCCACACCCACCTGGGGAGCTGGAACCTGCCTGGAGGACTGGATGAACCCCC
Source organism: Neopelma chrysocephalum (assembly GCF_003984885.1). Classification (NCBI taxonomy): domain Eukaryota; kingdom Metazoa; phylum Chordata; class Aves; order Passeriformes; family Pipridae; genus Neopelma; species Neopelma chrysocephalum. The sequence continues at coordinate 1,371,591 of NW_020897735.1, forward strand.
TTTCCCCTCCAGATGTGTATCACAGAGAACCTCCACAACCAGTTTACAACCCTACATATGTTTTAAAATCCTAAAAGCCTTTTGGTGACTTTCTGCACTTTTAGAGTATTTTTTATTTCTTTTTTTTTTGATTTCTCCCTCCTGATTTCAGTTGTATCCTTTTGGTCTGAGGCATCAACGCACCATCAGCTTCTCCAGGGACTGCCTGAGTCCTGAAGGAGCTGGAGCAGGCAGGATCCCCACTGCCACACTCAAAGCATCTCCCACATCCCAGACACTGGATGTGGAACCCTCGGGTTTGTTTTGCTCCGGTTTGATTTCAGCTGAATTCCACAAAATGGCTCTATTTTTACACCATTCCTGGTATAACTCCATGCACAGCTGCTGTCAGGGGGTCTGCACAAGTTCTCTTCCCCCCAGGGGCACATCTTGCTAGCAGAGACTGCTGTATTTCCATCCCCTGTATTTCCATTCCCTGTATCTCCACTCCCAGCCCTGTGGATAAAATCCGGATCAGCATTTCCCACGCCAGCACCCCACACCCGGTTGTGCCATTAGGGGGTAGCATTTTCAGGCTTTTCCTGCTTTCTAGGGAAACAACAACATAAATGGAAAAAGCCTGATTCATCTTGCCACTCTTTGAGGGTCGTTCCCTGAAATATTTGTCTTAGGATGCAGAAAACTCAGGGTGAGACACCGAGTCCAAAGTGCTCAGGTAATTTGGCCTTTTGTATTCCCTGGAGCTGATTTCCCATTCCAGCCACGTCTGTAGACGGTGCCTGCAGATTCCTGCATGCCCTCCAAGGTGATGAATTATTTCTCCCAGAGTATCTCATCCCTCTTTATCAATTCTAAGTAGATCACCTGATATTTTCCGGGCTGTGAAAACACCGTTTGCAGAAAGTGCCTGATCACATCAAGGAGCCTCAACTCAACGCTGACCCTCAGCACATTCCAAAATATTTTTGCAGAAGAGGCGAGTTTTGCATTTTTGTGTGATAAAAAAGAGTAAACTGAGATACTTGGAGGGGACTGAATTGCCCAGGGTCACTCGGCAAGGACAAGGTTGGGGTTGCTCTGCCTCCTTTGTGTCTCCGTGTTTCAGATCACCAGTGTGTCCATGATGTTTTTGCATCCACAGGTTTGTAGTAGGATCCCAGTGAGCTGTCACTGGGAATTGGGCATCTCCCTGGGAGATGTGTTGGTTGATTGGGGGGAATTTAAAGGGAAGGGTAATTTGAGGAAGCAGTGAGAGAAGTGCTGGTGGTGGTGATAGGGGTGAGGAGCTCTGTGGTGACCCTGAGGGGTCTCAAGTATTTGTGGGGCTGAAGTCCTGGGGTGGGTGAGGGAACTGCTGAGGGTGTTTGAGAAGGGAGGTCTGAGCAAACCAACCCCCAGGTGAGGGGATGGAAACACCAGCACAGAGCCCCTCCACCCAGCTGGGACACGCTGATGGAGCAGAGCTGTGTTAATTCAAAGCAAACAGTATCAATAACCGTAGTTTATTCATTTTATCCTCATCTCCACTTTCTGTCATTGCTCTGAAACAGAATATCCCAGCACTGGCTTTGTCTGTGTCTGTTTTTATTATTTCTCTCTCTGTGGCAGCCTTTTCTCTGCCCAGCACGGCACAAACAGAGGAGGAGGAGGAGGAGGAGGAGGAGGAGGAGGCAGGTCCTTGTCCAGCTACTCCTGCACAAAAGTCTGACATATCCACAGAGGTGTAAACCCAAATTTTCTCACAGAAGGCTGAGGAGGGGAATGGATGCAGTCGTGTTACTGGATACAGCAAATGATAGTGTGTACAAAAAAAGGATGCTGAGCTGAGCAACAGGACTGTGGCAGAATAATTCTATGAATTTTACAAGGTTTTCTTCCTCCTCGTGGATTAGAGAGTGTTTAAATGACTGGGTTTTACCTGTGATCCTAAAAAAGACCTGGTTCTGCAGGTGATCCACCCAAACAACCTCCTCCTGCAGTGGGGTGGTGGGACGTGCACGGAGCTGAGGGCAGAGCCCCCAGGTCCCAAAGCTGAGATGCCAAGGGATGGGATGGGGGATGTGCTGCTGGGACAGATGGTCACAGCTTGGGAATCAATGGGATTCAGAAAGGAAAGGCAAACCCGTGTCACATGTTCTTGACAAATAAAGTCCATGGCAAAGCAAAAGACTCCAGGAGTGTCTCTGACCTTCATTTCCTTGACAAGCTGAGTCAGTGTGTGACAGGAAAAGGGCTGGAAATGGGGAGAGAGGGGTGAGTGCGACACATTTTGCTCCTAAATTGGCTCCTGCCTCAAGCAGCAATCGGGATTTAAGGGGAGGATCTCACAGAATCCTCATTTCCCAGTGCCATGGGACACCCAGGTGACACACTGGGCACCTGAGCATCTCCGGCTCTCTGCCAGGGCTGCCCACCCAAAGGCAGGGGTGTCCGGCTGCCCCTTGCTGAAGGTTCCCATATCTTGGGGATCTCTGGGTGATGGTGCAGAGAGGGTTGGGAGTGAGCCTGGCTCCTCCTCGGGTCTGAGCCAAAACCCCCACAGGGCGTCTGTGGCTTTGTGACATGGGGATTTGTCACATGGGGGGAGCAGTGTGGCCTCAGGAGTGATACTGGTGGCACTGGAGAGCTGAGTGTGGGGCACAGAGCGGGGGCTGCAGTGGGGCACTGCAGGGCACAGTGCAGGTGTGGGGTGGAGAGCAGGGAAACTCACCTTAGGGGTGCCAGTCTGCCATGGTGGCATGGCTGGGGGGGACCCTGCCATGGTGTGAGGGTTGGGCAGGACCTGGGCTGGGTCAGGTGTACCCCAGTAATCCCAGGAAGGGGGTGAACTGGCCCAGACTCTGCAGAAAGGGGGGGTTATACCCATGGGACCAGTACAGCTCTCACTGGAGAACTGGGGTTGCCTCACTCACCCCAAAATGCCCCAGTGGGAAGCTGCTGTGTCCTGCCCCCCTGCAGGAGCAGGGTTGGGTGCCCCCGGGGGGAGGTTGGGGCACAGTTTGGGGGAGTGAGACCCCCTGAGAAACACTCACAGCAAGTTTTACCTGGGGAGGGTGCAGGAGGTCCCCTTTAGCTATAGAGGGCAGACTAGGGGGTGTCACCAACCCCTGCAGCACCCGCGGGACGAACAACCCTGTGTGTTTGTGTGGGGGGTGTCTGTCTGTCTGTCTGTGCACTGCCCCGCGTAGCCCCGCATTCGGGGGGAAAGGGGACTCCCATCCCCAAGGTCTGAACCCCCGGGGGGCGCTGGAAGCGCGTCTGATTTTGGGGTGGGGGGATGAAGGGGGGCATTAACTCCTGAGCACTGGGGGATGTTGCAAGCCCGTCTGTTTTTGGGGCGTGGGGAGAATGATATTGGACATCAACCCCTGAGCGCCGGGGGGCCTTGGAAGTGCATCTGATTTTGAGGAGGTGGGTGATGGGGGGCATTAACCCCTGCAGCGTCGGGGGGCCTTGGAAGCCCGTCTGATTTTGGGGTGGGGGGGATGTTGGGGGGATGATGGGGGGCATTAACCCCTGCAGCGCCGGGGGGCGTTGGAAGCCCGTCTGCTTTTGGGGGGGAAGATGATGAGGGGCATTAACCGCCGCAGCGCCAGGGAAGGAGGAGGGAAGGTGGAAACGCGTCTGATTTTAGGGCTTGGTGATGGGGGCCATTAACCCCTGCAGTGCCGGGGGGCTTGGAAGCCTGTCTGATTTTGAAGAGGTGGGTGATGGGGGGCATTAACCCCTGAGCTCCGCTGGCCGCAGGACCGGGTGTCCCCCCCGTGCCGCGCTGCGTGCGGGGCAGGGGCGGAGTGCCGGGGGTCGTGGGCCGGGTTCCCCCGTGTCCCCCCCCCAGGGGGGGGGGGCGGGCGGGCCGGGGGGGGGGGGGGGGGGGGGGCCGGGGCCGTCCTGCCCCGGCGGCGGCGGCGGGGCCGGGCGGGGATGCGGCGGGGCCGGGGCCGGGCACGATGCTCGGCGGGGCGCTGGCGCTGGCGCTGCTCTGTGCCCTGCCCCTGTGCCCGGCGGGGCTGGAGCCCCCCGAGACGGGCTCCGGGCTGGACACAGGTACGAGCGGCGGCGGGACGGGATGGGGGGTGGGCGAGGCGCTGCGAGGGCATCTCGGGCCGGGGGGCATCCCATCCTCGCTGGGATGCACCGGGAGCTCGGACACCGGGAGCGGGGAGAGGGGGGTGAGCGTCCGGGCCCCCTCGGCGGTGGCCGCGGCTCTGCAGGGATGCGGTTCCCGGGGATGGGGGTGCTGGGGGTGCATCCCGGCCGTGCTCTGGGATTCCCGGCTTTCCTGGGATTCCATGGGGTAAACGTGACCCAGCCCAGGTCCTGCCCAGCCCTCACACCGTGGCAGCGCCCTCCCCAGCCTCGCCACCGTCGCGGTGGGAGGTGTTTGTAGACGGGCACCCCAAAAGTGACTTTCCCCGGTGTCCACCCCACATCTGCCCTGGGGGGCAGAAAGGCTTCCCCCAGTGCGAGGGGCTGCTGGGGGGGGGCTGGGGGGACAGGCAGGGTAGGGCTGTCTCTGGGGGTGTCACTGTGGCACGAGGGTCCCGCTGGCACAGCCATCCCTGGAGCGGGGCTGGGTCCCTCTCCCTGCGGGTTGGGAGCAGCCGGGATTGCTGGGATTTGTGTGTGGCTTCTTGGATGCCTAAAATCATGGAACCATGGAACGATTTGGGTTGGAAGGGATCTTACAGCTCATCCAGTCTCACCCCCTGCCATGGGCAGGGACACCTTCCACTAGCCCAGGTTGCTCCAAGCCCTGTCCAACCTGGCCTTGGACACTTGCAGGGATCCAGGGGCAGCCCCAGCTTCTCTGGGCAACCTGTGCCAGGGCCTCCCCACCCTCACATTTGACAGAACATCATCCAGGGGTGTGGATTTACCCTTTGATCGCTGCTGCCCAGGCTGGGGAAGATCCTGAGCTCAGGAATGTTTTCAGGTTTTATCGTAGATCCAACTGGTGCGTGGGGCAGAGCCCTCCAAAAGTTCGGGTTTCTCAGGCTTTGGCCTAAAACAAGACACTTCTTTGGTGCTGAGGCTCCTGCTCTCCAGCCAGTCCCTACTGATGGAGCAGTTCTGCTCCAAGGAAAGCCTGTGTAGCACAGATCCAAGAAATATCCCCAAGGAGCAGGATGGGGAGCGAGGGGCAGCCACTGCAGAGCTTGGCTGGCCTTCCTGACCTTGGAGCTGGGATTGGTTTCCTGAGCCAGAGCAGGGACCTGTGGTGCTCCTGGGGCTGGCTGGGGGCTTTGTGCACTGATCCCAAGTCCAGTGGGGAATACTGAGGTGTGGAGGGAGTGCCAGAGCAGAGCAGCTCCTCACTGGAGCTGGGACATGGTGTTCAGAGCTGGTGAGACCTTGCTGAGGTTCCACATTCCCTTTGCTCCACGCAAAGAGGACATGGCATGTGGCACTTGTGACCCTTTTGGGTTGGGAGGAAATTAGGATCCATTTCTTAAGTGGCTTCATTAGGAAATAAGGATCCCTCTCTTTCCTCACTCCAGCTCAGTCGGGATATGGATATTCCTTGATGCCTCTTGATTCTCTGCTTGGGTTGGGGCAGCCAGCACTTGGTATCCCTGCAGCATCACTGTCGTGGAGGTGGCATCATCCCCTCCCTGGTGTCCAGGTGGAAGGGTGGTTTGCATGGATGGTACCTGGGAGAGGTCAGTGTCTGAGTACCTGAGCCCCAGCTGGGGCTTTGGGCTCTAAAAGAAGGAGTTTAATCCATCTGGGAGAGAGACCAGGCTGAGGCCATTTGTTGTGTTTGTAGCCATCACCAAAAGGACGCTCCCTGAGGGGCTCAGGAGGGCTCAGGGTGCCAGAAATGGGTGGGAAGACACTCCAGTGTGCTGGGAATGGGGATGCTTGGTGTCCTGTCCCCTGGGAGCACTGTTCCCCTGGAGCACAGCTATGCTCTCCAAGCAAACAGTGCTTGCACTGGATCAAATCCATCCCTTGAGCTCTAGTCCACATGTTACCTGGAGCAGCAGGTCGGCCTGGAGATGGTGGAGGGGTTGATTTTCAAGGGAGCAATTCTTGGACTTGCACCTCTTTTTTGTGATTTCCTAGAATCCCAGAATGGTTTGGGTTGGAAGGGACCTTAAAGCTCCTCTCATTCCACCCCTTGCCGTGGGCAGGGACACCTTCCACTAGCCCAGGTTGCTCCAAGCCCCGTCCAACCTGGCCTTGGACACTTGCAGGGATCCAGGGGCAGCCCCAGCTTCTCTGGGCAACCTGTGCCAGGGCCTTCCCACCCTCACAGCCAGGAATTCCTTCCCAATATCCCATCTAACTCTGCCCTCTGGCAGTGGGAAGCCATTCCCCTTGTCCTGTCCCTCCATCTGTTGTCCAAAATCCCTCTCCAGCTCTCCTGGAGCCCCTTCAGGCACTGGAAGGGGCTCTGACATGTCCCTGGAGCCTTCTCTTCTCCAGGTGAACCCCCCCAGCTCTCCCAGCCTGGCTCCAGCCCTTGGAGCATCTTTGTGGTCTCCTCTTGTTCTTTTTATTCTGGGAGCTGCAACAGTTCCTGAGTGAGGCCTCTGCAGTGCTGTGGGTCCGTGATGGGGAGGGAAAGGTGGCACTGACAGATCTTTGCTGGATTTGGGATGTTCTGGGGCTGCCTCTGAGCATCCCCCTCTAAGCCCTCAGTGCCCAGATGTGCCAACACCAGTGGGCACAACATGAGGGTCTGCAGGGCTTTGCTGAGCTCATCCCCCACTCAGAGATGCTGCGTTCGAGGAGGAGGAGAAAGTGGGAAAACTCCTCGGTCCGGTGGCTCTGGGGCTCCCGGGAGCTGCTTTTCCCTCCTGAAGTGCCATAAATAAAAATTGCAACCCTGCCCTGCGAAACACACGACTTCCCCAAACCACCCCAGGAAAATCCTGCCTGGGAATGGGACCCAGAAATGAAAGGGCACAAACACTTTGCCATTAATTAAAGCTTAGAGTCGTCCAATTAGGATCTGCTTAATTAAGGGATTCGTCTGAAAACGAACCGCTTGGCTCCTGCAGATGGGGATTTCTTGCTTGAGGATGGGTGAAAATAGTCTTTCAGGAAATTATCCTGCTGGAGGCCGAGTGCTCTGAAATGTGGGATCCAGAGCTGTGCAGGAAAGCCCCTCAAATGTGGGATGTTTGGGATCCATGAGCTTGTGTCGAGGATGTTTGCATGGACCTGGTAAAATTACATTGAATCTCCTGTAAACGGGCAAAATCAGATATAAATTCTGATGTGTTTGTGCTGTGTGGGGGTGTCTGGTTGCATGTGTTTGATATATATATAAAAATATAAATATATTTGCATAGTATATATCATTTACATTATTATATATTTATATATTATTATAAATTATATATATTTATATTATTATAAATATATATTTAAATATATAATATAAATATATATATTTACATATTTTATATTATAGTATATATATTATATGCAATTATATATTTTATATAATTCTATATATTCTATTCTATTATAGTATTAGATTATTATATGTTATATTATATATATGTATAAATATATATATGTATAAATATATATTGTATACAGTATATATAATATATATTACATAAAAATACGTATCTTTATAGAGAGAGAAATATATATTTTTATGTATCATGTTTGTGTCTGTGCCTGTGTAAAGCTTTACAAATTGATGATAATCTTAACCAGTTTCAAGTCAAGGTTCTTAAAACTCCAGAAATACCAGAAATGGATTCCTCATGTCACCTCCATGTGACCTTCCACTCTGTAGGGTCATGGAGTCCTCAAGTAGGCAATTATATGGTATTATTAATTTTTTCCCCCTGACAAGACCCTAAATTGTGCATTTAAAGAGGCACAAATGCAGGGGTCACTGCCTCTACCCCCATCACCCAGAGCATCTGTGAGCCTGCCCTGGGAGGGCAGAGCATGAGGGACTGAACTTTTGGGGCTCTCAGGAGTTGTGAGAACCCCAGACAGACCCCACAAGGGTATTTTGACAATGCAGCTTTTATCCCCAAGGTCCTCTGTGGGCTCCTCTCCAAGGATTTGTGCACCAGAGGGTGGAGGGAAGAGCCCACCTGGGTTTGCTGTGCTTTGGCTCCATTTGAAGAACCCCCTTGTCTGAAATCTGAATTTCCTGAGAATCCATTTCCGGGGTTACCTGCTGGATGAAAAAGAGCCCTTTTCCACCCTAAACCCCTCCAGTCCTTTTGTCCAGGAATCGTTGCTGCTTTCCCTCAGACAAAGGCACAAAAACACTTGATAATTTGAGGTTGTTTGGTTGTTCCCCCCCTTGCACTGAACTGGGGGCAGGGGTTGCCTCTGGCTTGGGTGCTTTGGGAACCCAACCTGGAAGTGGCTCCAATTTCCTCTGGAGGAGAAGGCCCTGACCCTGAGGTGACACTGCCTTCAGGAGTGGCATGAGGGGGACATTTCATTTTCTTCCCAAGGTGATGGGAGGCACCTGACACTGCTGGTAAAGCCACAAGGAATGGGGACATGGGGACATTGGGGAACAGGGACACTGGGGGGGCTGGTTCATACCCAGAGCTGGCACCACTCCGGGGTGCCATGTCCAGCTGCCTTCTGCTGGGCTGTTTAACTTTGCCAAACTTGAGCTGTTTGCCTTGAAATGTCTCTCTGTTACACGTCTGTCCCACACTGAATTATTTGGAAACTTCCAGCCCAAACTGCCCAGCCATTCCCAGGATCCCCAGCCATTCCCAGGATCCCCAGCCATTCCCAGGATCCTTGTCTTCAGCGTGGATTGGTATTTCTGGAAGCTGAAGTTTGGCAGCATCCCCGTGAGATCCTTCCAGATTAGACCAAGTTATAAAATCTTACACTTTTTCAGCAAGACCCTTCCAGATCAGACCAAGTTATAAAATCTTACGCCTTTTTTTTTCACCAAGTTATAAAATTCTAAACTTTTCCACAGGCCTCATTTCCTAAAACCTCTCCCTCTGGATCCAGGTGTGGATCCTGCCCTGAGCCAGCTCCAGCATTCCCAGCCTGTATCCCCTTTTGTGCCACCACGGAGCTCAAGAGGATGCTAGTGCTGCTTCCACTCTATTTTTTTCCGTGTTAGTAGGTGGGAATCATCCCATTTAAATTCTGGGAAAGGTTTTCAAGGGTGAGTAAGTGCTGTTCCTTAGGGGGAGATTTTCTAGAGGAGAAGCATAATGGATAAGCCACATGCTGCAGGTCTGTGATCAGATCAGCTTACCAGGAGCTGAGCCAGAGGATACAAGCATCATTCCCATGGAAAAATGAACAGCCTGAGCATGTGCTGTTAGACCTAAACCAGAGCCTGCCCTTGCTGGAGCACTGACAGGACCCTCCAGCTCCCAGCACTCAAGCCCAAGCTAAGCCAGGCTTGTTTTAGGTTTGCCTCCAGCGAGCTGGAAGGTTCCAGGGGCAGACGCAGGGTTTGGTGTGAGAAGCAGCTCAGAGTGGCTGCCCACACCCCCTTCCTTGGGCAGGCTCCCAAAAAGCTCCTAATTTCTTGCAGGAGGAGCCACCATCTGCTCCTGGTTGAGGTCCTGGCCGTGGGGGCTGACGTAACGTCGTTCCACCCTCGGCTGAGGAAGCTGGAGCTCGTTGTGTATGTTCAGAGTGTGATTGATATATATATATATGTGTGTGTGTATATATATATATACATGCCAGGAATCTTGGCTCTCCCAGTCCTGCAGTCAGTGCAGGGCTGGGGGGTGGCACTGCCTGTGTGGGCAAGGGGTGCTGGCTGTGGGAGCACTGACAGGAGCTGGGAATGGCTCAGCTCCGAGGAGAGGAGCCCATTCCCTGGACACTGTGGTGTATGGGGTCGTTTGCTCCTTGGGGGATTGGTTTGGGGCTTGTTTAGGAAGGAAAGGTTAGGAGCCCTTGGTGGATATCAGTGGATTTTTGGGTGCTGGGCTCAGGGCTCGGCTCCACAGGGAGTGAGGGAGGATTCCTCCTCCACAGGGATGCTCTGGCACCTGGCAGGGTTTGCTGCTGTTGCAGCTCTTGCCCAGGCAGGTGGGCAAAGGGGCAAAGGGGCTCTCCCTGCTCCTGCCTGTCGGCCCTGGCAGCGTGTTGGGGGACAGATGTGAGTGGAAAAACCTCATTTCCTTCCCCTAAAAAGAGAGCAGAGGGATGTTCACCCAACCCTACCACCCAGGACAAGGTTGTTATACTTTTTTGGTGCTTTTCTCCCTATTTTTAACTAAACCAGGCTGACCAGGCTGGCTCTGTCCCCTTCCTTCCCATCACAGGCTGGCACTGCCTGTGTGGGCAAGGGGTGCTGGCTGTGGGAGCACTGACAGGAGCTGGGAATGGCTCAGCTCCGAGGAGAGGAGCCCATCCCTGGACACTGTGGTGTATGGGGTCGTTTGCTCCTCAGGGGGTTGGTTTGGGGGTTGTTTAGGAAGGAAAGGTTGGGAGCCCTTGGTGGATATCAGTGGATTTTTGGGTGCTGGGCTCAGCCCTTGTGGCCCTGGCTGGGTGCAGGCTCAGGACTCGGCTCCACAGGGAGGGAGGAAGGATTCCTCCTCCACAGGGATGCTCTGGCACCTGGCAGGGTTTGCTGCTGTTGCAGCTCTTGCCCAGGCAGGTGGGCAAAGGGGCAAAGGGGCTCTTCCTGCTCCTGCCTGTCAGCCCTGGCTGTGTGTTGGGGGACAGATGTGAGCACAGAAATTCCTTCCCCTAAAAATTCATTTCCTTCCCCTAAAAAGGGAGCAGATGGATGTTCACCCAACCTACCTCCCGTAGAAAGATTTTTTATTTTTTTTTTTTTGTGCTTTTCTCCCTATTTTTAACCAAACCAGGCTGGCAAGGCTGGCTCTGTCCCCTTCCTTCCCATCACTCTGAGTGTGGGAGAGCTCAGGGGGAGGCTGAGCATCCCTGGCCCTGGGGCTGCTCCGTGGGGTGGAGCAGCACAGTGGGACCCGGTGCTGCCCTGGGCTCTGCTTTGCCTTTGGGATAAGTCAGGGATTCTGGCAGAGGGAAGTGCTTCCTGATTGCCAGCTGGTGGCAGAGGGATTCCTTGTCCCACTGTTCCTTCATTGTGCAAGGGCTTCATTCAACCTGTGACGCTGAAAAGCTTTGCTCTCTTCTGGTCGTCAATTAAGAAAAAAAACCACTTGAAGACTTAAGCGCCCTCCTCCCCTGCCTTCCCCGCTCCAAGAACTCGGGAGAGCAACAGAGTGACAAAAATCAGCTTCTGTTTAGGGCACATCAACCTTGACGGTGGGTCTCTGCCCACAATGACGGTAATTAGTGCAGCACTAATTGCCCACGTGGAGCTTTGCTTCTGCCCGGGTCCCTCCCGGCAGGGGAATTCCTGCGGGTGTTGAAGGGCACCTCAGGTCACAGCCAGCTAATCCTGCTGCTGCTGGGGACAAGGGTGCCCTGGGACCCGGCTGTGGGTGCTGGGGGGGTGATGGGAGGTGGGTGGCAGCGGGGAGGGACAGGGTGGGATGGAGGGATGCAGCAGGACAGAGGGAGGGGTCAGGATGGAGGGACACAGCAGGACAGAGGGTCACAAGAGGGCAGAGGGACACAACAGGCCAGAAGGACTTGTCAGGATGGAGGGATGCAGTGGGACAGAGGGACACAACAGGACAGAAAGATATGTCAGGACAGAGGGACACAACAGGTCAGAAGGACGTGTCAGGATGGAAGGACACATCAGCCCCTCCCCCTGTGGCCACAAGTGTCTTTGTCTCCTCAGCTCGGCCACAGTGACTTTGCAGAAGCTGCAGTGGCTCCAGGGGAAGGAGAGCCAGGTTTGGCTCTGCTGGGTTGGATTTCTTCTCCCTGATTTCCTCGCCCCTCTTCTCCCTGCCCCTGGTGCCTGGAGGGGGTAAGGACACCTGAGGTGCCAGGGTGGCTCTCTGGGTGGCTGCAGGGTGTTGGAACCTGGGGTGCTCAGCAGCCTGACCCCCCCTCACACCAAATCCTGGGACCATGGGATGACCCAGGTTGAGAGGAACCTCAGGAGATCATCTGGTCCAAGCTCTGTTAGTAAAGGAGCCCAGAGGAGATGGTGCAGCACCCTGTCCATTGTGTCCTGAACACCTCCAGCCATGGGGAGTCCACCCCGTCCCTGGGGAGGTTCTGGGACTGATTGTTCGCCCCAAAAAAATTCCTGTTTGCATCACTAGCCCAGGTTGCTCCAAGCCCCATCCAGCCTGGCCTTGGACACTTCCAGGGATGGGGCAGCCCCAGCTTCTCTGGGCAACCTGTGCCAGGGCCTCCCCACCCTCACAGAGAAGAATTCCTTCCCAATATCCCATTGAAACTCATCCCCTTGATGAGGGTGAGCAACACATCCCATGTACGGAAGGGCCAAACCTCGTGTAGCTCCTGTGGCTCTCACAGCTTCCTGGCCCCACTTTGAGGAATTCAGGTGGGTGCTTTTCCCAGAGCCTGGACATTTTCCCCTCCATGGCACAGGAACATTCCTGCCACCATAAAAAGGGTTGGCAGGAGCTGCTGCTGCCCAGAGCAGAGTTGTGGGGTGAGGCTGAATCCCATTCCCATGGAGGATCAGCCCATTCCCAGACTTGTGTGAATCTCTGTGTCCATGTAGCCTTTTTTCCTGCTCTAAGGAGCCCCATAATCTGCATTTATGTTCTCTTGGGAGCTCTGTTTGGCAGTGGGAACCCAGCACTAGGGTTGGGACCTCAGTTCATCCCCTTCTGAACCTGCTGCAGGGAAATTGGGCACAGCTCAAACAGATTTAGCCCAAAGAAAAACACTTGATTTTTGTTGCTTTCACCAGAGTCTGAATGAAGTCATTTTTTAAAAATTATTTTTGGTCTTTTTAAAATCATCCAAATAGCAGTTTCTATTTTCTTAAAGGGAAAAAAAATAAAGTGTAGAGAGGTGATTAACTTTTATCTGTTGGAAGCTGCCTGCCCTCCTGACTGGCACTACCAGAGATCCACCTCCCCACTCCCAGATGTATTCTAGAGTTGAGATCTTGAGATAAGGCATGAAATATTTCCATGGGCACTTGGAAAAATAGGAGAAGGAGGGAGGTAATATATGGCAGAGGCATCTTAAAGCACTTCAGTCCCAAACTCATCCATGACACATGCAGGGATAATCCCTCCTGCTGCTCTGCAGGGAGGAGGATGCAGCTGATGCTCCTCCCCAGAGGGAAAACCTGGAGAGCGTGGGGGGAAAGCAGGGAAGGGCCTGGGATCTTTCCACACTGGATGGTTTGGATGGGATAAGCCCAGCATCCCTGGTTATTTAATTTTTTTGGGATGGGGAAAGGTCTGATTGCTGGATACCCGATGGCCTGGCTTGGAGAGAGGATGGAACAGGGTTGGAATGTGATGATCTTTAAGGTTCCTTCCAATCAAAACCATCTTTAGGGTTCCTTCCAACCCAAAGAATCCTGGGATTCTGTGATCCCACGGCTGGGGATGAGCCAAGGACCAGGAGGTCCCGAGAGCTCTTCCCTTTGAGGGGCTCCATAAATGTCAGTGCAACAACCAACATCATGTGGGTGATTCCTGGGAAATGGAACATCCCTTCAAAGTGTCCCTCTGAAGCTGGGAACAAGCTGGGCAGCAGTGGGATGGGGTGGCTGTGGCACAGAGCAGGGCTGTGCCTCCCTGATTTTTGGCCCTGGAGTTTTTTTGGTTGTTTCTCTGCTCGTGGTTTCCAGGGAGTGATGCCAGACAAGACACCTTCCCTCCTCCTGCAGGGATCCGAGCTGGGATCTGAGCTGGGATCTCTGCAAGACAAAACACAGCCAGGCAGTCAGTTCTGTTCCAGCTCCTCTCTTTCGGGTTTTTTTTACATTTTTTAGCCTGCTAGACATGATGTTTGAAAGAAGGGCTGATATTTTGCCAGCTTGCTCTGTCTTACACTTCAGCATTCCCTCTCTCCCAGCCCTGGGAGTGCCAGGTTTGTGCCACTGCAGTTTGAGCAGAGAGCTCTGGATTCCAGTGGAGAACTGCAGGAGGTGGTGGGCTTGGAGCAGATCCCACCAGCTGGGGAAAACTGCTGTGCTGCAGGTCAGGAGCTGAGGGGGACAGGACTTGTCCCTGGAAGGTGTAAATCAGAGGAGATAGAAGAAATCTCAGGTGTGAAAATCAGAGAGGAGTAAGAAGAATTTATTGGGATATTCTCTCTGTGGGACTTGGAGCTGATGTGTCTGGGGGAATGGGAGAGCTGGGGGTGTTCACCTGGAGAAGGGAAGGCTTTGGGGAGACCTTGGAGCCCCTTCCAGTGCCCAAAGGGGCTCCAGGAGAGCTGGAGAGGGACTTGGGACAAGGGATGGAGGGACAGGACACAGGGAATGGCTTCCCACTGCCAGAGGGCAGGGATAGATGGGATACTGGGAAGAAGTTCTTTATTAGGAGGGTGATAAAACACTGGCACAGGTTGCCCAGAGAAGCTGTGGCTGCCTCTGGATCCCTGGAAGTGTCCAAGGCCAGGTTGGACGGGGCTTGGAGCAACCTGGGCTAGTGGAAGGTGTCCCTGCCCATGGCAGGGGGTGGGACTGGATGATCTTTAAGGTCCTTTCCAACCCAAACCAGTCTGCCATTCCATGATTTCTATCCCTCTATTAACAATAAAGTGTGTTTATACTGAACATTACAAGCACATGTGACAGGTTGTGGCTGTTCAGAGTGAAAGACATACATTTTATTATTGTTTTTCCTGCTTTCCTGCTGCTGAGCCTTTGTTCCTAAGCCACATTTTCCATGGCAGCTTCCTCTGGGAGTGGGAAATGCTTGATTAAAGAGGCAGGTTAAACGAGTTGCCATCCAAGGAAGGCATCTGTGCCCAGGAGTGAAACCTTTCCTTTGACAGAGCTGCATTATTAATGGGTTTTTGAAGTCCTTGAATGGATCAATTAAACAGCTGGGCTTTGCCTGTGGAAATGCTGGGCTTTGTTTTGGCAGGGGGGGGGATGTCGCGGGGCTGAGTGAGATGTTCTGTAATGAGAGCCATTAAAAGGTCATTAGCGATGCACGGGGGTTTGGAAGGCAGCTCTCGCTTTCTGGCAGCGAGTTTTGTGTGAGCAGATTGTTAAACAACTCCTGGGCTTTTTCTCTTTTTTTTCCCCCTTCCCTTCCCTTCCCTTCCCTTCCCTTCCCTTCCCTTCCCTTCCCTTCCCTTCCCTTCCCTTCCCTTCCCTTCCCAAACCTTCCCTTCCCAAACCTTCCCTTCCCAAACCTTCCCTTCCCTTCCCAAACCTTCCCTTCCCAAACCTTCCCTTCCCAAACCTTCCCTTCCCAAACCTTCCCTTCCCAAACCTTCCCTTCCCAAACCTTCCCTTCCCAAACCTTCCCAAACCTTCCCTTCCCAAACCTTCCCTTCCCTTCCCTTCCCAAACCTTCCCTTCCCAAACCTTCCCTTCCCAAACCTTCCTCTTCCCCTTCCCCTGGCAGGACCTGTGCTGCTCCCCCCTCTCACAGGTTAAGCCCTTTAAGCTGCTAAACTCACTTTGAGCAAAATCCTCTTTAGTGGCTCCTTGTAAAGCAGAGCTCAGGGGAGGCACTTCTCTGAATCCATATTAATCAGCTCATTTTCGAATGCCTGGCTCCTGCTTTTCCCCTCCAAAGGAGTGGACTTTTGGGAACCCCACACCTTCTGCAGTGGAAGTGTTGTTAATTTTCTTCCACAGCTCTGCTGGTTTTCCCTGGAGCCTCCCCCATGAGCTCTAACCCCCAGGTGTTGGTTGTATATATATTATTTCGTCCCTGCTGGCCCCACTCGAGGCTGGGCTGTGCTGGAGTTTCAGTTGCTGGGAAGACTTGAAATCCGGATGAGGTGTTTTCCCTAAAGGGAAAGATGTTTTTCCAAATTCAGCCACAACTGTTGGTCTGAAAGTAGGAATTAAACTGGAGATCTTCTTGGGCATATTCTCTGTAGGACACCAGACCACAGAATCATAGAATCCCAGACTGGTTTGGGTTGGAAGGGACCTTAAAACTCATCCAGTCCCACCCCCTGCCACGGGCAGGGACACCTTCCACTAGCCCAGGTTGCTCCAAGCCCCGTCCAACCTGACCTTGGACACTTCCAGGGGTCCAGGGGCAGCCACAGCTTCTCTGGGCAACCTGTGCCAGATCACAGAGAGGGTTTTTTCTGGCTTGAAAATACATAAAAAGGAGCAGATCTCACACCCAGTGACCAGTTTATTACCTTTTTTTGGATGCTGATTGAGCAAAAATGACCCAAAATTAAATAAAAGCAGCAGAAATGCTGTGCCTCACTCTTTATCCCAGGCACACTTGCTTATAGGAGGCAGTGCTTGGACGTCATATTTTTGGTTCTTGTGGTTTAATGATTTAGATTTTGTATTTTTTCTCTCTTAAATACACGAGGTGGTTGTGGTTCTTGGCAGGCAGGGCATGGCTGTGCTCCAGAAGCACTAACTGGTGTTACTGGTGTAGTTCCTTGCTGCTCTCTGTAAGAGCTGGGCTGCTGAGAAATCGGATTTTCAGGCTGCTGAGAAATCAGGTTTTCAGGCTGGTGAGAAATCAGGTTTTCTGGCTGTTGAGATACTGCAAGTCTGTTCAGCATCACCTGCATTGGCAGGAGGTACAGGAGGTTTGTCAGAGAGATTGTCACAGGATAATTCACCTCGGAAGAGATTTCTGGAGATGGTGGAGAAGGTCCATCCTGATCCAGGCCTATGAAAGGGCCACCTGGAGATGGCAGCTCAGGGTGACTGTTTGTAGAAGCAGGAGGGGCACTTCCAAAGCTGTTCCTTTGTGTCTGGGCTCTTGTTTCTGATTTGTGCAGTCTGGTTTTGTTTAACTTGGTCTCGAGCCTTGGGCAGGAGTGTCTGGGCTTACGTCAGAGGCTGCAGCTTTCTCCTGTCAAGGACAGAGGAGCCAACTGATACTCAGACTGGCAAAGGAGACAAGGCTGACACACTCCAGGAGGTCCCAGGGCAGGGAGGGAGCTCCAAGCCTTGTCAGTGTGGGAACTGCAACTCCCCACACAGCATTTCGTTCTCACAGAGGAGGGAAGGAGGAAAGGGGGAACGCTGATCCTGAGCTGGGCAGCTGCAGCTCTCCAAGGCTTTAAAGTGATGCAGGAAGGAGAATCCCAGGCTGTCCCAGCACGGGGGGCTGCTCTGCCTTCCCCCAGCCCAAAGACCCCCGTGCCTTGCAGCTTCCTGCCTCTCCTGAGCCAAACATGTGCGGACGTGACCGGGAATCCACCCGGGATGGTTTTACACTCAGGGGCTGGTATTTCCTCCCACCCCCTCTCCCCCTGCACGGCCCCTGCTCCGAGCACAGAGCCAGGCATCACCAGTGACCTTGACCTCTGAACTTCTCCTCCCCTCCTCCTGAAACCTGGAGCATCTGGCAGGCACGTGCTGTGGGGCTGCTGGAGCTGCAGGGGTGGCAAACGGGCTCTGGTGACTCCAGGATCCAGTGTCCCACAGTCACCCCTGTGGGATGTGTTTGCCCCCGGTGTGGTGGCTGGAGGTGGGGAGACCCTGCCTCTAAAAGTGATCCCCAACCAGAGGGGTGACCCCAGCATCCCTCCTCCTTTCCCACTGCTCAGGGAACGTTTCCTCCAGGGAAAGGGTTTGGGGGTTGGAAGTTTGGCCGTCGCAGGGCAAGGAGTGATCTGGGATGACTCCAACCTGGGAAGAGTGGGCAGGATCTCCTCCTGGTTCCTGTGCACTCCTGGCTTCCAGCCCAGGAGCTCAATGGGAGCGCTTTTTAGGGGCCAATTTGAAGAGGAAACCATCTAGTTCTGGATAATCCCTTCCTGATGTCACATGGGATGAGCTTCAGACCAACACAAAGGCACCCAGATGTCTTATTCCCTGGCCAGGGTGTGCTCCTCTCCTCCCAGTGCAGGGGGGGAAGGGGAAAAGAGGTTCCCCCTCTTCTGTGGGTTGTTTTAGGATTGTTTCAGCCATCCAGAGAGCCAGGAGGTCCCTGAGGTGTTTCCCATGGCCAAGGACAAGGGACAGGTGGGAGCTTTGGGAAGGTTGGGATCAGGATCTCAGCAATTCCTCCCAGCTGGGGGAGGGTCTCCCTGGGGTTGTTCCTCACCAGAACCTCTCTCTGGAGGTGTCCCTGTGGAGGAAGGAGATGTGTTTCTCATCTTGCATCTCTAGGGCCAACCATGAGTTGGTGCTGCCATCAGAGAGCAGGTTTAGGGCTGGGCAGGAGTGGAGATCATTGCTGTGGGTTGTGCAGACCAATCTGGTCTTAAAGTTCTGGGTACATGGCAGCTTCCATCAGGGCTGGGATGTGGTGGATGGACAATCCTGAGCCTGGAGATGGGCTGGATGGTTTTCTGGACGGGATGATAAACTCCTGGCTTGAAAAAAAAAAGGGGAAAAAAATAATGAAGTTTTAAAAGGCTAACTAAAAATCACCTCTGAGCCTTTGCATTCAGCTTTTTGTGCTTGGACCATGAGCAGTCAGGTTTCCCAAGCTTTTCTCTGTAGCTGTGAGGCTCAGGAAGTTTAATTAAGGGGAGGTTCAGGCTGTTAATGGGTCCAGCAGCTGGAGCATTAAGTCTTTGTCTGCAACAGCAAGTGGTGAGTGCTACCAAAAGCAGATCTTGAAAGCAGCAGGTCCAAGACTCTGTATGGGCTCTGTGGTTTTTACCTTGGACCGGTCCTGGATGTTCAGTGCACAGGATACTGTCCATGTTGGAGGACATCAGATGTCCTCAAGAGAACTTCCTTTGGCTTGTCCCCAAAACAGAGGTGCCCTTTTGTGCAGCCCAGGACTGCTCTGCTGTGTAAGAACTGCACAGTGATTGTCATGGTTGGGATGTTCCCCCTGGGATGACTTCCTGAGCCTAAAGAAAATAACTTGTGTGTTGGGTTTTGGGGTTTTTTTATTGGCTGTGTTTATTTTCCCTCTTCAGAAAGAGTTTGGAGGAGCGTGTTGTGAACATGTCTCTGCTGCAGCTTGGGAAGGTCTGGACTAAGTTGTCCCAAGGGACCTCTTTTTCATGGTTTGGGTGGAAGGGACCTTAAAGCCCATCCAGTCCCACCCTGTGCCGTGGGCAGGGACACCTTCCACTAGCCCAGGTTGCTCCAACCTGGCCTTGGACACTTCCAGGGATCCAGGGGCAGCCACAGCTTCTCTGGGCAACCTGTGCCAGGGCTTCTTCACCCTCACAGGGAACAATTCCTTCCCAATATCCCATCTAACCCTGCCTCTGGCAGTGGGAAGCCATTCCCCTTTGTCCTGTCCCTCCATCTCTTGTCCCAAGTCCCTCTCCAGCTCTCCTGGAGCCCCTTTAGGCCCTGGAAGGATCTCTAAGGTCTCCCTGGAGCCTTCTCTTCTCCAGGTGAATACCCCAGCTCTCCCAGCCTGGCTCCAGAGGGACTCCAGCACTTGGAGCATCTCCGTGGCCTCCTCTGGACTCACTCCAGCAGCTCCAGCAGCCCAAGGCTGGACCCCAGCAGTCTGTGGGGTCCTGTGAGAGCTGAGCAGAGGGGGACAATCCCCTCCCTTTCCCTGCTGCCCACACGGCTCGGGATTGTTTCATTCCTTTGTTTCTTCAGCCTCCCTGTCTGGTGAAGGGTGAACACCTGGAGCTCCTCCCTGCACACTCACAGAGGTGCAGGGGTGGCAAAGCTGATTTTCCAGCACCTGCATTAAGTTTGCCCCCCAGTTGTGAATGTTAAATGCCAAAGCAGCCACCGGGCTCCCTCCTGCCTGTGACAGTGGCTCAGGGGGTGCTGGTAGACGTGGCTCTGGCTTCTGGATGAGCTCTGGGCCTGGGGAGTGTGATGCCTTAAAATCTGCATTATATAATGTTTTAGTACAGCTTGCTATAGCTTTAGCTTGCTAAGTACCTTTTTCCAAGGCTTCTAAAAGTGCTGTTGAACACTGTTTGTCCAGAATTTCAACAGAGAAGAGATTTTAACAAGGTGCAGAGCTCCTTGCCTGTAGAAAGGTGCTGAGAGGGAGACATAACAGAGTCCCAACACTTGATATAAGTGGTCGAAAGCTTTTTTTTGATGTAGTATCTTTTGTATTATAAAATTAATATCTATTTTTTTAACTCATTGGTGTTTCAAGTGTTCAGCAGTTGTTCATTTTATCATTGCAAAGAAGTGTCTGAGGACTGGGCCTAATTTATTCTCTGCTTCCACTCAGTAGCAGAATCTCCCTGCCCACCTCCTTGGGGTCTGTTAATTAGGATCAACCCATATATGCAAATTGGAGAAGGTGTCCATCAGATTTGACCCTGAAATATCTTTTTGGCTCCTCTGGTGATGTGATCCACAGTGTTACTATTTCACAACAGGAGATATTAGTCCCACACCTTGAGGCAGAGTCCTGGCCCCTGGGCTGTGGCAGGGAGGGAACAGCTCCGTGGCTTTGTGGGTCTGTGATGTGACCTTATGTTTTTCAGATTTTATGGTGAATTAATATAGTATTTTCAGATTTTATAGCAAATTAATACAATATTTTATAGTGAATTAATATAATCAAGACGAGGAAGACAAAGAAGAAGATGAGGGGGTGGTCTTTCTAGAACCACTGACAAAAATTTGGGAGGTGTGTGGGGTGGAGCAAAGGTACTATGGCAGGGATGGTTTGGGAATTGGGTGTAACATGATGAAATGTTATATATTATAGTATAAAACGACTATATCTTATAGTATAATACTACTACTACTATATGTTATAGTATAAAACTACAGCACCTCTGTAACTCGGGGTGCATACCTTGGAAATGATTCCTGTGCACCCGGCATGCTGGAAATAAAGAATGCTTTGCTTTCCAATACTCAAAAAGGAGTGTTGGAGGGTTCTTTCCGGTCTTTTAAGGCACACACAGTGATGGGATAACCCCTTCCCTCAGTCCTGGCTGCAGCAGCACCATCCTGGCCCTGGGGAGCCCCTTCCCCAGGCTCAGCCTCCCCCGGGGCTCTCTGCTCCCATTGAGGTGTGAGAACATGGACCCTGCTCCTTTTCACAGCCCACAGTTGCCTTTTCCCAGCTTTCATCTCCCTGAATGTGTTTTTGCTTCATTTTTATATTCCTCCCAGGCTTTTAGTGGAATTCCTGCAGGGTTCAGGGTAGGGGGATGCTGATTGGGAACAGAGGAAGGGCTGGAAGGAGCTGAGATAAATGGGCTGATAAAACAGGCAGAGCCAGCGTGGGACTGTCCTCAGCCCCTTCTCCCTGCTCAGGTGGGGCTGGAGCCAGCCAGGAATGACCCACTCCTGCTAAGGACAACAGACCTGGAGCACCAGGAGCAGCTGAGGGAGCTGGAGGGGCTCAGCCTGGAGAAAAGGAGGCTCAGGGGGGACCTTCTGGCTCTGCAACTCCCTGACAGGAGGGGGGAGCCGGGGGGGGTCGGGCTCTGCTCCCAGGGAACAAGGGACAGGAGGAGAGGAAACGGCCTCAAGTTACATCAGGAGAGGTTTAAATGGGATATTGGGGAAAATTTCTGCGTGGAAAGGGTTGTCCAGCCCAGGGTGGTGGTGGAGTCCCCATCCCTGGAGGGATTTTAAAGCCGTGTGGAAGTGGCACTTGGGGACGTGGTTCAGTGGTGGCCTTGGCAGTGCTGAGGGAATGGTTGGACCCTGTGACTTCAGAGGGCTTTTCCAACCTGAACAATTCCATGATTCCATGTTTACTGCAGGTTTCCAGCCCTGCCCCTGTAGGAGAGCTGCCTGCCAAGAAGAAAGGACAGGGATCAATGCTTCCCACAGCACGTTGCTCTGACTCGATAAATGAGGAGATTTTCCTGCTTAGCTCCAACCTAAAAGTGGGTTAAGCTTGGAGGAGAGAAGTTGCCTTGTTTTTGAAGCCTGGAACATCAACAGTTGCCATATCAAAGGCAGCCCCAGAGCTGCAGGCTCAAAGCACAGTGATCAGGGGATCACTGACACCTCCGGCTCATGGTTGATGTTGTGTTTAAAGGGATGCCCTGAATTTCTTGTCTTTGTAGCTCCTTCTGCAGGCAAGCAGAGCAAAGCCTCCTCTGTAGCTCCTCAGACCCAGCTGGAGTTTCTCTTTAGCATGATTGAGGGTTTGCTGTCAAACACCTTCTCATGGGGCTCCCTGACCTTGATCAGGACTGGAAATCCTGTCTCCTTCCCCTTGTTTCCTGCAGAAAAGGAACTGCTTGTGGCTCCCTCTTAATAGGGCAAGAGGGAATGGCCTCAGGTTGCAGCAGGGGAGGTTCAGGTTGGATATTAGGAAAGATTTCATCACTGAAAGGGTGGTCAGGCACTGGCACAGCTGCCCAGGGCAGTGGTGGACTCACCATCCCCAGGGGGATTTAAAAGCCATGTAGATGTGGCACTTGGGGACATGGGTCAGTGCTGGGGAATGGTTGAACTTGATGATCTTAGAAGTCTTTTCCAACCTAAATGTTTCCATGATTCTCCAGGAGGGATTGGCATCCAGGGAGCTGCCCAGCACTGGCCAATCCCTTCTCCAGTGACATCCCAGCCCTTGTAGGCACCAACTCCATCCCCCCATGGAGCTGCAGGTGAATATTCTGTCTCACAGTCCCTCAAGGCAGTGATGACATGACGTTTGGGCAAGCTCTTGAACTGTAGGAATCAAATAATTTAAGGAGAGGAGGTGTTTGACCTTAAGGCAGAGTCCTGGTCCCTGGTCTGTGGCAGGGAGGGAACAGCCCCATGGCTTTGTAGGTCTGTGATTTGACCATAAGTTTTACAGATTTTATAGTGAATTAATATAATATTTTATAGTGAACTAATATAATGAAGTGTTTAGGGTTGAGCTGATTCCTTGGAGTATTTATTTTGCTGGAGGTTTGATGGGAATGGTGCAGCACTTCCAGCCAAATCCGCTTTTTACGTGATTGTTTTTTTGTTTGCTTCACTTCCAAACTACAGGGGAAAAAAAAAAAGAAGGAAAATCACTTCTTCATGTATTCCTGCTGCTCCTGGAGCACTGGAGTGTGCTGCAAAGGCTGGAAACTCTGCTCCAGCCCAGCGGGAGAGGCTGTGCAGCAATCTCGGGGACATTTAATCTGATGAGTGGAAAACAAACTCACCCTGGTGGGTTTGGAGGAGCCCTGTGAGAGCTCTGCAGTCTGCAGACTGCTGAGGAATAAATCTAGCTGGAATTGCTGGAATTAGACAGGAAAACAATGTTCTGTGCCCTCAGGAGATGCAGGTGTGGGGAGCAGCCATCCCTCAGAGTCTGCAGCACACGGAGAGTGGGGGAGCTCTGTAGGGTTGCTCCTTATTAGGGGTATTTCTGGGAGAGCTGTGCCATAGCAGGGGGTTGTCCGTGTCTGTGGGGCTCCCAAGTGGGATGTGCAGAAGGTTTTTGGGGATTTAGGTCTGGTGGGTTCCCAGATTCTTCAATCCTCTGCTCCCCTGGGGCCGTGCTCGCTGCAAAGGCCCCGTTGTTGGATGCCTTGGCTGCTCGTGCCTGTGCTGCACATCTGTGGTGGGGTGAGCTGGGCTTCCTTGGCACGTGCCTGGGAAGGAAAAGGGTGGAGAGCAGGGTTAGGAAG
>NW_020897735.1:1395444-1408336 GCF_003984885.1 Neopelma chrysocephalum
GGTGGAACAGAGATGCAGCAAAATCTTTTCTGCAGAGGTTCTCAGAGGTGGTGCTGAGGCACTCAAACAGATGTGGCTGCACAGAGGAAGACTTGGGGATGTTCCTCAGGTTGGTTGCTTCCAGTAGAGGAAAAGTGAAGTTGAGGGAAGGTGGGAACAGTGAAGCTGAGGGAGGGTGAGCTCAGGAATCTGCTCTGATGGACTTGGTGGAGCCTGAAGCTGAGCTATCAGTAGTAAAAAGGTTCCCCTTGGTGACTTGGTGTGGGGGGTGGATGGAGCAGAGCTTGTGAATTGGGGTCTGCTCAGGTGAATCATTTCAAATCAGGAAGTGGGAGTGAGATTCAAAGCCGTTAAAACAGTTGGGCTTCCTGGGCTCTGCATAAAAAGGTCTTTTATTGCAGGGAGAGGAAATGTCCTGTAGTCTCAGGGGTTTAAAAATAAAATTGAGTTTTCGAACAGCTGTCTGTGTTTCAGTTAATTAAAGTTAACTTGCACTGAATACAAGAAAATAAGAAAGAGGGAACTCATCCACAGGCAGAGGTGAAACCCTTCCTTTCTGGGTTGATGACTCATTTTCCCTTTTCTTTTCTTTTTCTATTTTATTCAGGTATTGGGAAAGTTTTCTATTTGGCACTGATTTCTTCCCAGCTATTCCCTTTAACCCTGAGAGCTCCCCCACATCCCAAATGCAGTGTTTTCTCAGTCATGTCTGTTCAGAGAAGTGGTGCAGCACTGAAATGTGTTTTCCCCCACTCAAAGGCAGAGGGAGGAATGAAGAACACATTTTTTTTTTTTGCAAGGCAGAGCCATCCCTGCTGTTAAACCAAGACTTGTCATCTCTGTTTCTGGGGCTCTCCCCATCCCCACAGTTCTCTGTGCAGAGGCAGCGTGAGGGTGTCTGACCTCGGCCCTTCTCAGCTTTACTTGTGATGAATAATAAAGGCTTAAAAACTGGGCTTTGGTGGGAAAAGAGAGATTTTTCCCTCTGGGTTTCTTCTGCATAAGAAACTCTGGGAAATTCTCTGGGTTAGTAAAGACATGGAGAGAAAGGAAAACTTGATTTGAGCTGGGAAATGATTTTGGGAGGGTTGGGTGCTCCAATGCAGCCTTAGAGGGAAAAGATACAGGAGTGGGCACGAGCCAGGCTTTGGGTGGGAGGATTTTCAGCAGGAGGAAGAGGATTTTGAACCCTGTGGAGAAAACAGGGATGGGGATGTTCCCATCCAGCTTCTGCATAAAGGTTGAACCTTGTAGGGGTTGATCCAAGCCCACGTGCTGAGCGTGTCCTCCTCGGATCCTCATCCATAAATGAAGTTGCTGGTGGCTCCTTCAGCCCCTGTGGAGCATCCATGCCCATCCTCATCCAAGATTTCCACCTGTGGAGCCTCCTCAGCCCAGAGTGTGGTCACAGTGAGCCAGAGCTAATCCTTGGGCCATGGGGGAGCCATGGGGGATGAACATCTGCTGAGGGAGCTCCGAGAGGATCGGCCCCTCCTGAGGAGCGGGAATGTGGTGCCTCCAGCACAGTTTGGGGTTTGGCAACTTCTCTCCACGTGAAAAAAAATCCTGGTTTATGTTTGTTCACCTGGAGCCTCCTGAGCTGTGGTTGTGGCATTATGGGCTCAGCACGACCTGGTGAAATGAGGCTTTAGAAGAAAAGATCTTTTGGTTGGGGGGGGGGGGTCTCATGGTCCTGCTGGTGGCCCCCACCCCTGGAAAAGGAGCAGCTCACGGCACGGAGCAGCTTTTTGTGGAACTTGAAGGCTCCCGGAGAGAATTGGGGTGTAAAAACACCAGTGGAGGGGGAGAGGTGGGAGGTGAGTAGCTCTGCAGAAGGAACTTGGAGGAGCTCTTGGGAGTCGAGTGAAGGTGGAAACCGCAACAACTCGATAGTTTGTGCAGAGAATTGGCAGCCGCGAGGGCGGAATGAATCACAAATGTGCACATGTTTGGCCTGAGGTGAAAATCCGAGCGCTTTTTTGGCTGTGAAATGTCAGCTTGTTAGTCTGGGAAACACTCATTTTTAATTCTTGCTTTATTCTCGGGAGCTGTGTTGAAGGGAGCACGAGGGGAAGGTCGGGGCTGCCGCTCCTGCCCCGGGGCTGTGCTGCTGTTGGCACAGGAGGCTCTGGTGCTTCTCCCTCCCTCTCATTCCCGCTCCGTTCCTGCCCAGCCCCCAGGGCAGGTGATGCCTGGAAGCCAGGTAGAACCTCCAGGGCACTGACCCTGATCACAGGAATTTTAACACTGAGCACTGACCTTGGAACAGCAGCTCTGGAGGCGGAGGAAGCAGAACAAGATCCCTGAAAGGCACCGGGCACTTTGCTCCCCTGCAGGGGAAAACTTGCCCTCTGATGGAGTTCACTGGTGCTAATTTTGGGTTGGGCTTTAATCATACAGGGGCTGCTCAGGGCACTTGTAGGTGCTGGCAAAGCTCAGCTGGGGCAGGTCCAGCTCCCCCAGCCCAGGGCAGATGTAGGTTCATGGGAGCAGCTCTGTCTCCTCTCTGTCAGGACAGGACCTTGTTGCTCTGCAGGGAATTCCAGGATCTCCAAGGTGGTTCACTGCAGCTCGAAGGGGCTGTATTTTAGCAAAAGTCAACCATGCAGCCATTCTTTAAAGGGCAAATTCGATTCCCTGGATGATGGCACAGTGAAGGGTTTCCCTGGGTCAGGATGGGTTTGGACAGAGGTGGGACAGCTGTGCCATAGGGACTCTCCTCCCGCAGACCCCCTGCTCTTGAGAAAAGCAGGCAGGAGTGTCCTTTCCCTGCCAGCAGCCGGAACCTCGAGCCTCCCACAAGCTCCCAGGAAGCATTCCCAGTGCCATCCCTGCCAGGCAGGAGGCTGGAGGAGCCTGGCAGGCAGCAGACTGTGCCTGGGAGCCCAGACGTGGCTGGGCACTGGCTCTGTGCCCTCCGTGCTTGGCACAGAGCACAGGAGCACATCCAGCCCTGTGTCCCCTGCCTTTTGCCCTCGGGCTCGGTGCCAGCTCAGGGATGGGCACTGG
Source organism: Neopelma chrysocephalum (assembly GCF_003984885.1). Taxonomy (NCBI): domain Eukaryota; kingdom Metazoa; phylum Chordata; class Aves; order Passeriformes; family Pipridae; genus Neopelma; species Neopelma chrysocephalum. The sequence continues at coordinate 1,398,454 of NW_020897735.1, forward strand.
TGTTCACTCAGCTTTGGGGATGCAGCTCTCATGTTTGCCCTCTGCTTTTGGGACCACTGGTTACTCCAGGGTGATGTTTGTCAGGTTTTCTCTGCAGAAACACAACTCTAAATGTGAAAGCAGCTCCCATCCCGCCCCCTGAGGGGTTTTTGGCTGCAGCAGGATCTACCATCCCAGACACAAGAGTCCTGCTCGCTGCAAAGTTGGGACCTGGAGTCTGCTACAAGCTCCCATGAAGTTAAATCCCTTGTTAAATCCCTTCAGTTTGCTTCTCCAGCCTCTTGTCACCCCTGAATGTGGATCTGTACGAGTCAAAAGGGGGAATTTGGCAGCTCTGTGTGTGATGGGGCTGGAGGGCATGAGGCCAAGGGCACAGTAAATTCTGGGTAGGATTTTTTCCATGTTCCAGTTTCTCCTGGATGTGATAAAACGGTGTTTCCTCAGGCAGCGAGGTGGGGGTGACCTGAGCCAGACCTTTCCAGTGTGCTGTGTGATTTCTGCCTGGGTGAAGTCATTGGTTCTTATCAGGCTTGGAAAATGAAGCTGTCTGACTCCCTCGCCTTCCCCCAGGCTATTTGTCTTCTGGGCCACTGCAGGGAGGTTGATAAAACATGTTTGTCATGAACACACTGAGACCCAGCAGAGGGTTGTGATTGCCAGGGCTGGATGGCAGAGCAGAACAGGCAGAGCTCTGAGCACAGGAAGCTTTGGGAAGATGCTTTCATGACACCTCTGGCTCCTCTGGAGGTTGCCCTGAGCCTCCCTGGCCCTGCTGAGGGTTCCTGCCAGTCAGGTCCTCTGGCAGCAGAATCTGAGAGGGAAAATCAGCCAGGTTAGGGAAAACACACTCTGGTTTTGTGGCTGCAAGGGATAAAATAGCAACCAGTTTAGAATCACAGAATTATTTAGGTTGGAAAAGACCTCCAAGACCATCGAGTTCAACCTGTGCCTGATGCCCACCTTGTCCCCCAGCCCAGAGCACTGAGTGCCACGTCCTGTCATTCCATGGACACCTCCAGGGATGGGGACTCCAAACCTCCCTGGGCAGCCCCTGCCAAGGCCTGACCACCCTTTCCAGGCAGAAATTATCCCTGATGTCCAACCTGACCCTCCCCTGGCACAGCTGGAGGCCGTTCCCTCTCCTCCTGTCCCTTGTTCCCTGGGAGCAGAGCCAGAGCCACCCCAGCTCCCCCCTCCTGTCAGGGGGTTGTAGAGCCAGAAGGTCCCCCCCGAGCCTCCTTTTCTCCAGGCTGAGCCCCCCCAGCTCCCTCAGCTGCTCCTGCTGCTCCAGCCCTTTCCCCAGCTTCGTTCCCTTCTCTGGACACTCTCCAGCCCCTCAATGTCTTTCTTGAAGTGAGGGGCCCAAATTGCCCAAATTTGGGCAGTGCAAGGCCTGGCTCATGGGGTTGCTGGGGTTACAAGCTGCAGCATTGACTCATCAGCTGGGTGTGATAAATCCCTGTTTGGCACAATTAATTTACCCGTGATCCTGCAGAAATGGAGATGGAAACCTGGGCAGCCCCCTGAATCCCCAGGGTGAGCCACTCCATGGCAGAGCTGACTGAGCAGAGCAGGCTGGGAGGCAGCAGCTGTTTGGATCTTAGGGAGATAAAGAGTGTTCAGTTGTCATTTCCCCTGGGGACAGTTGGCAGGAGGGACAACCCTGTCCTTGGGGGCATCAGGCCCAGCATCACTGGGTGAGGGAGGGGATTGTCCCGCTCTGCTCTGCCCTGGGGTGGCCTCACTTCAACACTGGGGCAGTTTGGGGGGACACAATGGAAGGAAGAGATTGAGCCATTAGAGAGTGTCCAAAGGAGGCAACGAGGATGGGGAAGGGCCTTGATTTAAAGCCGTGGGAGGACACTGAGGGCACTTGGGGTGTTCAGCTGGAGGAGACTGAGGGGAGAGCTCATGGCAGTTCCAGCTTCCTGGGCAGGGGCAGAGGAGGGGCAGGAACTGAGCTCTGCTCTGGGGGGACCAGGGACAGCACCCAGGGAATGGCTGGAGCTGTGTCAGGGCAGGGTCAGGTTGGATCTCAAGCAAAGGTTCTTCCTCCAGAGGGTGGTTGGGCACTGCCCAGGCTCCCCAGGGCAGTGGGTACAGCCCCAAGGCTGCCAGAGCTCCAGGAGGGTTTGGATCATTCTCTGGGGCACAGGGTGTGACCCTTGGGGATGGTCCTGTGCAGGGCTGAGGGTTGGACTGGATGATCCTTGTGGGTCCCTCCCAGCTCAGCACAGTCCGTGGCTCTGTGAGTGCAGCTGGGACAGCCCAGGCCCTGCTCCCACTGGGATGTGTGGGATGTTCCTGAGCACAGGTTGCACTTCACCTGAGCCTCCTTTCCACACCAGGTCTGCCCTGGTTCCCTCCAGCTGTGCCCAGAGTGGGGCTGCCCTTGCAGGTGCAAGATCTGACCCTCAGGGGCAGCTCCAGTGTTTGAGCACGAGCTCCCCTGGGACTGAAGGCACAAAGGACCTTTCACTGCTTCCCTGCTGCCTCTTTCCTGCAGGTTTTGGGAGACTTTGATGATAACTTGGCAAACAGGAGGCTCAGAGATCCTGAGCCAGCCTGAGCTTGTTCTGGGGGTGACAGATGGCTGCTGGCACACGATCAGACCCTCTCTGGTTGCCTTTCAGCCCTGACTAACATCTGGGTGGATCAGCTCCGAGCTGCCTGGCCTTGCACGTTGCCAGTGATATCAGGTTTAAGGCTCAGTTTTCCAGCCTTGTTCCATGTGCAGTTTTAAATCCCTGTCAGACTAAACCAAATGAATTCATCACTGGTGGAAGGAGCAGGAGAGGGGGGAGGCTGGAGGGACGGTTTGGTTTTGGGGTGCATGGAGTCTGCATTTGCTGAAACGGGAGGAATTCCCAGGATGGGCGCCCTGGATGTATTTATTTGGATTTTCTGGGGCTGTAATCTGTCCCAGATGTGTGTGTCTGCAGCAGCAGATAACACTAACCCCACTGCTTCCCTTCTCACTCAAGACACTTTCAACATTGCTGAAATAATAGCTCAGACTGAGCCTCTGCCAGACTTTAAAATAACTTCTCTGAGACAATGGGAGGTTAAGCTGGAGAAACATTTGTGAAGATCAACTTGGAATGGAGAAGAAGGGGACCAAGGTATTCTTAAAAAATAGTTATTTCCCATCAAACTCTGGCTTTGTTCCAGACCCCTGAGATGCATTTCCTTTTGTCAGAGATCTTTCTGCGTCGCTCACCTCTGCTTTTTCAGTTTTGCTGCTTCTGGTGTTTGTTTTGCTGATCCTCCTGCCTTTTGGTGAAGAAAGGGGAGTTTGGGGGTAAATCAAACCCTTCCAGCTCCTGCTCTTCCCGTGATGGGTGAGCCTTGCAGAGGGGCTACAGCTCATTATCCTCCTCACCATGTTCCTGAGGCTTTACCAACACATCCCATCCTGCCTTGGGAGGGGCTTAAGACTCCACAAAACATCCTGAAAGCTCAAAAGGATGGGAATGAAAGCTCAAAAGGATGGGAATGAAAGCTCAAAAGGATGGCAATGGAAGCTCTGTGTGCCCAGGGATCTCTTGGCCAGCTGAGCAGGAATATCCTCCAGTGCTCCCCAAGACAGGAGAGACTTGAGGTCAAGTCCCTGTGAGTGTGGAACTGCCTTTGGATCAGCAAATCCTTGAGCTGCAGGGAGCTGGGAGGACACAGCAGGAAAGACTTGCTCTGTTCCTGCCCTCTCCTCCCCTGTTGGAGCCAGGGATGGGGGCTGGAGGGACCTCCCTGTGGTCCTGACCTTCAAGTCTGTCAAATCCAGACAATTCTTGGAAGTTTTGGGGAGGGGGGTTGTGCACACCAAGGTGAGTGTGCTCTGCAGGAGGAGAGGAAACAACCTCAAGCTGTGCCAGGGGAGGTTCAGGTTGGACATCAGGAGGAATTTCTTCATGGAAAGGGTTGTTAAACATTGGAAGGGGCTGCCCAGGGACATGGTGGAGTCCCCACCCCTGGAGGTGTCCAAGGAAGGACTGGACGTGGCACTCAGTGCTCTGGGCTGGGGGACAAGGTGGGGACTGGGCATAGCTTGGATTTGATGATCTTGGAGATCTTTTCCAACCCAAATGATCCTGGGATCAGCACAAGAGGATGTGGAAAATCAGGGATACAGAGCCCAGCTGTGCTGTGGGCTGTCCCTCCCACCCAGAGGAGGTTTCCAGGATCAGCCCTTCATGGCTTTTGTGTGTATTTATTTTTGTGTCTTCCAACCCTATAAAACAAAACCACAGAGGGGGAGGCTCTTGGAAAGCTGGTGCTGGAAACAAGCCCCTGGAGTGTGATAATTTGTAGAATTTGCTATTAATTTACTTTGACAATGGAGCAACAAAGAGGAGCTTATTTGTTACTGACACTGAGGGCCAATGTTTATGGGACTTGTCTCCACTCAGAGTCACACACGTTTTACTGGTATGCTTTTTAGTTGTTTTTAAATGAATCCACTGGACAGACACTGCAGACCAATCCAAATCTGCTTTGTGCTGATTCTCTGTAACTCAATAATTAATTGCTGCGAGACTGACTTGAACAGGTTGAAGAGTGGCTGTGTGGGGACTTGCACAGGTTTAAATGAAAACCAGTTAAAAATACCCCTCCAGCTAAACCCATTAATACCTGAATATAGATAAGACATCATTGCCACGATGTTTGGCTTGAGTGAGTGAAGGTTTGAGCTCAACCCAGAAGCATTTGCTGTCAGTGGTCCAGGAGGTGAATGCACAGAGCAGAGGAGGATCTGGGGGGGATGTGTGGAGAAGAGGGGATAGGAGATGCACCCAGGTGTGTGTGTGGCCTGGGGGTGAGGGATGGGCAAGGCTGGAGGGACATGTAGCTCCCCAGAGCATTTCCTAAGGCCCAAGAGCTCGAGGTGTGGGTTAACTCTCTTGGTTGCTCAGGAAGGAGATGGTTGAGAAGCTCTGAGGGATCTGTGAGGTTGGACTGGGTGACCTTTAAAGGTCCCTTCCAACCCAAAACTATTTCATGGTTCTGTGATCTCTCAGTACGTGTCTTGGGAAGTTTAGAAATGGCTTCTTTTCTGATTTCTTATTAAAAGATCCCAACCCCAAACCAGGCCAGGCCACCAAACCCTCCAGAGCAGTCCACCCTCGTGAGCTCCCCTCCCAACCCTTCCCAGGGTTTTTGGACTCCCCTTTCTCAGCTTTCAGGATATTGATTTGCTCCACATTTGCAGACCCCTCCTGTGTCCTCACAAGGGCAGGAAACAGCCTCTCAGTGAACATTCTCTCCCAGTTAATGGGGTGAGGTTTTTATGCCGTCTCCCAGCTTGGGCAGTTGGGATTTGCAGAGATGAGGATGGTGAAGCTGAAGGCTGAGGTGCCCCTTCCCCACTCCCGTGGCCACCCTGGTTTCATCACCCCCATTGTGGTTTAGCAGCCCTTAAACTCTTTGCTTTCCTGCTCCCATTTCTCCCCTCCCAAACCCTCTTTTCCTGCCACTTGCCCTGTTTTCCCTGTATCCTTACCCGGGGTCATCCTTGCCTTCCAGCAGCCCTTCCTCCTCCCCAGGCTTTGTCCCCAAAAGCCTCATCCCACCCTGCTGGGCAGGCACAAAGGAGTGGCAGCACAACTGCAGCTCTGCCTAATGAGCTCCAGGAGAAACCTGTGCTCCCGTTTTTCCTGCGGAAACGATGTGTCCAGCTTAAGCCCTTTCTTCTGAAAAGGTCTCGCTTCCCTGGAATTTTCTGTCCCCTCTGTGGGTGGGTGGTTGCATTCACTCTCTCCCTCTAATAGGTACAAGGTCCTCTGTGTGAGAAATGTGCTTTTTCTTCCTGCTTTGGCTCTGTCCCCTTCCACTGGCTGGGTCCAACCCAAATTGTCCCTGCTCTCCGGAGCAGGGAGGCCGAGGTGGAAATCCTGTTGCATAACCAGTACTGCCAGCTCTGCTCTGGCTTAAACCTCACCTCGGGTGGCTTCTGGAGGTGCCCTTAAAAAGGAATTATTGGGGACAGAAGGGAAATGGGAGCAGCAGGGAGCAAATGTGGCACAGGAGGGGACACGGGTGGCTGCCCTGGGCATCCTGGATGTTGTGGGATAGAAGGAGAAGCAGGAAGAGCTGCTGGAGGGTTGATGTCCTGCAAACACAACTAAGGGTGTCCTTGACCTTGCCCACCTAATGTGCAGAGTCCAAACAAACACGAAGTTGCCATCGTGGGTGCCCTCGGTGGAGAGAGGGTCAGGCACAACCTCCGAGCCTGAAAATGTCCTTTAAGGGGCAAAGGGTGGTGGAATGGGAGATACCAGGGGGGAGTGGAGGAGCATCAGTCTGGTTTTGAATGCCTGTGGTGGTGTCAGTGGTGTGAGGTGCCAGCAAACCCCTGTCCCAGGATAAAGCCCTGCTTTTCCATCCCTTAATGCAGAGAGCCTTTGTGATGAAATTCCAGCTGGGATGGAGCAGCCTCTCCAGTTCAGGGTTTGAAGAGCACGGGCTGTGATCCTGAGCAGACTCCTGGCAGGACACTGGCACAAGGCACTCAGGAATTAGAGGGAGGAAAGACCCATTAGGTCATCTGCTCCATGCCCCAGGCAGCAAACACCAGGACTGTCCCCTGGGGTTGTCCAGCCCTGTTATTTGAGGTCTCAACCAGTGCTGCTGCATCCAGGGGAAATGACTCAGCCTGATAGACCCTCTCCCAGGGCTCCAACTGGGTTTTCTGTTGTTTTGTATCATTCCCTTTTCCCTCATTTCCCTCCTTTGGGTAGGATGGAAAACTGAGCATGAGCTTCACATGTGTGAACAAGCCAGAGGAAAGCAGGGATGGTCACTTTTATGGGTCTGCAACTGGGGGTGCCCCCCAAGGAACACCTTCCTCTGGAATGCAGCCCTGGGAATGGGATGGGATGGAATGGGATGGTGGAGGACCACTACTGATCCCTGAGAGCACTGATGGGCCTTAATGACCCTGATCAGCCTCACCCAGGACCCCCACCCAGCCCCTTATCCCAGGAGCCCCACTGAAGCTCAGCCCTGTGCCTTCAGCCTTCTCCTGAGCTGGGCTGCAGAGCCTTTGCCTCCAGCCCTGCCTCTGGCTGTGCCTCCTGGATGGACCATGGATTTCTGGTGGATGTGCTTTATCTCCTGGCACCTCTGTGCCTTGTCCCATCTCTGTCTCTTGGATGGAGATAACGGGACAGTGCATCTTCTCTTGCTGGGCTCTGCTGGTTTGCTGCTCTAGTCTGAATTTAGGATTGCTGGGGCATCTGCACTAAAGCCCAAGGTCAGCCTGGCTCTCCTCTGGGTGTGGTTCCTGGGCTCTTGGAGCAGAGACTTCCTGCCCCAACCCCAAGCACCTCAGCAGGTGTCTGAGGGGTCATTCTGCAGCTCCATGTTGTGTCTCTCACAGCTTTCCATGGGTGTCCCCCTGGCACTGGCTGTTCTGCTCCTCAACCTTGGGAACACTTCTCCCAGAACACACCTGGCACCCTGATGGCCGTGGCTGAGCTTTGCTTTGGGATGAGCTTCACCTTGGAATGCCGTGTCCTACGCTCTGGCTCCACTGGCCACTGCTTGTCCTGGCTGAGGTTGGCCCTGGCACAAGTTTTCCCTGGCACTGGACTGCCTTGGGAAAAATCCTGTGCTGCTTTTAGGAGCCAGTTGAATTTGGCAGCGCTGTTGAACTCCAGAAATCTCCTTTCCAGACTGGAAACAGCCATTCTGCAGGCTTTTGGTCTGAGCTGGGATAGCAAAGGTGTCAGTTTGGTGTGTTGAATGTGCTCTGTGGGTGGTTGGATGAACAAGGGGGAGCCCAAGGCAAACCCAGCTGGGGTGTGACCCCCTGCCCTGGGAGTCTGGGACAGTGTCACCTCCAGGGAGGAGGCAGAAGTGTGCTGGTGGTTCAGCAGTGGCAGAGGGAGTGTTTGTGAGCAGAGCTGCTCACTGGTGGCCACTGGAAGGAGATGGGGAAGCCTGGCCGTGGAACAAGGCACCTGAGTCCTGGGAAAGCTGAAAACTCAGGAGAAAGTGTGATTTTTTTGTAAATGAAACACAGAATTACAGTACCAGATGGACAGTCTGTCCTTTCCCTGACTGGCTGCTGCAGAGACTGCACTCCCAACACCCTCAGCTTCCCCTGCCTGGGATTAATCTGCTCCCAGGAAGGCTGTGACCCCACTCTCTCACAGCTGGTGGCTCAGACCCTGCACTGAGAATCACTTCCCTGGGTAATCCCTGTCCTTGAGGAGCAGCGTGTCTGCTCCCAGGCAAGGAGAGAAAATAAACCTGCTTTGAAATGCAAAGCAAATCTGTGAGGTTCTTGTAGTAACCAGAAATTCAGCTGTGTCAGGGTGGAGAGCTGGCCCTGGGTTAGTCCTGGGGAGAAGCTGCAAGGAAAAGCTTTGGTGTTGAGGCTGTTTAAGCACTAAATCCAGTGTCAAACAACCTCACTGTGCAGCAGCTTCTGCCCCAAAATGAGAGTCTGGGGCAATGAGCTGCAGCAGCTGGAATCATATTATAGTTTGGGTTGGAGTGTCCTGTGTAGAGCCAGGAGTAGGACTGGATCCTGATGGGTCCCTTCCAGCTCAGCATATTCTGTGGTTCTATGATAAATTTATAAGTAAAGATTAGATTTAATATAAAATTATTTAAATAGCATCTGAAATACAAATATATAAGTCCATATAAGCCTGCACTGAGACTAAATTTTTACCTGAACAAATATATTTGTTCACCCTTTATACTACTGAGCAAATAAAAAGCCCAAACCTTTAATAAAATGCTTGTTTTCTGTGGGTTCTTTTGGAAATAACTGAGTCCCTACTCCTCTGAAACCCCACACACCAGTTTAGTGGTCACACTGCCAACCTGAACTATCAGTGTATTGGAAAACTCTGAAGGGAAAAGAAGCAAGAAAACAATTAAGGCAGCACTGTAAGCTTACAGAAAAATATGAATTTATCTTCATATTTGGAGCTAAGAAGCCCTCTCATATCACACCACCATATCTCCAAAACCCTCCTGACAATGCCTGACATTAGTGATTTATAACCTGTGGTTATAAATAGGAATGGATTATTAAGTTTTTGAAGCAGCCTCAAGTTGCTGGGCCATTCCAGAGGGGACATCTCATCCCACCCCCTGCCATGGGCAGGGACACCTTCCACTAGCCCAGGTGCTCCAACCTGGCCTTGGACACTTGCAGGGATGGGGCAGCCGCAGCTTCTCTGGGCAACCTGTGCCAGTGTTTTACCAGCCTCACTGTAAAAAACTTCTTCCTTATCTCTAATCTAAATCTCCTTTTAGTTTCAAACCATCCCCCTTGTCCTCGTTCCCTGCCACCAGAGCTTCAACAGGGCATGGGAAGGTTTGGCCTTGCCCGAGAGAACTCCCATGTAAGTGTGTTGTTCCTAGTGCTGAGTCCCAGCTGCTCTTCCCTGACAGGAGCCACTGAACTCACACTTATTTTCCTGCCTTTGAGCACCAGCGAAGCTGATCCCTGGTTGTGGCTGCAGCCCCTGGAGATGGAGCGTGCAGGTCCTGGCAGCAGCTGGGAAACCACCTCCCAGAAATGCTTGGGATTGAGAAGGGACAACCATTTCTGATATTTTGTCCCCTCTGTCGTCTGTTCTTGGTCTCATCCGTTCCCCACAGTGTGCTGCACATCCCTTGCAATGCTGACGAACTGGGGGGCCCTGGGGGGCTCAGCCCTGCAGCCTCTCTGCCCTGGTACCAGTTTTGCTGTGGTTTTGCTCCCTAAACCTGTTGCACATTCGTGTTGCTGAGCTGAGGATGGCCTGGAAACATCCATGCTGTGTCCATGTGGGGAGCATGGCCATGGTTTCACCAGAGATTGACAAGAAGCTGAACAGGAGCCAGGGGTGCCCAGGTGGCCAAGAGGGCCAATGGATCCTGGCCT
>NW_020897735.1:1408736-1446314 GCF_003984885.1 Neopelma chrysocephalum
CCTGTCTGATTCTATGATTTCCCCAGCTCCCCACAAACAGCAGCATCTCCTGCAGGACCCCATTCTCTCCCCTCCTTCCCAGCACAAGGGCTCTTTCCCTCGCAGACTCTTCCACGGAGGTGATGTCAGGGTTGATACATTTGTGTCTGAAGTGGATCAAAAGCAGTTTCTGCTCCATTGACTGGTTATTTTCCCTCTCCGGGTGGGGATGGCTCCTGTCAGGATGCAGCACGCCCGAGGCTGTTTGTCTACCCTCAGATAAATCTCTCACCTCACGCACAGTGGGAATTAGAGTGAATGCAGGGGCTGGACGCCTCCCAAGCCACCGCAGATGCTGGTGCAGATGGTGCTGGCAGAATTCCCACTGACAAATCATCAAGTGGGATTGTCCAGACTCTCCCAGTAAAGGGGCTGTGGGTCTGGAGTGATCCTGCAAGGCTGGGCCAGGGGGTGCTGCCCTGGGTCTGTCCCTTGTCCCCACACCTTGCAGGTGACAGGGTTGTTGCCTCACTGGAGGGACCTGGTTGTGGATGTCTGGGAGGTAAAACACCACGTCTGGGTAGAGCCAGAGGTCTGTGAGTCTTTCTGCTAATGGAGAGGAACAAGAAACCTCAGGGTTTTAAACAGATTTTTCCTCAGGTATTTGTGCAGTTGAAAGATTCTGTAGTTGAAGGGTGAACTTGGAAAGGGAAAGTCTGTGTTCACTGTGGGAGTTAAAAGCTCCTCCTGAGGCTGAAGGGATGGTGCTGCCAAACAGCCCAGACTGGAGCTCCCACCCTGTTCAAACCATCCTGCTGTTCCCAGCACGGTTCTGAAGGTGGGCCCTTCCCCTTCTGGGAAAGAGATGGATCCTGCTGGAGCTCCTGACCTTCTGATAGTGATGAACCCCATTTGAGCAGAGAGGAGTGTCCCTGTGCTCTGGTCAGCACAGGGCAGGGTCACAGCAACTTCATCCCTCTCCTTGGTCCAATTTGTTGAAACGGGGCAAACACCCACAAGGAAGCTTAGGAAAGGACTGAGCAGGATTTTCTGTGCCCAGCTGAGCCAGGACTTGTGGTTTAGGACATTTGTGTCCCAGGCTCTGCTTTCCAGCCCTGAGCATCCCAACTGTGTGGTTGCAAAGGTCCCACCACTGCTGGGGAAGGAACGGCCCTTCATGTCTTTGGGACACTGGCCTCGAAACACATGTTCTGCTTCAAAATTTTCTTCTGGCTGCTTCTGAAGTTGTCTTTTTGGTCTGAGTTTACTGAATTTGTGAATTACTATAATCTTTCTAAACTGTATACTCTTCTTCCTGGGGGTTTTGTCTGTTGTCTGAGTTACCTGTTCTTTTGTTGAAGAATGAGCAGAGCAGAGCCCTGTAGTGGAGGTTTCTCAGCCACTGAGCATCTCTTTCTTCTCCCCCAAAGCAGATGAAGTGAACTTGCTGGACAAAATCACTCTCTATGCACAGGACCTCAGCAATATTTCCTTTGCCTATGATGAAGCCAACTGCAGGATCCTGGAGGTGGGGCAATATGCCACCCTCAACATCCCCACCAGGGAGGCCTTTGGGGACAGGTAGGTGCCTTCGGGGGGTGGGGCTGGGCTGGTTGTGCCCAAAAATCATCCAGTGTGTGCTTGTTGGCTCGAGGAGTTACTTTCAGACCCCATTCCATAATGACAAGGAGATAACACATCCACTCTGTGGTCTCATGAACATTTTGGAACAGGCTGCCCCATCCCTGGAAGTGTCCAAGGCCGTGTTGGATGGAGCTCTGAGCAACCTGGTCTAATGGAAGGTGTCCCTGCCCGTGGCAGGGGGTGGAATGAGATGGTCCTTAAGGTCCCTTCCCACCCAAACCATTCCATGATTCTTTGATCTTTGTGGGTGGGGTGCACAGCTCTTGACTGAGCACTTCCAGGGATGTGTTTCCTTGGTGTTCCCATCAGGAAGGCCTCTCTGCTCCAGCACATGAGTGGAAAGGACAAGAAAGGCAGCACAGCCATGTCCATCAGCATTGCTTGATGCCAGGGTCTGTGGGGGCACAGACCAGGTGGGACCTTTGCCATGCTTGGTGCAGGGCTGCTGAGGAACAAGGATGTGGGACATAAAGAGAGAAGGCATTAAAAAGCTGCTTGTAGCAGGGTTCCCATCCATCCCCACAGTGGGAAAGGCAGGATTCCCATGGAAAACCCATGCCCAGCCACATAAGCGTGTGCTGAGACTGCTCCTGAGAGGGGTGTGCTGAGGTTCTAGGGTTGTATGGGTGTTTTATATATATATATATACATATATATGGGTTATATGGTTATATAAGGTTATGAGATTATATGGGCAATGCTAATTTTGGCCTGGCTGCTTCTTTTCGACTACCTGACTTTACAACTGCAATGATGTTTTTTTGCTCTTGTTTGATTTTATTTTTCATCCTCCCGGGGTTCATTTGTGCCGTGACTCGTTGGTTGTGCCCCGAGGGGTCAGTCCCTGGTGGCACAGCAGATGCCACGTGTCCCCTGTCCCTGCCAGGTTTGCAGATGAGCTGAGTGTGCTGATGAAGCTCAGGTACTCCCTGAAGGAGGACACCAGCCTGGTGACCATCCTCAGCCACAGGAGCCACGTGCTCTTCCAGATCAGGATCAACCCCTACGCCCTGGTCTTTGTTACTACGAGGAGGAGACACTACGAGTAAGTTTTTCTGCCTTTTCGTGCTTCCTTTTCCCCTCCCAAGGCCAGAGTTGAGGTTTCCTGCTCTGGTGGGCTTTGAGCAGTGCCCATCATGTCCCATGGCCCGTGAAGGTCCCTCAGACCTGTTGCTGTGACTGTGCAGGCTGTCACTGCCAAACTCCACTCTGTCAAAACGAAGCAGATCTGGAAAGCAGAGCAAAGAACAAAAAGGTTGAATCACCTGGGGATGAATCAAACGGGGAAAGACAGAGATAGCAATAATTTCTCAGACACCTCAAGTGGTTGTGGAATCCCCAGATCCATTGGGAAACAGCATTTCTGTGCTGGAAGACAAGTGATGGTGCTACTTGTGACAGTTCTAGTGCTGTCCTTTGTGTCTGCACTAAGGGACCCTTGGAGCTGATGAGGGGGAAGCCTCATCCTGCAAGAGCTGTGGGACCAAAGTTTTGTGCTGTGTCCCTTCCTTTCCCCCCTGGAACACACAGGTTCCCAGTTTCCTTCCTTGGTGATGGGCACTGGCACCAGGTTGCCCTCAGCATCTCCCTGGAGAGGCTGGAACTGCACGTGGACTGTCGGCTGGTGGACAGAGTGAGCTGGGCCAACTATTTCGGGATGGGAGTGAACACTGAGGGGCTGATCATCGTTGGAGGCCTCATCGAGTCCTTTGAGATCCCCTTTAAGGTGAGTGAGGGCAGGGCTGGGAGGGCATGGTCTGCTCCAGCTGCAGGAAGAGAGGCCACCACCTCCCTCTGAAGGGATCCTTTGCCTTCTCTTCCTAAAACACACCCTGTGTGTTCATGCTTGGGCAGGGTGAGCTTGGAATTGTGCCAAGGGCTTGTTTTTGGCTCAGGGCAGCACAAGTGCCAGCAGTCAGCTCAGCAGTGGGGACCCCTGGGTTTGACTTCCATCCTCTCCTGTTGGCCATGACTTGTAGCACGTACAGGTGTTGCTGTGTGTGCAAAACATCTGGTTTGGGAGAGTGTCCCATGGCTTCACACTGACACAGGGCAGGGTTAGATGGGATATTGGGAAGGAATTCTTCCCTGGGAGGGTGGGGAGGCCCTGGCACAGGTTGCCCAGAGAAGCTGTGGCTGCCCCATCCCTGGAAGTGTCCAAGACCAGGTTGGATGGGGCTTGGAGCAACCTGGTCTGGTGGAAGGTGTCCCTGCCCATGGCATCTTTGCATCCAGCCCTTGAAGATGGAAAGGGAATGTTGATTGCCCAAACCATCCCCTGGCTATGAGGAGCTGGAGACAACCTGCTCCCACAGCCCCTTCCAGACCTTTCTCTGCCCTCTGGAGGAAGAAGCACGAGGATAAATGATGGTTTGTGTGTCCCTTCCTCCCCAGGGAGCTCTTCAGCAGCTGACCTTCATGATGGGAGACCCCTCAGCCGCCGCCGAGCACTGTCACAGCTACAACTCCACCTGCACAGGCTCCTTCAGCCTCAGCCACCTCACCTCCTCGTGGGAGCCCTCCACAGCCTGGCCAGAGGTGTGGCTGAGGGCAGCTGGCAAATTTTGGGGGTGCTGGGCCAGGCTCCTCTTTGGTTTAACCCCATTCCAAGTGTCAGTGCAGCCTGGCAGAGCTCGGCTCTCCACGCCGAGCTGAGATGCAAGGAGGTGATGGTGGGTGGTTCCTTCACCACCCAAACCCTCCCTGCGAGTCACAGATGGGTTTGGTGAGAAGGAAGATGAGTTAAGGGGAGGGTTTCTGAGCCAAGGAAAGCCTGGGTGGGTGTGTGGGACTGCGTGTGCTCGGTGTGGAACACAGGGAAGCTTTGAGGAGCTGTTGAGTAATGCTGCAGCTGGAGCTGGGCTTTTGGGAGGGGGTGACAGCTGTCCCGGGGAATTGTACACCACTTTGGAATTCTTGCTCGCTCCCAGAAGGATTGTACACCCTTTGGTGCATCATCCTGCCAAAGGTTGTCCCTCTGTTCCTGCCAGTGTTGCTGGAAAGTGGAAGTTCGGGGGATTTTGCTTTTATTACAGTGTTAAGTAAATAATTGAGAAATTTTTCTGTGCCAAAAAGCCCAAATCACTCAATAAATCCCCAAAAAGACGTGAAACACCCAGGCTTTCCTGAGGAGCTGCAGTTGGCCCAGGGAGATGCCTCATGTCTTAGGCCAGGGATATTAGAAAGGAGCCTGGAAAAGGCTGGGGAGAGGCAAGTGTGGAACACCAGGGTTTGGCACAAACCTCCCGGTTCTGGTGGTCTGGTGAGGAGCTGGGACAGCTGCCAGGAAAGGGCAGTGTCAGGGGAGGGCACTGGGTGTGGGATGGGGCATCTGCCCTCTCTGGGGCCTGCCAAGGTTTCCTTTGGGGTGCTGGTGCCAGCACATCCTGGCAGCAGAGAGGGAGCAGTGACACCCACCCAAGGTGACACCCACCCGAGTGACACCCACCCAGGTGACACCCACCCGGGACAGCCCTTTGGTGGCTGCACCCCTCCTACCACAGGCTGCAGCAGTTTGTGTGTTTATTATTTTAAGAGGAGGATTTTAGGGAAAGCTCTGATCAGGAGGGATTAAGTAGGAGCAGCTTTGCCAGGGAGTAAATGGGGAGGAGGCTGAGTGTGTGACACAGGGCAGGTCACACTGGCTCTCTGCTGCTCTGAGGGACAGTGGGGTGACCCCTGGCCATCCCAAAATGCATTTCTCACACTGACAGCCCTTGGAGGGCGTGGCTGTGGCTCTGGGATAAGTTGGACTCACTCCCTAGAGCCAAGAGATAAGGACAGATCTCTCATTTAAAAGCTCCAAGATGTGTCCTCCGAGCCTGGGAGGTGATGGGCTCATTTTAACATGTGTGTTATCCCGAGTTCTGGAGGCCTGGAGCTTTGGATGGCTCTGGTGCCTCACCCAGCAAGGACAAAGTTTTACTTTAAGCATCAGTAAGTTGACTGCAAGTGGGACAATTCTGCCCCACATCCCACCAGTTCCCACCCCTTACTGGCCCTTCCCAAGGACTGATGAGCTGCCAAATGAAAAAAAACTGCAAAAACCACCCAAACACTTGAGGGGTTTAATCCAAAGCTATTCCCTCATGTTCCTCTGAAGGATTGGCTCCCAGTGTGCATTCCCTGGATTCTTCCTGTGCCCTCAGAGGCAGTTCTTCCATCCTGGAGCCAACAATAAGCACGTGGTTAAGTCAGTGCTGGTCCTTGGGCAGTGATATTTTCCCTCTTTCTCCCTCCATCTCTCCAGGTGCCAAAGGAAACCAATGAAATCCAGGATTCCTCTGCTCAGGTAAGACTCTCCTGCATCTCCCCTCTCCATGTCCCTCTGCTGTCCCACCCCCAGAGCATCTCCTGGGGACATGAGTTTCTCTCACGAGCAACAAGGTAAAACCCAAAATTCCCAGAACAAGGCTACTAATTATTATTTTCTTGGCTATTGGTCGTTATTTTCTTTACTGCAATATTTCTCTTTAATGATTTGAATGTAACTTGGCATGTCTTGGAGCTGGTGGAGGCCAAGGTGAGTGTTCAGGTGACCTTCCTGAGCTCCAGTGAGCCCCAGAGGGACGGTGATGGAGGTGGAGATGAGATGGATCAGGTCACCACCTGCACAGAGGTGTTTGTGAGCCCTTGTGCAGCTGGATTAGCTTGGAGGGAAGGCAGTGAAGGTCAGCAGGGTGGCAGGAGAAGGCGGGAGGTTGGACATCCACTGCTCCTGCCCACGTGTGGGATGTGATGCGGGAGGTGGGAAGGGCTGGAGCTCTGCAGTGGGAGGAGGAGGCAGCTGTGGTTCTGAGGGTTTATAAAGCATCCCCCTGCCAGGGCAGGGCTCCTTGGCTGCTCTGGTGGTCATGGCACTGGGGCTGGGGGCTGATTGTCCCATCTGCTCTCCCCCAGCTGGAGCTTGGAGCGTGTTCCAGCTCTCCTGCGTGTGCCGGGGGGGTGAGTGAGTGAGCAGAGTGAGGCTGGCTGCAAGTCCTTGATGCTCATGCTTTGTTTGGGATTTCCAGCCAAGATTTGTTGTTCAAGTTCATGCAAACAGGCATCCTGAGGGGGAAACCCGCCAGCAAATGGAAATTGAGATTTGTGTGTGTGTGTGTGTGTGTGTGACTGAGCAGTTCAATTCCTTCACTCCCCTCACCCTCCCAGAGTCCTTCGTTCCCCTCACCCTGGCTATTAACTCTTTGGAGAGAGTTTCTCTTCTCACTCCTGGCTTTAACTGTCTGGTTACGCCTCGATAACTCCTTTGTGCAAACCTCTTGTATGGTGCAAAAGTGACTTTTAGAGCAGGTTCATCCCCTCTGCCCCAGGGTTTGATCTTGGCCCCTCACGGGTGAACGTGCTGCAGGTTTGGGGTGATGGTGGTTGGGTTTGGCATGAACTGAGGTGGCAAAATCACTCAGAAAGGTGGACTCTGCCTCTCTGCAATCAGGCCTGATGACTCCTGGTTGGGATTTGATCCCCATCATCCAATGCTCCTTTGCCAGTGGGCTCTCCCTGCGCCTGGTGAGATGTCACCAATAATGAGAAAAGTGGTGAAATTCATGGGTCTGCAGGGGAAAACTAATGATATTCTGGATTTGGGACAAGTTTATTTTTCGAGCTTTTAATGAGGACCAGAGATGCCTCGGAATCTTTGGCGTTTGGATTTATTAAATGGAAAAAAAAAGTGCTACTAATGCATTGCAGTTTGGAAATAATGGAGAGCAGAGCAGGGCTGGGCCACAGCTCTGCTTTGTAGTTGTGCTCTCCCTGCCTTTGTTCCTTTAGAAGTAAATTGGTAGATTGGTGAATTCCTTAATTGCTAATTAGAGCTAAATAATTACGCAGGCTCAGGGCGATGGTGGAGGAAGATATAAGTGGGTGAAGGCAATAGTTTAGCAGCCTAAATGACACCTGGATTGCAGCCTATTCCTGTTGGGAATTTTTTTCTGAGGGGTAAGTTGTCATTTCTGAGCAATCTTTGGGACATGGATGGTGTTGAGAGACTTTTCCTGCCTTTTGTCTTCTCTTTGACTGTCTGTGCTCGACGTGAGCAGGAGGGCTGAGCTGGTTGGCTTTTTCCAAAGCAATTTAATCTGGGATCCTAAAGCCATTCAGCAAACAGTCAAATAAAGCTTAAATCCCACTGATTTCCAGAGGGAAAAAACTTCACAGGTTTAATTATCTGGGCAGTTCAAACTCCTTTGGAAATTTCTTCTCGATTTAAAGCTGCCGTGAAGGCTCCGTGGAAACACTCGGTTTGGTCACGGTGTGTCTGTTCTTTCATCTTCAGATGTGTTATTGAGCAGAATTAGTGTTGGAATCACTTGTTCAGTCTCATTCATCCCTAAAACCGCTGGATAGTAACAGCTCCAGCCTTCCTTTAAAATCAGAGCAGCCTGAAGCTGATGCTCATCTCTCAAATACCTGTCCCAAAAGGGTTGTGCTTGGTCACCCCAACTAATAAAGACCAGCCCTCAGGTGGGAACTGTCACTCCTCCACCCCTCTGCTTCCCTGGAACTCTGGGGCTGCTGGTTCCTTGGATAAGCTGGTTCTAACACCAGATATCCCTGTGGGGGTGTGGGGAAGTGACTGACAGCTGGAGCCCAGCACTATCTCCCCTGCTCTCTTATCTTGAGATGGTTGCTCTTGTTCCTGAGAGCTCAGATATCTCAGCCACTTGCAGAGCTCTGAAACCAGTTTCTCAGGCAGGATAAGATCTGTGGATCATTTGTTGCCCCTCAAACCCACTGTGAGATCAATGTAATGAAAGGAGTGTGTTCCTGTGCACCACAGTGGATTTAATCCCCAAACCACATGGAAGGGATGAAGTGCTGTTCCCTCCAACCTCACCACAGGACACCCTCCAGTGGCAATTCCAGCTGCTCTTCAACCTTTTACCATCTGAACTTCTGCCTGGGCTCAGCTTTTGTGCCCCTGTTGGCTTTTATGACTTGTCCTAAGCCAGAAGTGTTGCAGGAAGGGCTTGGCTTGGCTTGGCCAGCATCATCTCTGCTCCTGCTCGAGCAGCTTCCCAGACCTTTGTGGTCCCACCGGCACCTCGTGTCCTGCTGCAGGTCTGTGTCTCTGTGCTCAGGGCACCCCCATCCCCTGTGTGCAAGGCCAGCAGGGCTCTTCTCTGCCAAGGGCCACTTAGAAATGGGGTTTGCTCTGCTTTTGCTCTGCAGAGGTGAGGCCTTTGTGCTGCCTTTGTGCTGGGCAGGAGCACAGGGAGCCCTTCGGAGGCTTTGCAGCCTGAATGTGGTCCCTGGATGTGGAGCTTGCAGGGGATGTTTAGGATTTTGGGGGCCTGGGTAGGACACCAGGGAACCCTGAACATCGCCCTGGGGAAATAGGGCATTGCTGAGGCATCTCACAGGGACCTCCAAAACGCAGGGCAAAATATAGGGACCTCCAAATAAAGACCATCTCATTCCAACCCCCTGCCATGGGCAGGGACACCCCCCAGTATCTTTAGGTACCTTTCCAGTAGCTAAAGGGGCTCCAAGAGAGCTGGAGAGGGACTTTGGACAAAGGCATGAAGTGACAGGATAAGGAATAAGGGTTTTAAACTAAAAGAGGAGAGATTTAGATTGGATATTGGGAAGAAATTCTTCCCTGTGATGGTGCTACCTTCCACTAGCCCAGGTTGCTCCAAACCCCATCCAGCCTGGCCTTGGACACCTCCAGGGATGGGGCAGCCACAGCTTCTCTGGGCAACCTGTGCCAGGGCCTCCCCACCCTCCCAGGGAAGAATTCCTTCCTAATATCCAATCTAAATCTCTCTTCTTTTAGTTTTAAAACCATTCTTCCTTGTCCTTTTGCTTCATGCCTTTGTCCAAAGCCCCTCTCCATCTTTCTTGTAGCCCATTTAGGTACTGGGAATCATTTCTTTGGTCTATTTATATTTTCAGTCTTACAATGGATTCACTTCCCAAATCCAGCACCCAGGTGCCACATATGGAACTTGTGAGGAAACATTTCTGGCACTGAGGAAGTGGCTCCTGCCCTTGTGGCCTGAAGCAACAGGAGAAGGACCAAGTGACACCTCAGGGCTGCAAGGGCAGAGCAGGGGGAGCCTCTGCTGAGCACCAGAAGGGGTTTCTCCTCCCCACACTCCTGCTGCAGACCCACAGGTATAACTGCCTGCCCTGATCTGCTGCTGGACACAGAATTTCCTGGCAATTTTTCCTTCTTTCAGTCAGTCCAGCCTTGATTTTCAATCTTCCCGTGGTGGAGCCTCTTCCAGGAGCTCGATGCTACGACATGCTGGAAGGAATAATTTATAATTGTCTTTCTCTGACCCTGAGCTTGTGGATCATGTTGTACCTTTGGCTGTGGGTGGAAGAGGCTCCTATGCACAAAAATGTGCTTCCTCAGAGAAGACACTGAGCTCTGAACGGGGTTTTACCCAGCCTGACCTGGCTGAAAACCAGGGCAGAATGTGACTCTGGTTGTCTGGGCTCCTGGAGACGGGGATGCTCCAAGCTGGGTTTTAACCCATTTGCTATTTAGTTGAGGTTTTGGGTTGTGGCATCAACTGAAAAGCCCTGCAGAAGTCCAGCATCACTGCCCCAACACTGTTCTCTTGGTCCATAAAACACTCTTGGTCTCCTCAGGCAAGAAACCAAGTTAGTTACACAGCAACTCTTTCCAAACCCATGGCATTAATTACATTATCTCTGGTTTCTTTATTAATGAGCCCCATGTCGGTTGTTCTGTTATTTGGCTTGGGCTCAGCTTGAGGGAAGAGCTCTCTAATTATTCAAGGCTTCCTGTTTGCCTTTTTTTCCCCCCTCTTTTTTTTATTTTCCTCTTTCATATTGGCACAACATAAAGCCTTTTCCCAGTCCCCTGGAGCTTCCCCAGCTTTCTGAGCCAAACTGAAAACTCAGAGCTCATGTTGGGGAGAGCTCTGTGATTTTAATGCTTTTTGGATTGGATCGTGGGGACAGGACTGGGAAAACCCCCCTCCTTGTCACTTCTGGAATGGAAAGTGGTTTGTTGTCATTTGGTTGTGTCATCTGGCTGTTCTAAACAGAAGGGGGATTCTCCAGCTCTGTTGCTGCTGCTGGTTCAGTCTCTGCCACGTGGCAGAGGGTCCCAGAGGGGATTCACCAAGGCCTGGCTGGGGCAGAGACTCCTCCTGCCTTTATTTTCCCTGTTTAACTTGATTTTCTGCAAATCACGGCATTGCTTATCACGTGCCAATCCCCTTTTAATCCTGTTTTATCATCCCTAATGGCTGTTTTCAATCTGGGCTCACTCCCCACTTCCCAGCTGGAATTTCTGGGAGTTCAAACCCACATGCCTTCAGCCTCAACTCTCACGCTTTTGGGCAACCTGGGAGCTGTTCCCAATTTGTCCCTCTCAGCTGGTTCCTCTCTAAATTTGGCCTGTTTGAAGGAGCAAGCCTGGATGGTATTGATTTTGGCTGTTAGTGCTGTTTACACAGAACCAATATAATTCAGCTTGTGCCTCAGAGACCAGTAACTTTTAGCTCAGGGACCCGTTTCCCTTGAGCTTCCCCAGATGGGAGTTTCCAGGGGAGACCTTTCCCATGTCAAGCATTGAAGCTGAATTAAAAAACTGGTGGCTGCAGTGGGCAGGAATTCCAGGCTGTGCCAGTGGCAGCTGCCAGGGCTTGATCCGGCTTCCCACTGGCATCTCCTGGCTGGCACATCCTGGGGGTCTGTTCTGCACCAGCTCCATAGAATCATGGAATGGTTTGGGTTGGAAGGGACCTTAAAGATCATCTCATTCCACCCCCTGCCATGGGCAGGGACACCTTCCACTAGCCCAGGTTGCTCCAAACCCCGTCCAACCTGGCCTTGGACACTTGCAGGGATCCAGGGGCAGCCACAGCTTCTCTGGGCAACCTGTGCCAGGGCCTCCCCACCCTCACAGCCAAGAATTTCTTCCCAATATCCCACCTAACTGCCCTCTGGCAGTGTGAAGCCATTCCCCCTTGTCCTGTCACTCCAGGCCCTTGTAAACAGTCTCTCTCCATGTTTCTTGTTGCTCCTTCAGGCACTGGAAGGCCACAAGTAGGTCACTCCAAATCTTCTCCAGGCTGAACAATCCCAACTCTCCCAGCCTTTCCTCCCAGCAGAGCTGCTCCAGCCCTCTGATCCTCTTGGTGCCTCCTCTGGACTCTCTCCAGCAGCTCCATGTCCTTGCTGTGCTGTTCCCCAGGGCTGGAGCAGCTCTGCAGGGGGGTCTCACCTGAGGGGCAGAGGGGCAGAATTCCCCCCTGCCCTGCTGCCCACACTGCTTTTGATGCTTTAGGGTTGTTCTTTTCTAAATCACCAACAAATTAAATGTAACGAACAAAGACAGGACCCCCCCCCAAAATTTTTCATAACAGAGAGCAAAGCACTTCAGCTGTTTGTGAAGGAAACTTCAAACTTGACTTTTGAACTTGGAAAAATTAAAATTTTCACTTTTCCTCTCCGTTTGGGATGGGGGAAGACTTTGGAAACCTCCAAGCTGATGGTGTGGCATCTGGCAGCAAAGGAAGAGCTTCAGCAGCTCCTGCTGCCTTTGGTCCTCCCGAGTGGGGCTTGGCCAGAGCCAGATCCCCTGACCCAGCAGTACACTTGGGTTCTCACCTGAAGAACGACCAGTTCTGGCAGTGAAATTGGTGGTTTTTCTACCTGCTCTTCGTGCAAACCCACCCTGGTGCTCCCGAGCGAACGTGCCTCTTGTGCCCGTGGCGCGGAGCAGGATCGGAGCCGGGGAATGGCTTCAATCAACGGGAGATGGGAAGGACGATGGGAATGATCTCCTTGTACCGCTCTGCTCCCCTCCTCGGCCCTGCAAGGCAAGTGTGGGCCTGCATCTCCCTCTAGTGACTCCTCTCAGCCTGTTCCTCCTCGGCTCCGCGGCCCCGGCCCCGAGGAGCCCCCGGCCAGGGCTGGGTCCCACCCGCTCCTCCCGGTGCCTTGTCCGGGATGTCGGTGCCCTCTGGAGCTCAGCCGGAGCACGGAACGAGCTCCAGGAGGGGTTGGTGGGCATGTGGGGCTGATGGAAACGCTGCCAGCTGCTCCAGCAGAACTGAGGGACCTTCACACCCACCCACCCCCCAACCCGTGGTCAGTGAGTGTTCAAGCCCCGGCTGAGACACCGGCACCGGTGCTGGGGGTAAAACTGGTGGGATTTTCAAATGCAGGGAACTCTGGAGTTTATCTCCCTTTTCACAGTCAGTTCTTCAGTCTTGAGTGTAGATATTTCTACCAACACTGCAGTTCTCCATCCCTGGGCTCTGCTGGTGGTTTTAGGGCTGAAGGAGCCCATTGAGACCTACAGGGACCATTTTCTGAAGACAGAATGAGCCCCTTGCAAGCCACTACCTTAAATTAATTAGCTGCCAGCCTCCAGGAGGCTCCACTTGGGCTTGTGCCTGTCACCTCTTCCCGACCCTGGGAGGTTTGCAGCTGATGGATTGGGAAGATGTGTGGTGGGAGCTGTGAGCTCCCCTCCCATCTGCCAGGTGGTTCCCCTGAGACCACCAGGAGCCTTGGAAAATGCAGAAGCAGCAAACTGAAGGGCTGAAGGGACAGATTGATCCCTGGTGTCACCCTGTGGGTTTGCTGCAGTTGTTTTAGTAGTTGCTCTCAAGCTTGGATTTCTGTCATTAGGAGATCTCAGAGCCCCTTCCGGTGCCTAAAGGGGCTCCAAGAGAGCTGGAGAGGGACTTTGGATATGGGAATGGAGTAACAGGACAATGGGAATGGGATCAAACTGAAAGAGAGTAATTTTAGATGGGATGTTGGGAAGGAATTCCTCCCTGGGAGGGTGGGGAGGCCCTGGCACAGGTTGCCCAGAGAAGCTGTGGCTGCCCCATCCCTGGAAGTGTCCAAGGCCAGGTTGGACAGGGCTTGGGACAACCTGGGATAGTGGAAGGTGTCCCTGCCCATGGCAGGGGGGTTGGAACAAGGTGATCTTCAAGGTGCCTTTATTCTGGGATTCTTCTCTCAATGCTCCTCCTGCAGAGACACTCAGGGTGGGGGGATCCCTGCAGGGGGGCTGGGAGAAGGAGCTCCATGTTGGTGTGACCCAGGCTGACACTTGGCTCATGTCCCTTGTGGAGGGTGAGTTTGGGTTTGTAGGGGGCTGAACTGCCCTGCCTGGGGAGGATGAGCTGCCCCAGAGCTCGGGGGGTCCTGCCTGGGGCTCACAAGTTGTACCCTGTCTTGTCCCTCCCAGCAGTGTTTGTGTACATGGGAAATTAAGGATCACAGAGTCATTAAGGTTGGAAAGGATCTCCAGGATCACTGAGTCCAACCTCTGACCAACCACCACATCAACTAAACCATAGCACTAAATTCCATTTCCAGGGATTTCTTGAACCCTCCCAGGGATGGTGACTCCACCACCCGCTCCATGTGTTGAGTAGGAAAGGGAGAAAAACAAGTGAAATCTTCAAACTTCGTTTTTTTTTCTGTCTTCCTTTCCAGGATTCCAGACTCACCAGTTCAGATTTGACCCTGGGGCCACCTTGGACATGGGAGGACCCTCAGGAGACCCTCAACCTTCAGCCTGATGGGAGCGTCCTGGCTTCACTGTCTGCTCACGAGATGCCATCAGCTGAGGAGGAGGAGGAGGAGGAGGGCAGCCTTTCTATTGAGGATGAAGGCTTTGAGCTGTTCAACTCCACCTACAATAAAATCACAGGCCCTGGCAGGCCAGGGCTGGGCAGGAGCAGCACATGGGTCCATGGTCAAGGTTTGCTCCCTTTCTCCGTGGAGATTCCTGGGAACCTGGTGGTTCTTTTATCCTTTATTATGGATATCTGTTATTACTATTATTATTACATGTTATGGCATGGCTTTTATCCACCCAGGAGGCTCCATGAAGACACACAGAGCAGCCAAGAAGGACCTTCAGGAGGAAAACATCACCACGGAGAAGCTGGCGGGGAACGCGGGCACCCGGCGGCGGCTCCCGCCCGGCAAACCCGGCCATGCCATCCCCAACCTGCTGCCCCACACCTTCCCCAAGGTCCTGGCAGCACGTCAGGCAGCTGCTCCCAAAGGACACGTGCCCAGAGGTCCTGTGAGGACAGCAGAGCTTCCTCTGGTAGCAGCCAGACCTGCTGTCCCTGGGCTTGGGGACGGCGCTGCCCACGCAGGACACTCCGTCCCCGTGGTGGCACGTGGGCAGCAGGGTCGTGTGAAACCAGGACCCCCAGGGCTGCCAGGACCCCCGGGGCTGCCGGTGAGTGCTGGTGGTGATGGCTGAGGGAGGGCAGAAGTGGGTGGTGGAGCATTTCCCCCTGCACGGTGGGTGGTGGGCACAGGCTGCCGAGCTGCCATCAGCTCACGGGGAGAAGCTCTGTCCACCTTCTCTGGGCAAAGGAATCTTCTTCACGATGGGAAACCCCCTCTGTGCAGGCAATGTGGGACTGTGGCCCTGGCAGAGGTTCTTTTGATGTCCCTGAAGGAACTGTAGAGGAGATGATTCCCTTATTCCCTCTCCCTAAAGATGTTCTCAAGTCGTTAAAATTAACCACGTTGGTTTTCATTTCACCCTGGTCCCGCCCAAAGCCAAGCTGAGGGTCTCAGAGGGGGTCAGACCATCTCTTCCAGCCGTAGTTCCCTATGGCATCACTGTCCTTTGCTTCTCTACCACTGCAACACCCCAAAATTGGTGCTGGTGCAAAGCAGAGCGTTGAATTTGTCCTGAAATGAGTTTCAATTATTTTTCACTTCATTCATCCATTGTAGAGGATGAAAAAAGGGAAATTAAAAAGAAAAATATAAACTTAGAATAGATAATTCTTTGGAGAAGTCCTGAGTCTGTGTTGAGAAGTAGCTGAGAAGTGTTTTACATGTTTTCCCATGTTTGTTCCTTCTGCCAAAATCATTCTGTAATTTGGTTCCATTTGCTTAATAATTCCTCTGGAAAATTGTATTTCGCTTCCCCAGTGCCACCGTCAGAGGTGACCATGGGCATCTTCTCCTCCCTCCAGGGCTGACACCCACGTGGAAGTCTCGTGGCTGTCCTGGGGTTCAGGGGGGTCCTGCAGGGCAGGTCTCCACCCATGACTGTGTTCGAGGGACCCGGCACTAAATCCATCATCCATGAGCCAGGCTTCGTGGGATAACGGTTCAATTTAGGATTGTTAGCTTCCCCCCCAAACCATCTCCTCGCTGCTGCAGCTACTGCCTGCAAAAATAGAGGGAAGTGGCAAAAGGAACAGGTGCTGAAGGATGAAAAAATCCCAGGAGCGGAGGGAACGTCACAACATTTGACAGCCCTGCTGTCAGCAGGCAGGAGGGACCCAACCAGGAGGGGAATTGCTTTTCTCTCCTGTAGAAAGCTTGGAGAGGGATTTTTTCCCTCAGTCTTGATTATCCTGGGTGGAAACACAGGTACCAGCAGCTCTATCCCAGCATTAGGAGTAAAGGAAGAAGATGCAGTTTTTACAGGGGCATAGAGTGAAAGGACAAGGGGGAATGGCTTCAGACTGACAGAGAGTGGGTTTAGATGGGATATTGGGAAGAAATCCTTCCCTGTGAGGGTGGGGAGGCCCTGGCACAGGTTGCCCAGAGAAGCTGTGGCTGCCCCTGGTTCCCTGGAAGTGTCCAAGGCCAGGCTGAGCAGCCCAACCTGGGCTAGTGATGCAAGCAGGAATTCTTTTGGGGAGAACAATCAGTCTCAGAACCTCCCCAGGGACGGGGTGGACTCCCCATGGCTGGAGGTGTTCAGGACACAATGGACAGGGTGCTGCACCATCTCCTCTGGGCTCCCTCACCCACAGAGGTGGGACCAGATGATCTCCTGAGGTTCCTCCCAACCTGGGTCATCCCATGGTCCCGGGATTTGGTGTGAGGGGGGGTCAGGTTGCTGAGCACCCTGGGTTCCAACACACTGCAGCCACCCAGAGAGCCACTCTGGCACCTCAGGTGTCCTTACCCCCTCCAGGCAGCAGGGGCAGGGAGAAGAGGGGAGAGGAGATCAGGGAGAAGAAATCCAACTCAGCAGAGCCAAGCCTGGCTCTCCTTCCCCTGGAGCCTCTGCAGCTTCTGCAAAGTCACCGTGGCCAAGCTGAGGAGACAAAGACACTTGTGGTCACAGGGGGAGGGGCTGATGTGTCCTTCCATCCTGACACGTCCTTCTGACCTGTTGTGTCCCTCTGTCCTGACATATCTTTCTGTCCTGCTGTGTCCCTCTGTCCTGCTTCTTTCATTTCTTCCATTTTGGAACAGGTTGTCACATCCCTGGAAGTGTCCAAGGCCAGATTGGATGGAGCTTTGAGCAACCAGATCTAGTGGAAGGTGTCCCTGCCAATGGCAGGGGATGGAACTAAATGATCTTTAATGTCCCTTCCAACCCACCCCAGTGTGGGATTCTGTGTAGGACTGAAGCTCTGTGGTGGCACGTGCCAGGCATGAACCATTATTTTGGCTAAAATATGAGCCAAGCCTGGCAACCTTCCCTGATGTTGGGTTGCTGCTCCCCAGGCTGAGGGCAGGTGGGCTCTGAGGGCCCACAGAAGGGGAACTGGGCTTTAGATTTGGGCACTTCAGGTGATGAGAGTCCCTTTGGTGAAGCATCTCTTCGTTCCAAAGCTGCTCCTGCCCATCCTGTCGGCACAAGGGCTGGGGGTTGCTCATTCCCTGTGGATTCCCAGCCTTGCTCCAGGCTCAGCCCAGGCTGTCTGCAAGCTCAGACCAAGTCTGGGGTCTGTAACTGAAGCTGTCAAAGGCTCAGCTCTGCAGCACACCCGGGTGGGTGCTGTGCCACAGCCCAGTGGGTTGGCAGGCTCTGCCGACGTCTTCCAGGGGGATTCCTGTTCTCCAGAACAGCCAGGATGTCCCACCTGACTGTCCTACCCAGACATGCTTTGATAAGCCCTGAAGTGGGGTCCCCTCTTGGCCAAAATGTGCATTTTTGCCTCGAACTGGGCCAGCTCAGAGCTCCCCCCAGTTACAGCAGCAGCTCTTTGTGTCCTCGTCCAAACTACTGTTTGGGTGATGGCCCTGATCCAACTTTATGGGATTTTTTTTTCCTAACACGCTGCCTTTCCTCACCAGGGGTCAGGAGATGTGCTCCTGCTCCCTGGCCATGTGGTGCACGGCATTTCTGGAGTGGGTGCCTCAGGATTGTGCTGCTCAGCCACCCATCAGAGCTGGCTGCTGATGCCAGGGCAGGACCGGCATAAACCCAGGGACACTTTCAACCCCGCTGGTTTTTGGGGTGTTTCCTGGTGACTTGGTGCTGCTGGTTTGCTCTGAACCAGCCATTTCAGTCCCTGCTTCCCTGGAGCTGTGGCACTGCTCACCCAGCCACTGTGGGATCCCCCTTTGGGGTGACACAGCTCTTCCCCTTTGCCTTTCAGGGCTGTCCTGGCAGACGGGGACTGGTGGGGCCCAAAGGAGACAAAGTGAGTATCCAGAAAATTAGGGGAATATGGAGTGTGGGGTTTAGGGTCCAGGACAAATATCATGCATGTTTTGGGTTGGTTTGTGTGTTTTCCATCAGGACAGCAGTGGCAGCTTCTGAAGCTGCAGGGTGGTGGCCCTTCCTGTGCGTTTGGAAGAGGAAGGAACTGGTTTTAGTGGGTGCTTTAAGCCCAGGCTCAGGACTGAGCTCAGGACAAGCTGCTGTCTTTCCTCTGAGCCACTTAATGGCTCTGCAGAGGCAGCAGAGCCAGGAGGTGGAGCAGCTTTAGCTCAGGTCACCCAGAGGAAGGATGAAAAGCCCAGCCCCCTGCTACATCCATGGAATCATCTCAGAGGGACATCTGTCCTCCAACCCTGCCTTGGTGAGACCCAGGTCTGCCCTTCCTCCTCCAGAAACCCTCTGTGCAGCGGCCACATGGCCCAGCCTGGTCTCCTGCTGCACTGGGGGATGCTTGGGGATGCTCTGCATTGAGGGTGGTGCCCCAATGTCCCCACCAGCAGGTGCTCCTGACCACCTCTGCACAGCACTTCCCATCTCCCCCAAGCTGTGGAGGGGAAAACTCGTTGCCCCACCCAGTGTCTGTCAACAACAGCTTCTGTACTGGTGGTGTTTGGATGGGCCTGGGCACAGGGACTTGTGTAGGAAGCTCATTTTGCTTTCCCTCTTTCCAGGGTTATTTAGATCCCAAGAGCTGGTTTGAACCCCGGAATGTGCCCCACTCTGACCCGAGTCAGAATCTGTGCTGACTGTTAAACCTCTGGCTGGTTTTAAGGTATTTTTAAGGTATCCCTTGTCTCCCTAGGGATACCCTGGAGCCGTGGGCAGGACGGGCCCCCCAGGTGACCCAGGCCCTGTGGGCATCCCTGGTGTGCCCACCATCGTCCTGTGGAGGAACTCCAGGGAGGACTGGCAGACCTTCACGGTGAGTTACAGCCGTGGTGGGCTCAGGGAGCTCCACTCACACCTCCCCAGCAGCTTCCTCTGCTCTGCTGGGAGCGAGGGATCCCACGGTTTGAGATTCCTCGTGTGTTGGGTGGGAGGTGAGGGCAGAGGGAAGGTGCCAAGGAGGGAGGTGCAGCTCCGTGGACAGCTGTCCGTGGGATCAGCATGTCCTCTGTTCCCAGCAGTGCTGTCCCTCTGTCCCCTGGGACTGACCAGGAAATCTTGGCTCCCCATGGTCCACACTCATCCATCCCCTCCCTGGGATGGTTCATGCCCTACCTCTCTCTGCAGGACAGGAGCCAAGGGACACCCAAGCCATGCAGAAATCAGCCCTTCTCCTGCTCTGTGTTACAAATTACAACCTCTCCTGTTTCCCACCATCTCCCAGCGTCCTGGTGTTCCCCAGGGTTTGTGCCCATCAAGCTTCTTGCTGAGACATTTCCTCACCTGACCCCTGCTGCTGTGGGGAGCACAGGAGCAGGATGGGACCTGTGGGAAGCTCAGGAGCAGGATGGGACCCATGGGGAGGCAGCAGTGTCTCAACCACTGCATGGCTGGATGCAGAACTCCATGGGATGACTCCAAAACTCACTGCAACAACCCAGGCAATGTCACTTAGGATCCCCAGCTCCTGACAGCACACTGGGATTAGGCTTCATTTCAAACTCCCTGTGGAGCCTGGCCTGATCCAGGCAGGGCAAGAGCTGAAGGCATTGGGTTTCTAACTGCCTCAGGCACTTTTCCAGCCTGGGCTGGAGCATCCTGGGGTGGGAATGCTCTGTGTGTTGTGTTTGTAATGGCCCTCTGGAACTGCAGCCTGGCAGAACAGTATCAGTGGCAGGTCAGTGCAAGGGGCAGAGCAATAATGGGCTGGTGAGAGCTCAGGCTCCATCTCTGGCTCTCTGAACTCTTCTGTGACCTTGGGCAGGACTTTTGCCTTCTCCACAGCTCATTCATTGCTGAAGAGCTATCACTGCATCCTCTGCTCCAGGGCAAATGCCTGGAATTCCGCGGAGAGGATGCAGTGGGGGGGGGAATCTCTGCTCTGCCAGCACAGCACACCCCGAGGCAGGAGGAGGATGGCTCTGTGCTGGTTCTGGCTCTGAGCTGGGATTCACCCACCAGAAGCCCTTTTGTGGTTTTGTGTTGGATTGGATCAAAGCAGAGGAGATCAGGAGATCAGATTCCTCCTGGGAAGCACAGCAGAGCTGATCCCTGGGAGAACCTGCACGCTGTCCCTCGCTCCTGCCGCTCCAGAGCAGGTGCTGCGCTGGTTCCAGCGCTCCCAAACCCCGCTGCGGGCTCACAGAACACGCAGGAACAAACAGGGATGGGGGGAGAGGGCCGGAGGTGCCGGCTGGGGGAATCCTGCCGTTCCGGAGAGCATCTCCCCGCCGGGGTGATCCCTCCCTCCCGGGGCGGACGCCTGCAGCATCCATCCCTGCTGGCAGGGCACGCTCACAGCGCTCTGCGGAGCTGCTGCCGCTCACTCAGAATTCCTTTGTTGTTGTTTTGTTGTTGTTTTCTTCCCTGCCTGCGTTTGGAAAGACACCTCAGGCTTTGTTCTTCTGCTGGAGAACCGTTCGTGCCTGCGGGTCTTGCCGTGATTTCGGTGGTGTCCCACCTCCCGCGGCCGCGGGGATGCTGGAGGGAGCTCGGGAAGCGGGAGCTGGAGCGCTGCGGGTCCCGGCCCGGGGGCTCTCCCGGCGTTTTCCCGGCTCTGTTGGCCCGGTGCCGACCTGGAGGGGAAGGCAGCGTCTGGCGGGGGTGACCCGGGCCACCGCAAAGCCCCGCAGGGCCATTGTGTCTGTGGCCGAGTGACCCCGCGGCGCTTTGCCCGGCGGCAGGAAACGGGAGCGCAAAGCCGCGGGTTGGGCTTTGCTAATCCCCGCTGAGACAGCGCGGGGGGGAAAGGCTGGGGGCGGGGGAGCCATCTGTCTGTCTGTCTGTCTGTCTGTCTGTCGGCAGCCCTGCACAATGCGGGGGCTTGGGGCAGCACTGCTGTCACGGTTTGGGGGCCAGAGGGGATGTCCCGGGATCTGTTGTTGGATCAGGCTCCGGGAATGCAGGTCAGAGGAGCTGTCCCTCAGTCAGGGATGCTGGGCTGGAAAAGTGAGGGACATGGGGACTGTCCCAGAGCATTTGTGGTTGTTGTGGTGCTCAACAGCCCCTCCTGCTCTTTTCCAGCGAAAAAAACCCCTTAGCTGTTCATGGGAATTAAGGAAAACCAACTCAAGGCCACTGTGATTCCACTCCAAACCCCCGCCCAGTGTTTTTGTTCACAATGTATTGACAGAGTTCAGGTTTGCCAAGAATTCTTGGTGTAACTGGAGGGGCAGGAACCGCTCCTGGTTTGTTCTGTCAGCCTTGACTTTGGTAGGAGTGGAGCTCCCAAGGCCCCCAGGGAAGGAGGAAGGAGAACCGGAGCTTCCAGAGTTATTGGGGAGCCTTAATCTGCAGTGCCGAAATCCTTCCTTTTTATCCATCCCAATCCCTTTAGCAGCAGGAGGACGGGCTGGGAAATGAGGGCTGGGGACCTTGGAGTGAAGGAAAATATTGCTCCATGTGAAAAGGAGGGGAATTTTAGGGATGTGCTGCTTCTGTAGGGCCAGCAGGTGCCACGGGGAGGGTGACACAGGGTAGGGGGGTCATGGGGTGGGCTGGGGAGGGTGACATAGGGTGGGGTGGCCATGGGGTGGTGGACTGGGGAGGGTGACACACAGTGGGCATCCAAAGCTGCTCCCTGCTGCTCCCCCAAGGCTGCAGGCCCTGCTCCCAGGCTGAAGTTTTCCAGGAGCACAGATCCCATATGGGTCTGTGGATCCCCATCCTCCACCCCCTCCCTTCCCAGCGCTCCCCCTGCCCCATCCTGCAGCGAGCAAAGCACTCGCTGTTTCCTGCTGACATTCCAGAAGCCAATTAATTTCTCTCCCCTCTCCCTGGCATCTGGTGTTCCTGAAATCCGAGTTCATGTCTCACGTGGGATTTTTTTTTTCCCCCTCCCTTTCTAAAGGTTGGATTATTTTTATTTTTTTTTGAAGCCTAATGAAATAATATCCTGTCCCGAGTGAATCTGAGTTCACTGATTCCTGAGACAAGGCAAAAGCATTGGCTGGGCTCCAACCTCCTCCTCCTTCTCCTCCAGAAAGTTTTTGTGTGAGCAGCTTTTGAGGGAAATGAGAAGTGGCTGGACAGGAGGAGCAGGGAGGCCTGGCAGGGACTGCACCCCTTCGCTCACTAATCAATTTGGGATCAACTTAAAAGGAGCAGGGATGCCTGGTGTGGTGTTAGAGCTGGATAAATGCATCCATCCATCATCTGTCCCTGAGAGCCCTGCTCATTGCTTGGAAATATTTCCATATGTTGAAAGGTCTGTGTTTATTTTGCTTAATGAGTTTCTTGGCTTTTCCTCTTCTCTCTCCTCTGGTGTTGGAGGACAGAGCTTTGGAGCAGGGGACAGGAGGGGGTTTCCAGGTGTTGGGAAGCACGTAGGGACCCTGCCCCTCCTGCTGCCCGGGATTGGGGTGATGGACAAGAAGGGGCTTTTCCTAACCTTTGATGCCAGTCAGGATTTGGAGGAGCTGCCTGGACCATGGGTCTGGGATCACCATGGGAAGGAGGAGGAGGAGGAAAGGTGGGATTTTGCCTCCTGAGTGCTACTGGGAGGGAGGAGGATGGCTGGTAACTGGAGAGAGACATTTAATTTCCTGGCTGTGCCCCAAAACTTGGGAAAACCAGCTTGGAAGCGTCCAGAGAGGAGGCTGCACTGTGAGGATTTAGGGCCTTTGAGATAGGATGGGATTAGCTGTGGTTGGGGTGGGATTAATCCACCCTGGGGCTCTTGGGTGGGTTTTTTTCTTCTTTGTGGTCATCTGGTCTCCTAAGAAATTGGAGGTGCAGGAAAGATTTGGCTGCTGGGAGCAGTGAGGGGCAAACCTGCCCAACAGAACTGCCTGGGAAAACCTCCTCTAGGTTTTCCACAAGGCTGTATGAGATTCCAGCAGTGTCAGAACAGCTGCTTTAGTCCAACTTGGGCTAAACATGACCTGTGCTCGCCAACATGTTTCTGACCTTCCCACTTGCCAAACATTTGTGGTGCCCCAAGGCTGCAGGGCATCCACAGGGCAGCTGAATGTCCCCAAACCCCAGAAGAAGTGGGCTCTCTGTCTTAATTTCCTAATGAAGGCAGTAATTTCTTATTTCCTACACATTACCCTCAGATTAAACCTTCTCCTGTGACTTGGCTGCCCATGGGATGAAATAAATAAGAGAATCAGAGGAGTGGTTCATTGTGGTGTCTTCCCAAGACAAGAGAAAAGACTTCGAAGCCAGCAAAAAAAAAAGGGATTTGGGATTTTTTTTGTTAACATTTTGCTTTTTTCCCCCCCATTTTCCCTTTTTCCCCCTGTTTTCCTTTCAGCAATCATCATTTTACCAACTTCTGCACGCGGGCTGGCCCGTGAGTATCACTGGTGACTTTTTGTGGTGGGGTTTTTCCTTGGCTTGGCTGCTGAGTTTTCCTTGCTCCAAGCACTCGATCTGCCTTATCAATGTTTTTTTCTTTTCAATCCAGAGAAAACCCGGAGCCCCTGGGCCCCCAGGGCATCCAGGGAAAACAGGAGCACCTGTAAGTAAGAAATCTCAGTGGCTGGGAGCTGCTTGGCCCCGTTGCCACCCCGGCTGGGCTGGGGACACTTGTAGGGTCGATGTCCCCAAGCACTTCCACAGCCCTGGGCTGTAATTAAGGGCTTTGGGATTGGGTTTCAAAGCAGCCTAATGGTTTCCTTGTCTGCTTGTTGCTGGATCCCAGGGATGTTTGATCTCCAGCTCCCTGGGATGTTGGATATCCAGCTCCCTGGGATGTTTGATCTCCAGCTCCCTGGGTTTCCCTGGCAGCCCCAGCCCCTCTGTCTGTGCCAGCTGAGCAGTGCTGGCTTCCTTGCTCCAGGGCATCGGGTTCCTGCCCCTAGTTTTGGATAGGGACCATGTGGATCCCTCCCAGAGGCAGAGGAGGAGGGCCAGAGGAGGGCTGGGGCAGGGTTGGTGTGGGACCAGCCCTGTGCTGGGGGCTCTGCAGGCTCATCCATGCCCAACATCCCTCTGTGAGCAGGGCAGTGCCACAGGGCAAAGGAAACGAGGGCAAAACCCTCTGTCCTCGTCCCCCATCGGGCCCCAGGGAGGCATCAAGAGCCAGAGAACAGGATTTGGTGCCAACTCCAGACCTGCCCTGGGCACAGCCCCGGTGAATGTGGGCAGGGCAGGGGGTGTAGGGGGATGTGAGTCCTCCCTCTCTGCCCTTCCCAAGGCCAACTCTGGGCTTTGCCCCCCCTCTGGGGGGCTCAGGCAGCCCTTGACACAGGTCAGGAAGGGTGGGAATAGAGGGACACAGTGGTTGATTCCATCCCTATTTGTCCACAGGGACCCTGTGGAGCCCCAGGAGAGCCAGGGGAGAAAGGCCAGCGGGGGTACACGGTGAGGGCTGGGGGGTGGGGGGCTTGGCTGGGGGGAGAGCCCAGTTTGGAGGGGTTAAATGTGTGCTTGGGGCTGTCCTGGGATCTTCAGGGACCCTGCCCCTCGTGGATCAGCCCTGGGTGAGGGAGAACATAACGGGTTTGAGGCCAATTTGGGAATGGTTGGGTTGGGTTTGCCCCTGCTCTGGTTTACATTTGTCCCATCTGCTGGAGCCCACCAGAGCCAGAGGTGCTTGGACTTCCTGCAAAACTTCAAAGGGCAATAAATACTCCCTGAAGTTTGGATTAGAAGTGGGATGGGGTGAAAATGCTGGATTTTGGGCTGGGTGCCCCAGGTGTGCATGACCAGGAGTGAGCACAGGGGATGATGGGGCCCTTCAGGGTGGGAGGTGGAAAAGCAAATCTCCCCAAAACAGCTCGGATATTTTTGCAACCAGATTCTTCACTTGAGCAGGAGCTGAGGCAGCTGCATCTTTCTGCCCTTCCTTCAAACTCTGACTTTTTAAACTAAAACCAAGTTCAACTTTTGGACTTGACAAAATGTTCCAGAATTTTTGAGAAAACCAAACAATCACAGCAAGTTGAAGGGAAATGTCCTCTTTTTGGTCCAGACTGCTCTTTAACTTGCCTGAATTCAGGATCTTCAGGGAGCTAAGGGCTAAAGTAAAAGCTGCCCCTAGGCTTTAGCTGGTGATGCCCAGTCCAGAGGATCCTGCACGTGGGAAAGCATCAGGAATGGCCATGGCTTGGAGCCAAGAAGCTGATGCAGAAAGTTTTCACTTGACCTTCTCTTCCTTACTTCCCTGTTGTACAGTCACTGGTTGGGACTATCCCACTGTTTTGGTGGAGAACCTGGGCAGATCCATGTGCCAGACACTTGCAGCACCTGGATTCATGGAGCTTTTCCCTGCCAGCCCTGCCCATGTCCTGGCCAGGCATTGCTGCAGAGCTCAGGGTTTCATTCCTTGGCATCACAATAATGTGGATATTTTAATTTTCTGTGCATGGTTTTTTTCTCCCCAGGGTGAACCCGGGCTCCAGGGCTTGCCAGGACGGGTGGGTTACCCTGGCTCAGATGGCACCCCTGGCCTGGATGGCAAACCTGGGCCGTGGGGGCTGCCAGGGGAGCAGGTGAGGATGGGCAGGGCATGGCCAGGATGGGGGGAACTGGAGCCCAGAAACTCCTGACGCTGCTCCTCGTGTTCTCCTACCTCCTTTAGAACATTCCTCCTAAGCCCACAAACCAGGCAGTCCTGGATCAGGATTGAGGCTTATGTTTCCCAGAAAGAAAAGGCTCTGGAACATCCCAGATGTGCTTTAAGGTGCTGGGATAACTGGAGTGCTGCAGCTCCTGGATTGGGGTGGGTGCAGGCACGAGGGCTGGAACTTGGAATCATGGAATGGTTTGGGTTGGAAGGGACCTTAAAAATCATCTCCCTCCACCCCCCTGCCATGGGCAAGGACACTTTCCACTGTCCCAGGTGGCTCTGAGCCCTTGAAGGCTCAAAACTTGGAGGTGGAGATAGAAATGAGAGCAACTGTGGACTGCCTGGATGACATTCAGTTCAGGGAGCTGGTTCCTTGGGGCTGGGATGGTCCCTGCCCTTTTCCAGACCCTGGGCACCAATCCCTGGGGAATACAGCACACCAGGGCTTGGGAGCTTCCTCAGGGGGGTTTTAGAGGACTGTGCTGAGGGGTTTGGGGTGCTGAGGAGGGGGGTTGGACACGGGTGGGACGTGCTGGGCAGCCCCTCAGTGCCTGCTCTGCTCCTTCCTCCCTCTCCCCAGGGGCTGCAGGGCTTCCAGGGTGACCGTGGGGTGGCTGGAGAGAAGGGAGAGGAGGTAAGTGGGCTCTTGTGGTGCTGTGGGCACGGTGCAGTGCCAACCCCAGCCCCAGCACGTGCCAAGCACTCAGAGCTTTCCTCACTGGTTTCGCTGGTACCACACCAGCAGCAGGAGCTGCCAGTGCATGTTGCTGCAGCTCCTCTCCAGGGGATTTGTCAGCCAGGATGTAAAATGTCCATAAAAAGGGAAATGTTAATGGTTTGTCACCCTTCGGTTTTTTAATTTTTTTTTTTAAATCCCTTTTCCCTCCCACTTAGTCTGTTTAAAGCTAAAATTTTTAGAGCTGCCCTGGAGATTTTTGGGCTCCTCTAAGGTCTGATCGTGCCAGGGCTTTGGAAACCTGATTTCTTCTTTCTGAAACAGCAACCCCACGTGGTTTATCGTATGTGATATCATATGTATGAGATCATATCTATATCATTTGATATATTATCATATGTTATCCTGTATCTTTTCTGGCCCATCCTTTGTACCCTCCTGCCCATGGAGAGCCCTGTGGGTGCTGGGACACCTCTGTGTCACTGCTGTGGGGGATGAGGGGCAACAGTAGCTTGGGACACAGGATGAGGGACCAGCACCCAGGGTTTGCTCCTGTGGGGCCTCTTTTTTTAGCACTTGGGGTGTCCCCATCCCCCTGAACCCCACCAGCTGTGTCCTTAAGCTCCTGATGGTCCAGCTGGAGCTCACACATCCTTGTTCTTCCCTTTTCAGGGTTTCTTGGGTGACCCTGGGCCAGCTGGGGAGAAAGGAGAGAAGGGATTGAAGGTGAGGGGGTTTGTCTGGGGTCGGGCAGGGAGGGGGTTCCTCCTTCCCTGCAGCCCCAGGTCATGCTCTCCTCTATTGCTCAGGCTGCTCTTGCCTTTTCCAGGGGGTGAAGGGAGAAAATGGCCTGCCAGGTCCTGCTGGGCTCCAGGTGAGTGAACAGAGGGTGTCTTGCTCCCTGCTGTGCCAGGATTCCTCCTGCCCTCCATCCCCTTCCCTGCTTTGCCCCCTTTGCCTCTCTGTGATGTCCCCAGGCTCCATCTCTGGCTCCAGCCCATGGTTTAAGCAAAACCCTCGTGTTCCCTGTGTTTTCCTGACCCTCCTGCAAGGGATGGGACAGAGGCAGCTGCCACCTCAGGGTGGGCACTTCCCTGACACCCCCCTCCCGGCTTCTCTCCCAGGGGCTGTTGGGTCTGAAGGGTGTGATGGGCTTCCAGGGCCCTGCAGGGCCAGAGGTGAGTGGTTTTACTTCCTCTCTGTCCCCAAAGGGGTGCAGGAGCCTGGTGATCCCACTGGAAAGATGAGTCTGAGGAGGCAGGACCTTGGGATTTGCCTCCCCTCACGACTGACCTCTCCCAGCTGGATGTTTGAATCCCAGCCTGTTCTCCTGTTCTCCCCTGGCTGGGGATGAAGAGAAATGAGCCTTTGCAGAGTTTCTTCTAGTAGTTTATTGGAGGTTTATTTTAGTGGTTTATTGTAGGTTTATTTTAGTGGTTTATTGTAGGTGACCACCTTCAGCTGACGTAAATCCCAGGCTGGCAGCACCTGGGTTTTCCATGCTGCTCCCAACTGTGTCTTTGGGAATATCCCAGCCAGGACTGGGCTTGCAGAGGATTTCAAAGGCAAATTGAAGTGGTTTGGTGGTGAATGGAAGCACCTTCCAACAGGAAGGGAGTGGGCCTGGTTGAAGGGGCATCAGGTAGCTGATACTTGATGTGAAGGAAAGGGGGAATTGGGGATGAAGGAGAGAATCAGAGCAAAAATGGCATCTCCTCTCTGCTGTTCCAGGGAGAAGGTGGCTCAGTGGGTCCCCCAGGCCCTGCTGGCCCTGTGGTAAGTCACAGATTTTGGGTACAAACCGTGGCCAAAGCACAGGTGGTGGAGCTGGGCAGGACCACCATGGGCAGGTGGGACCACTGTGTCCTGCCCAGTTCATCCCTTGTGCTGAGTTTTAATCTAAAAATGATGAACTTCATTAAAATCCCTCTGGTAGCGTGGGGAGGAATTACAAAGGGACCCCAGTAAAGCCCCCCAGTATCCCCATGAGCCCAGGGCTGCCTTTGCTGCCAGGGGAGATGCCCGGGGGTCCCTGTGCCGTCCCCTCCTGTGTGGTGAGAGGGCTGAGCAGGGTCTGTCCTCGCAGGGGGAGCAGGGCCAGCCGGGACCCGTGGGCTGCAGAGGCATCAATGGCTCTCAGGTGGGTCTGCCCCAGTTCCCACCCTTTGCCATTTGGGATTTCCCGGTCCCTGCTCTCACCCCATCCCTTCCCTGCTCTCTCCACAGGGGGAGATGGGCCCTCCTGGCCCGCCCGGCCCGCGGGGCCCCAAGGTGGGTGCACCCAGGGGTGAGGGCACCTCGTGGGCACAGGGTGTCCCGGGATGGGAGGGTGCTCTGAGGGTGGTCTCCTCCAGCTGGGCTGTGATCCCAAACCCCCCAAAAAACCCACAGAGAGGCTGGGGCAGCAGTGGGAATCCTTTCTACCCCCCTTGGCACGGCTGTGCTGGCTGGCACTGGAGCTCCTCAGCAGCTGGGAATTCCCGGGAGAGGTTTCCCACCCTGGTGCCTGCAGGGATGTGGTTCTACCACATCCTTCACTGCCTTTCAGGGACCGCAGGGATTGCAGGGCAGGCGTGGCCCCCCCGGCCCCAGGGGCTCCCAGGTGAGTGGGTGGGGATGATCCCCCCTCCCCGTGCTCCTGCTGAGGGATGAAGGAGCTGCTGGGGTTTGTCCCCCGTGTTCTTTGCAAATGGACATGAAACCCTTGATCCTGGGGGTCCTCCCGGCCCCCTGGGGGTGTGAGGGTGGGAAGGGCTGTGTGCCACGGGCAGGATGTATGGGCAGAGGGGGTGGAGGGTCCCTGGGGTGCGAGAGGCAGCTCCTGGGGGGAGCTGGGCCAGGGGTCCTGTGGGCTGGGGTCTCGTCCCCAGAGCAGGACAGTGAGCAGCATCCCTCCTCTCCCAAACATCCCGCTGCCTTTGCTCTTCCCCAGGGTCCAGCTGGGATGGAGGGATCCAGTGGTCCCAAAGGAGACACCGTAAGAGCTTCTTGCTGCCCCCTTTGACCTTGGTGAGGGGGAAGCCCAGGTTTGAGGGCCTTCCCCAGAGGGATCTGGGGGATGGAGGGGGGGATCCCTGCCCCTGCTTTTGGAGGGGAGAGGGGGCAACACTTCCAGCAGACCTTGCAAGTGCATCTGGCGGTCCCTGCTCACCCTGGGCAGGGTTGTGGTGGGACTGGATGCTCCCTGCCCAGAGGTACAGGGTGATGTCAGCCTTCTTCTCTCTGGTGAGCAGGGACAGGACCCAGGGAATGGCTGGAGCTGTGCCAGGGCAGGGTCAGGTTGGATCTCAGGAAAAGGTTCTTCCCCCAGAGGGTGGTTGGGCACTGACCAGGCTCCCCAGGGCAGTGGGCACAGCACCAAGGCTGCCAGAGCTCCAGGAGGGTTTGGACAATGCTCTGAGGGCCAGGGTGGGATTGTTGGGGTGTCTGTGCAGGGCCAGGAGCTGGGCTGGATGGTCCTTGGGGGTCCTTCCAGCTCAGGATATTCTGTGATTCCAGGATTCTTCTTGCAGGGAGCAGATGGTGCCCCTGGGGGGAGGGGACAGCCAGGACTTGAGGGCCCTGGGGTAAGTCCATGGATGTGGGGTGCTCTCATCCTCCCCCTCACAGCCCCCCAAAGCCCTGCAGGGAATGCCCTGTTTCCCCCAGCTTCCCCCAGTGTTTGTGGCACCAGGGCTGGTGGAGGTGACAGCCACGCCCCTCTGCCATTGCCAACATTCCTCTGCCTCTGCTGCTTGCAGGGACCTCGATTTTTAATTTTTTACCCCTATGGATTTATCAGCAGAGACGGCCCAGCCCTGCCCAGCCCTTCCCTTGTGCACTCCTTTTCCAAGGGTTTGGGTGCCCTTTCCAAAGGATGAGGATTTTGGGGCAGCCTGACCTCCCCCTGCCTGGCCCAGAGCATCCCTGTTCCTCATGTCCTGAGACCCCAATGCACAGAGCTGGAAACTGGGGCTTGTGGAAAGGATGTGGGATATGAGTGGTGTGTTTTAAAGGCCAACAAGGACCTCATCCTCCTACTAGGAGGGTTTGTGCACCCTCTGGAACCTGTGAGAGGCAAATCCCACCCCGGCATCAGCAGCTGAACTGGTGCCTCCCATTTATCATCATCCCAGCCCTGTGCTGTGGGAGGGTCTCCTCCATGAGTAAAGTCACACCTCCCTTTGTGTTTTGGGGTGTTTTTTTCACTTGCATTTTGTGTCTTGCTCTGAAGGGGTTTATTGGCCTGCCGGGTCCAAGAGGCACCCAAGGAGAGCGGGTGAGTGATGGCATCCATGAAATCCCTGCTTGGGAGGCAGGGGAGCTGGCTCAGAGCAGCCCAGAGCACCAGCTTGGGGCTCAAACAGGTGGCAGCTGCAGTTGTTTGGGAAGGCAGAGCTGCCCTTGGGTTTACCTTGCTGTGACAAGAGGAGCTTTCAGGCACCACCTAAGATGTCACCTGCCCTGGGGAGGCACAAGGGAAGAGGGAATGCTTAAGCCTGAGTTAAGGAGCACAGCAATGAGGACAAGGCACTGTGCTGGCATCAGGGATGCCACCACCAGCTGCTGCAGGTGTCCTGCCTGCCAGGGGACTGCTGGGTGCACTAAGGGCTGCTTCGGGGGGGGGTTGAACCCAAAAGCCCTGAAGCATCCCCGCTATGGGGAGCAGGTACCTGCTCCCAGCTCTGAAAGGCCCATCAGGAGGAAAATCCTGGTTGAAAAAGGGGCAAAACTCCCTTTATTTGCTGCCAAAATCATATCACAGCTTGCTTTGGTTGCAAGGAAGGGCACAGCAGGGTTTTTTCAGTGCACCCTCCACTGCTCTTGCAGGGCTGCCGAGGTCCAGGTGGAGCCAAGGGAGACCTGGGGGCCAAAGGAGACAAGGTACCACATTCCCAAGCTTCTGGTACCTCCAGTTGCTTCCTCTTTGATTCTTCAGATGTGGTGGTGGGATGTCTGAGGACCCAGGGGACCCAACAGGGACCATGAGAGCTGGGCAGCTCATCCTGTGCTCGATCCCACCACACTGCTGCCTCTGATCCATCCTGCCCTGCTCTGCCTCACTTGGGCTGTTTAAAAACATTGCATTTCCCCACTGTTGGTGCCCTGGGAATGCTCGTGGAGGGAGGGTCGTGGGGTGCTCACCCAGAGCAGCCCTGTCCCCAAGGCTGGGGGTGTGGACAGCCAGGGGACAGGCTGTCCAGGGGAATTCCTGCTGGGATCCCTGGGCCACTGGCTGTCTCTGCTGCTGTGACACTGTGTTTTGTTCTTCCCAGGGTCCACGTGGAGCACAAGGAGCAAAAGGCCCCCCGGGGACCCGGGGCCAGGGGGGCTTGCAGGGCTTTCCCGGCCCCCGAGGGGCGGCGGGGCCACGGGGCCCAGACGTGAGTGCCAGGGCTGTCTGGGGTGTTGTGGGGTGGGAGATGTGTGTGCCCAGCGCTA
Source organism: Neopelma chrysocephalum (assembly GCF_003984885.1). Lineage (NCBI taxonomy): Eukaryota > Metazoa > Chordata > Aves > Passeriformes > Pipridae > Neopelma > Neopelma chrysocephalum. The sequence goes on from NW_020897735.1 coordinate 1,440,474, forward strand.
CACAGGGGGCAGGGGGCAGCCCTGAGGCAGTGCCATGTGTGGCAGTGCTGCTGGCACGGGAGGTTTACGGGGTCCCTCCGAAGGGACCCCTCTAATGGCATCACCCCCCCAGCGCTGCTCGGCCACGGGCAGCTTTGCCCAGAGCCCTTGGGGCTGCAGGTGCCCCCAGCACCCAAACAGGGCTGCTCCAGATCCCTCTGGCTGGGCCCCCATCCCAAAATTCACTGGTGGGTTCAGCAATGTGAGGGCAGCTTTAGGCAGGGGATTCCCAACCCTCTGGAGCTGCCTCTGCCTGAGCAGCTCTGCAAGGATCCCTCCGAGTCCCCGCTCCAGGTCAGCACCTTCCCAGCTAATTTGGGAGCAGAAGGCTCACAGGTTGCTCACTTGATGCTCCTCTTTGACTCCTGGCAGGCTCTGCCTCCTGGAGCCTGTGCTGGCAGCTCCAAAAGGCCTTTGGAATGCTTTTTCCTGCAGTCTGTGCTCTGAGGGAGCTGTCAGGGTGGATGAACCCATCTCCAGATCAATATTCCTACCTGGGAAGTGAGGCCAGGCTGGCAGGTTATCTCTAGTGATCTCCAGCTTCTCAGGAGGAGGAGAAGGGGGATTATATTTTCCCACCCACCTTTCCAGTCTGCAACATCCCCATGTGGGTGATGCCCTTCCCCTCGGGGAGAGGGGAATTTTGAGATGGTGCCTGCCTGGATCTGCTCTCACATTTGCTCTTCAGGATGAGAAGTGAATCCTCCCACCTCTCCAAGAGCTGCAGACTCAGCAGGACTCATCCCCTGCCTTGTCCACCCACCCAGGCAGCGCCGCCAGCACACGGTGTCGGTCTGGAGCTGGCTTTGGATGGAGCAGGAACTTGGCAATCAGTCCCTTGAATCCCCTTAAATTGGATCAGCAGGAAACAAAAATATTCCACCGTGTTGTCAAACTATTGAGCTTTTTCTTTCTGCCCAGTTTTATAACCTGGAGAACGGGGGAAAGTCCCCATTCCCACCCCGGAGCTCTCCTGGTGCCCCAGCTCCCACTGCCACTCCTTGATGTCACCTCTGAGCCCACTGCCCGTGTTTTCCCCCTGCCCCAGCAGCAGGATGGTGGCTGGGGGAGCCAGCAGGACCCTGGTTGACTCCTCTCCTGTGTCTCCTGGCAGGGGCAGGAAGGCCAGATAGGCCCAGCAGGGCTGAACAGCAGCGAGGGACCCAAGGTGAGCACCAGGGTTTGCTCCTGCTTTCCCATGGGCTGCCCCCAGCCTCGCATGGAGAACAGGGATGTGGCTGCCCTGCAAGGGATCCAGCACCTGGAGCACCATCCCAGTGCCCCCCTGGGAGGGTGCCCAGCCTCCTGACCCCCACCCTGTGCCTGGCATCCTGCTGACCTGCCATGGGGGCAGAGGCTGGATGAGCCCCCTCGGGGTGGAGGGGCTGGGGGAGACCTGCAGAGTTGCCTAAAATGCCTGTGCTTCCATTTGTGTGGATTTTAGGGAGGCCAAGGACCTGAGGGCCCCAAGGGAAGCCCAGGACCGCGAGGAGCCCGGGTAACTAACGGGGTGTTGGTACTTGTGGGTGGATCTTAGAGCTCCTTTGGCTGTGGGAGATTGAAACAACCCTGGGGACCCTTTGCTTGGCTTGGGATGTGCTGGGGCTGAGCCACCATCAGGCACCAGATTTGCCTCCGAAAATGCAGCTTTGCTTCTGGCAGAGGGATGTTTTTGTCATGCCTGATGTTTTCCAGGGCCGTGTGGGTCAGCGTGGGCTGGTCGGAGTCCCTGGACTGCCTGTGAGTAGGAGATATCCCACATTCCTGTGCTGGCAGGGAGAGCAGCTTCCTGGGATGTGACCAGATGGGAGGGTCGGGCTCTGCTTGGGAATTTGCGCAGGATAAGTTGGGGATGAGCAGCTCAGGCTTTTGCACGTTGCACAAAGTGTTTTAACAAACCACCTGCCCTCCAGCACCACTTCCCTCAACGCTGAGCACAGAAAATTCCAGGAAATAACAACTTTTTTTGAGAAAGCTGTGTTAGTCAGAGTCGTGTTTGGTGAAGGAGCCAGGAATAAATAGCTGGGGCAGGAGGGGGGAAAAAAGCACAGCCGAGGTGTTCCCGGTGGGAATGGGTTTCCTCCCACACTGGTGTTATTTCCAAAGGTGGGGATGGAGCAGGGAGGAGCTGCAGGAGCTGCTTGGGATGAGCTCAATACACACACCAGACAGTGGCACTGCTGGTTTTCCACCTCTTAACTCTGGGGGGAGGCTCTGGGGCTGGAGGAGCCCTTGGTGGGCTCACCCTGGCACCAGGCTCTGCTCCCCTGAGACCAGACTCTCCTTGCAGGGCTCGCGGGGTGTCCCGGGAGCAGAAGGAGCAGAAGGAAAGCCTGGTACACAGGTTCCCATCCTACACTCTGTACTTGGCTCTGGGAGAGGGTTGGGGTGGTGGCTTGGATCCAGAGGGGGAGCTGAGCCCAACAAGGGGGAACTTCCCAACCCCCCAATCCTCATGGCCACGTGGGTCGTGGCCTTGGCCCCGTGTTGGACCTTGCCATGATGTGGGACTGGGAGAGGCTGTTCCTGCCTCCCCATCCTCATCCTCACCTGCCCTGTCCTGCAGGGTCACCCTGGGATCATGGGCAGCCCAGGCAGGAGAGGATCCCCGGTGAGTAGAGCTGCTTTCTGTCCTTCCTTCCTTCTGCTCAGCTCTCTCCTCTTGGGAATGTCCCTCAAAAGCGTGTCCCTGGAATGGGATGCAGGTGCTGGCTGGGGTGATAACAGCCAGAGGGTGCTCCTTTGAGAATCCTGCTTAAGGATTGGGAACAGGGCACTGGGATTTCCCATCCCTGGCACTGCTGCCCTGAGCAGATCCAGCAGCAAGACCTGGGCTGGTGGCAATTTTTCCCTCCTGTGGGATTTCACCTGTTTATCTTTGCTCTGAAATTCAAAAATAATTTAAAAAAATTAAAAATCTGGTGCTGGCCTCAAAGCAGAAGATGAAAAGTGGCCTGCCCTGTGACAGAGAGGCCCCCTGAGCATGACACAGCACATCTGGGTGTATGTGGGGGTGTTGTGTGTGTCCACACACAGCTGGGGGGCTTCCAGGAGGAATCCAGGAGCTGGATTTTAGGGGAAAGCCCCAGTGCTGCCTTCACCAGGCCAAGCCCTTCTGTGCTTTGGGTTGGGCTCAGACCCAGGACAGGGTCTCTCCATCCTCCTGCTCCTGCCTTCCCTCCATTGCTCACCTGCTGCCCTTTCCTCCAGGGATTTGCTGGTTTGCCAGGAGGCCGTGGGCACCTTGGACCTCCTGGATCGATAGTAAGGGAAAAAAAATGTTCCTCTTGCATGAATTCTGTGTTTTCTGCTGGTTGGAGATATGGGGCTTCCCTTGGGAATCAGCAGCAGATCAGGTCATCTGTAGGACCTGATCTTACCTTCCTGCTCAAAGACATTAAAAAGCCTCAGTTGCAGGAAAGCTGGGGCCAGGGAAAAGGAGACTCATTTCCCCCCAGGAATTAGTCTCCTCCAGGGATTGTGCAGCTCCCCCTAAGCCTGGCAGGGCATCCATGGGGGATGGCAGCTTGTGGAAACCCTCCACCCCTGGGTGGCTGAATAGCAGCTGGTCCTGGGAGGAGATCCCAGTGGAATTGGGTGGTGCAGGTTCAGGGAGAGGGTGGTTGGGCACTGACCAGGCTCCCCAGGGCAGTGGGCACGTCCCCAAGGCTGCCAGAGCTCCAGGAGGGTTTGGACAATGCTCTGAGGGACAGGGGGGGATTGTTGGGGTGTCTGTGCAGGGCCAGGGGTTGGACTTGGATGGTGCTTGTGGATCCCTTCCCACTCAGGATATTCTGTAATGATGATTTTATTATCTGGGATGGAGACCCAGAGCAGCTCCTGCAGCTGGAAGAGCTTCTCCCTGAGAGCTTGTGCTCAGCTGGGCTTGGGAGTGACTTTGAGAGCGAGTATTGTCACCTTCCCTGGTGACAACCCTGCCAGCAAGGGGGGGGCTGCTGTGCAGGAGCCACCAGGGTGGGCCACAGGGGCTGAGTTTGTCCCCAGTGTCCCTGTTGGCAGCAGGTGACGCCTGACCACGAGCACGGGGGCAGCACTGGGGGGGGTTTGTCTCCTCTCAGCATTTTGACTGACATCTCCTCCCTGAATGATCCCAAAGGGCTCTCCAGGAAAGCCTGGACCTGATGGAGACCCGGGTTCCCTGGGCCCAAAGGTGAGATCTGGGGCTCTGGGGGGACCCTGAGTGTGTTGGGGGCTGGTTGGAGCAGCGATGGGGGTGAACAGCCCTGAGGAGGCTCTTGACTGCTGGGGGGACACCCGGGGTGAAGCCACGGGCTCACCCCAAGGGCTCCCCAGGTCCCATGGGCTCACCAAGGAGGGGAGGATGCCTGGCTGCATCCTGGCAGTGGGAGTTCACTAATTCCCTCGTTTTGCCTGGCAGGGGCTGCCTGGGAAGCCTGGCTTGGAGGGGCCACAAGGACCTGTGGGCACCTACGTGAGTGATAGACCTGCCTGGGGAGGGGGTGGCTGCACTGGGGGGAGGCTGGAGCAGCCTCCAGCTGGACACTCACCATCCAGCCACCTTCTCCCAAACCCCTGGAGGTGCCTGGTGGCCCTGGATGCCTCCTAACACCCTACTCTCCCCAGGGCTATCCAGGACCTGCTGGTGACCGTGGAAGGCCAGGGCGCAGGGGAGACAAGGTAGGGCTGGGACACCCAGCACAGCCCTGGGGTGGAAATCCCAGCTTTGGAAGCATTTTTGGGCTGTTGAACCCAATGGCTGGGCCTGGGTGGTGTCCCCAGTCTCCATCTGTGGCAGCAGAACAGCTGGAGGTGGCTCCCACATCGGGTGGGTTCTCCATCTACCCAAACTCCTGTGGATTGTTCTAAGAGCTGGGGGGTTTTTTGTTGTTTTGTTGGGGTTTTTTTAGAGGTTATTGCATTAAAACACACAGAGGAAAGAAAATCTTTCCTGCCTCCTTACAGGGAGAAAGGGGAGCCCAAGGTGCCCCAGGATTTCCAGGAAAAGCTGGTCCCAAGGTGAGTTTGCTGCTCTTCTGGGCAGCTCCAGCCCCCCAGAGAAGCACCCAGCAAGTCGCCTGTGCCGGGCTGGGAATGGGGAAAATGGGAAATCTTTGCTGTGGGAAATTTTTGCCAATCTCACAGCACCAAGGGGCTAAACTGGGGAGAGGGGCTCAGATGTTCTTTGATGATGTTCTTGTCCCCCAGGCCCTGCCAGGTCCCCCTGGTCCACGTGGTGCTCCTGGCTCCCAGGTGGGTCTCCCCATGGTCCCTGTGGGGCTGCTCCACGCCCTCTGTGTGGTCCCTGTGACCCTGCAGCACATCCCATGTGCTGCCTGGAGGGTGTGTCAGCAGCATGGATCCATCCCAGCCCCCTCTCTGGGAGCAGGCAGGACCTGCTGCCATTCCTTGCTGGCTGGGTCCTGTCCTGGTGCTGCACAGACACTGTTGAGGTGGTCCCAGCACATGGGAGTCCCATGTGAGTCACATCTGAGTCCCCCTTGCTGAGCATCCTTCTTGTTTCAGGGCAGAACTGGTGACCCAGGTCCTCGAGGGCTCCCAGGGCTGCCTGTAAGTGGAGAGCTGTCCTGGGAGGGGGTGGTGTCCAATGGGATGAAAGATGTGGGAACATTTTCATCTCTGGGCTGGTTGTGGGGCAGAGAACAACCCAAACCCAGCGTGGGTGGCTGGCTGGTGACAAGTTGGGTGCAGAGAGAGCAGTGCCCTCCTACAACTACAGTAATCACAAAATCACAGAATCAACCAGGTTGGAAAAGACCTCTGAGATCATCGAGTCCAACCTGTGACCCAACCCCACCTTGT
>NW_020897735.1:1446714-1464020 GCF_003984885.1 Neopelma chrysocephalum
CCTGCTCCTGCTGCCACACTGTTCCTGAGCCAGGCCAGGATCCATTGGCCCTCTTGGCCATCTGGGCACCCCTGACTCATGTTCAGCTGCTGTCAGTCAGAGCCCACAGGTCTGTCCTGCCTGGCCCTGTCCCCCCACTCTGTCCCAGCCTGTGGTGCTGCAGGGGGTTGTTGTGGCCCTTGGCCTGGTTGAACCCCAGACCATGAAGGTGAGGGGCACCAGGACCCACCTGGAGCAGGTGGTACCTTGCAGACCCCGTGGTGGCCCAACTGCATCAACCACAGGGTTCCCGCTGGCTTTGTCCTCCCTGGAGCTGCAGCCAGAGCTGCTTCTCAGGCTGCCTGAGTGGCCTTTTGGCCTTGCAGGGTGTTCCTGGCGTGCGGGGGCTGGATGGCATTCCCGGGAAGCCTGGCTTGGCTGGAGAAACCGGGGCTCCTGGAGCAGCTGGTGCTGCTGGCCCGCCTGGGTACCCGGTGAGTGCTGCTGGGGCTCCCCATCCATCCCCAACCCATCCCCTGGCTCACAACAGGGTGCAGGAACTGTGCTGGTGCAGCACTTTTGGGGAGCTCCCCAAAGCACCCACAGGAAGGGAAGGAAAAGGGAAGGTGGTGAAAGGGGCTTGAGGAGCTGGTGTGTGGCTTCTCTTCCCGTGGGCACCTGCTGTGTGCCAGGGCAGCCCAGACCCAGCTCAGGAGCTGGAAAGGCCTCCTGAGTTGGGGCAAATTGCTGCTGATGTGGGTTGTTTGTTTGCAGGGCCGGGAAGGTCCAAATGGACGTGAAGGGCCTTCAGGGATGAGAGGAGAGAAGGTGAGGACAGAAGAGGGGGTTGGTTCCCCTTGCTGGCCCCAGGAGAGCCTTGGGCTTGTTCTCCTGACCTCCCCAGGGAACCCCTCCCAACTTGGCCCCTGGCTTTGCCCAGTGGGATGGGGCTTTGCATCCCTGGTGCAAGGTGGGAGAAGAACCTCGTGGAGACCTCCACGGCTCTCCTGATGTCTGTGTCCTCTCCAGGGTGATGTGGGAGACCCTGGGGAAGCTGGTGTCCGTGGGCTGGATGGTGAGCAGGTACATCAACTGGAGAACCGTGTCCTCCCCTCGCTAGGCTGCTCCAGCCTCTGCCTTCCCACTCCAAGGGTGGGAAGTGATGGGAGGAGGCTGCTGATCCTCAGCTAAGCCCAAAGGTTGAAGCTGGGCCTGTGTTGGTGAGGAGTAAATGAGCTGTGCTAGGGCTGGGCTGTGTCTTTCCTCCCCAGGGACCACCGGGACCGCCGGGAATGGAGGGTCAGCCTGGGCCCAAGGGCGAGCAGGTGGGTTCCCAAGGGTGCTGGGGGTGATGCTGGGGTGGTGCTGGGCTCCCCTGGCCCTGCTGATGCACCTGAATCCATGGGGGGCTGTTTGAAATCCTCCCCAGATTCCTCATGCCTGGGGATTGATGTTGCTGGGAATGGCTGGGAGGGGGTCCCTGGTACCTGGAACAAGGAAAACTGGGTTTTTCCCAGTGTGGTGCAAAATGATGGAGGGCAGGGCTGGGCTTGGCTGGAAAAGGCAGCCAAAACTAATCCTGGTTGTCTTCATCCTGTGCAGGGAGAGGCAGGAATCCGAGGAGCTCCAGGTGTCAGAGGGAGCCCTGGGGAGCCAGGGGATGATGGACCAGAGGGGCCTCCAGGGAGGCCTGGGAAGCAGGGGAAGGAGGTAAGTGTGGGACTGTCCCCACGGGGGTCACTGATCCCTGCTGGGGTCCCCTGCCAGGGGATCACAGAACCACAGACTATCCTGAGCTGGAAGGGACCCACAAGGATCCCTGAGTCCAACCCCTGGCCCTGCACAGACACCTCAACAATCCCACCCTGTCCCTCAGAGCGTTGTCCAAACCCTCCTGGAGCTCTGGCAGCCTTGGTGCTGTGCCCACTGCCCTGAGGAGCCTGGTCAGTGCCAACCACCCTCTGGGGGAAGAAACTTTGCCTGAGATCCAACCTGACCCTGCCCTGGCACAGCTCCAGCCGTTCCCTGCTCACCAGAGCAGAGATCAGTGCCTGCCCCTCTTCTCCTCATGAGGAAGTTGTAACTGCGATGAGATCTCCCCTCAGTCTCCTTTTCTCCAGGCTGATGGGGACAGGAAAGGTGCCACCCAGTGCACTGGCTCTGGACAACCCCCCATGGGGTGGCTTTGCCACAGGCAGGCTGGGAAGCTCCCGTGGAAGGAGGGGGTTCATGCTTTGGGGTCCCTGTGCTGGCAAAGTGCTGCTGGCTGTGCTCAGCATTTCGCCCTCACATTTTGGGCTCCTGTGGGTCACAGCTGGAGTGACCTCCAGGCAAAGCCATGAGGCCATGCCTTACCCAGCACCAAAATCCTGGCCAAGGAGGGTGGAGAAGCCCATGGAAGTCAGAGCTCAGGTTTTAGCCTGCCCTGGGATGGGGCCATAAAGGAGAGAAGGGCCAAGAAGGTTTGCTGCCTCACCCACCGGGCACCCAGTGTCCCCACAGGTCGGGTGCCGAGGAAGGGGCTCACCCCCAGTGGGAAACCTTGGGCTCTGGGAGCTGCAGAAAACCCCTAGGAATTGTCAAATCTCCTTAATTAGGGTTTCGTATCTCATGGGCACAACCACATCAGGCACTGCATCTGATGTGGGTTCTTCCCTGTGGACAGGGTGACACTGGTGACGTTGGAGACCCGGGAGAGCCAGGACCACGGGGACGGAAGGTGAGCAGTGTCCCCAACTCTGTCCCTCCTTCCAGCACCTGGGAACACCCACAACCTGCTCACCCTCTGCTGATCCATGTGCCACAGGGGGGACAGGGCAGGACAGGGGTGTCCCCGTGGCTGAGGATCCCTGAAAATCCCTTTCCTGAGCACCCCAGGGTGACCTGCTGCCTGTGGCACCCAACGAGGGGGTGACACACATCCTTTCCATGCAGAGATGACTCATTTAATTGCTGTTCCTTTTCTATCTTTGTGGTGACCCCTCTGTGTCCATCCCTGAGCAGGGTGATGCTGGTCCCAGGGGCCTCCCTGGAGTGTCTGGTCCAGGAGCTGCCACGGGGGAAATCGGAGCAAAAGGCCAGAAAGGAGAGAAGGGCCGAGAAGGTTTGATGGCAAGTACAGAGGGGGGCTGGGCTGCCTCACCCAGTGTCCCCACAGGAGGGGTGCTGGGTGCCCTGGAGGGGGCTCATCCCCAGTGGGAAACCACACAAAATCCTAGGAACTGGCAAATCTCCATAATTAGGGAGTTTTGTCTCATGGGCATGACCCCAAAATGGGGTCATGTTGGCACAAAAGGATGGTTTGGGCTTGTGGGGCTGTCCAGGATAATGCTGCTTCCAGCCAAATTCCAGCCCCTGCCGGGCTGGGACCCTGCTGAGCACATCTCCCTGTGTCCCAGGGCCAGGTCGGGGTCACTGGAGCTGCAGGACCTGCTGGAGCCAGAGGATGGTTTGTAAGTCAGATCATGGACCTCCTCCCCTTCAACCCATCACCGACCTGGTGCGGGGACGTGGGTGTGACTGGGAGCACTGGGAAGGGCTCCAAGTCCATCAGGGACCTGTGTGTGACTGGGAGCACTGGGAATACCCCAACATCCATCATGGACCTGTTGGGGGTGGATGTGTGTGACTGGGAGCACTGGGAAGGGCCCCATCTCCATCATGGACCTGGAGGGGGATGTGTGTGACTGGGAGCACTGGGCAGGGCTCAATCAGCGGGGCTTCTTTGTGCCCTGAACAGGGTGGGACAGGACTCCGAGGTCCTCCTGGGCTCAACGGTCCCGAGGGAGAGAAGGTACAGTGGGATTGATGGTTCCAACCCTCCATCTCAGGGTGAAATGCCCTTTCCTGGCCTTTTCCCAAGCTCTACTGGTGGTGGGTGTGGTGGGACTGGCTGATGGAGGAGCTGGGTCAGGCCTGGGCAGGCTGGTGACTGGGCTGGGGGGACCTGCCATGGGACATTCCTGCCTTGTTGCCTGAGATCCAAAGTCAGCAAGGCAAGGAAGGAGTTTTCCAAGGATAGAGCTGTTTCCCTTTCTTCCCCAGGGAGATCCAGGACCACGAGGCACAGATGGACCTGCTGGTGCTGCAGGATTAGAGGTACTGATGTTTGGGATGTTGTAGAGCCGGGGAGCTGCCAAAGGCTTTCCCAGTGTTCCACCATTTCCAACACAAACCAAAGCCAAAGGATTTATTGCCCCTTCCCTGCCTGGGCCAGGAGGGGTTTTTAAGCCTTGGCATGGGCTCCCAGGAGGTATTTTGATGTTTGGGGTGGAAACACAAGACCCTTTTAGTCTGTCACCCAGGGGTGCCTCATGGCAGACCCATTCCTGCTATGGAACCTGTTCCCTCCCACATGTGCCTGCTGCTTCCTGGGCCAGCTGAGCGTGGTGTGAGGGGAGAGGATGCTCAAAGCACCCTCAGAGGTGAAGGACATGGTGGTGATGGGCTTGTCCTAAACCCCCAACACCCCCACAGGGACTCGCTGGAGATGATGGAGTGAAGGGAGATGGTGGCAAACCCGGTCCAGCGGTGAGAACCAGCCGAACTTCCCCGGGAAAGAGGTTTGGTGGCATTTTGGGATGGAGCAGCAGAGCCTGGGGCTGGGGCTGTGTCTCTGCCAGCCCAAGTGCCAGCCATGGTTTCTGACTCCAGCCCTGCAGTGGTTTTGTAACTGAGCCAAGGTTTCCTTGGGTTCCCTGGAGACAAAGCTCCCTAAAGGAATTTGAACACAGCAATTAAAACCGTGTCAAAGCACTGTGGCCGCTGTGCAGGGGACACTTGCCTGTCAGTCTGCCCAAGGCAGGTCCAGGGCTCTTGTTTTCCCCTTCCCTGGAGCAGATCTCCCAGTGTCCGTAAGGTTGGGGGCCCCAGTGCCCAGGAACACTTGTGCTGCCCCAGGAGGGGTGTTCTGGTCGTGGTGGTGACACACAGAGGTGTGTTATCAATGCCCTGAGCTCAGCTGCAGGATAAATCCCATTTCATCCCAGTTTTCCCATCTTGCAGTGCTGCTCTGCCCAGGAAAGACGTGCCCTTATCATGGAATCCCAGAATCCCAGACTGACTTGGATTGGAAGGGACCTTAAAGCTCATCTCATCCCACCCCCTACCACGGGCAGGGACACCTTCCACTAGCCCAGGTTGCTCCAAGCCCTGTCCAACCTGGGCCTGGACATTCCCAGGGATGAGGCAGCCACAGCTTCTCTGGGCAACCTGTGCCAGGGCCTCCCCACCCTCCTAGGGAGGAATTCCTTCCCAATATCCCATCTAGCCCTGCCCTCTGGCAGTGGGAAGCCATTCCCCCTTGTCCTGTCACTCCATGCCCTAAACCACATATTAATGAAGTGAACTCCCTTACTCAGGGGTCTGGCTTTGCTGGAATGTGGGATGAGCTCCAGGGGGGGTTGCAAAGCCCTGTGTAGCTGAAGCTCCTCGAGAGGCGGCTGCTCAGACCCTGCTCGGGAGGGTTTGGGTGAGCAGTGCCCCCGTTTCTGTGCCCCCCAGGGCTCAGCAGGGGCTCAGGGGCTGGCAGGTGCCCCCGGGCTCCGGGGATACACCGGGCACGAAGGAGCCAGAGGAGTGACGGGCACCAAGGGAAAGCCAGGCCGGCAGGTAACTCCTCCCTGTGCCAGGGGACATTCCCACTGGGGGACATTCCCTGGCACAGCTCCAGCACTAGAGAGGGGAGAACAACCCCAGCCCAGCTCCCAGGGTGAGGCAGGTGCTGTGCCCTGTCCCCCTGCCCTCCCCTGGTGCCAGCCTCTTGTTTTGTCCCCAAATGGTCTCAGGGTTCTCTTGGGCCCCCGGGCGAAGCTGGAGCCACAGGGCTGAGTGGCACCGAGGTGAGTGGGCACCTCTGCTGCCCCATTCCCTGCTCCAGCTTTTCTCACCCCCCAGCTCCATGCCCAAACCCGCCCTGGATTCGCATGAATAACCTTAGAACTTATTCTTTGCATTTGGGTTGGATTTTGTTTTCTTTCCTAGGGCCTGGTGGGTGCAAAAGGAGAGCCGGGCAAGCCAGGGAAACCAGGACAAATGGTGAGGAGTGGGATGGAGCCCTGCTGGTTCTCCCTGGCACAGTGGGATGCTGGGATCTCCTGGCTGTGCTGAGGTCCCACATGGGTGGCACCTCCCCCCCCCACAGCCCCATCCTGCCCTCCTTTCTCCTGCAAAAATGCCAGATGGAAGATTCCAGCTTGGAGCATCCTCCTGGGCTGGCTGGTGGGCAGGGAGGCTGAGGGGCATCTGTGGCACAGCGTCCTCACAGAGGGCTTTCCTTCTCCTTTGGGATTTCAGGGCTCTCCAGGACAAGCTGGTCCTAAAGGATGGAAAGGTCGCAAGGGAGAAAAGGTACCCCCAAAATCCTCCTGGGGGGCTGGCAGGGGGTGGCTGAGCCTGAGCTGGTCAATCCCATTGTGGGTCATGGAGAGAACCCAGAGGGAACCTGGAAGGACCTGTTTCTCCCTGCCTGGCAAACACAGGATGCCCTTGGGCTGCCTTGGTTGTTTTTTGGGTGAGGGGCTGGCAGATCTCCCCAGCTCAGCCCCTGGAGCTGCCTCCCCCCTGGCTCAGGTGCCCCTGGGGGGGCACAGGGGACCTTGGTGTCCTTCCCCCAGTGCCTGGAGAGCTCTGTCCCCACTTCCATGCAGGCACAGCTCCTCTTCCCCACTCCTGGGCTGGGAAGTGGCCGAGCTGCTGGAGGCTCCCATCTCCCATCTCTTCTTCCCCCAGGGCGACATGGGGCAGGAAGGGCAGGAAGGGGTCCCTGGAGAAGCTGGCAGGAGGGTAAGTGGCACTGCTGTCCCCAGGGAGGGTGGCAGGAGGCAGGGAGCTTTTTGGGGAGGTTTGCTGGGGGCTCAAATCCCTGGGGGGGGCAACGAGGGGGCCCAGGGTGGCCGGATTATTTTGGAATTGTTCCCGAGTCTTTGATCTGTTGTTCCCAGGGCAAGCGAGGCAAGATGGGCCACCAGCCCCCGCGGGGTCCCCGGGGGCACAAGGTAGGTTGGCTTTTCCCCCCAGGGTGAGAGCTGCCCTGGCAACCTGGCACTTTGGGGGTGCTGCCAAGCCAGGGGTGCTCCCACCTGAGCTCCTGGATTAGAAGAGGATAAACCAATGCAGCTGGAGGGCTCTGTGTCCCCCGGCCCTCCCAGCCCTAGGAGGGGGTGTCCCACACCCCCAGCCCTCCTGGGGCACTGGAGCATCACCCCACACCTCTGGGCACAGCAGCCAGGGCCCTTCACTTTTGCATTTCAGGGCTCCCCAGGTGCCAAAGGGCTTCCAGGACCCCAGGGCCCCCAGGGCCCCTATGTGAGTATCAGTGTGGGGGTTTTGGGGTGCTGCTGCTCCCTCTTTGACCCCCGTGGGCACCACTGTGCGACCCAGCTCCGTGAACACCCACATTACAGACCCATTTAAAACAGGGGAAGTTTTTAGGTGGTTCATCCATCTCCTCTTGTCTTCTCCTCCCAAATTAGCCTCCCAGCAGGGTGTGTGCAGTCAGGCAAATCCCATCAGTTCCAATATGTGGCTCTGGAGGCCAAATCCTTCCCTTGCAGGGCAGTTTCTGATGCCAAGCAGTGCTGAGCACTTGTGCCCACCTTCCCGTGGCTGGAGGGACCAGCTGTGACCAGCACTGGCCAACAACAACAACAAAAAAAACCCCTCAAATATTTCTTTTAATTACTAGAAATCCTTTTTTTCTCCGTTTAAAAATAAAAAATCCCAACTTTGGCAACTTCACCAAAGCAATTTGGGATGTTCCCAGCAAGCCAAGGCACCTGAACTGCATTTTCAGTGGGGTTTGCTGGGGGATCCTCCCTCAAGCGAAAATCAAAGACATGATGAGAAAAACCCTCAGAGTTTATAAAAAATGAGGAAAATGCCTCAAATTTTCTAAAAATGCCTGAAATTCTTAAGATCCTGGCAGCAGCCTGGGTTGTGGTGAGGTCCCTCCTTGCCAGGGTCACAGGGTGATGTGATCCCACATCTCATCCCAGTTTCTCCCTTAGGGCATCCCCGGGCTGAAGGGCATGAAAGGAGACCCTGGACCCAAAGGCCACAAGGTGGGTGACATGTTCTGGGCACAGTGGGAACCCTAAGTAATGTTTCATTTCCTGGATGGCATCATTTATTTATTCCCCTCTTGTTGAATCCTGATGGCTACAACATCCTTCTCTGGGGGGGGTTGACCGTCATGTCCCCAGGTGATGGGAGGTGGAACCTTTAGATTTGCTCCCAAACCAGACCTTTTTCCAGCCTCTCCATCCTTCTGGAATTGCAAGAGCAGCAATAGTCTTTTAAATCAGTCATTTAATCCCCTGCTCTCAGCAGTGATGCTGATGCAGCACAAACCTCCTCTGTGCCATTCCCGAGGAGCTGATGGATCCACCCTTGGCTCGGGAAGCCAAGCACGTCCTCACCATCCCACCCCTCAGCCCCACAGCCATAAATAAGAGTGACAAGCAGTCCCTGGCGCTGGGGAGCTGCTCACATCCTTCAGGAAAATGAAACCCTGGGAATCAATAGAGCTGGAATTCCTCGGGAGCTCAGTGGCAGCAGCAGGAGCTGAAGGGCGGTGCCTGAAGCGGGGGCAGAGGGGAGGCTGTGGCAGCCTGGGCTGGGGTTTGTCCCCTGCTCCACCACATTTCAGCACATTTCTTTATCTCCTGGAAGTGTTTCCTGGGAAATTCTGAGGTTTTCCTGAAAGGTATTTTAGTCTGGGATAACATACTTTCATTTTGGCAGCTGAGCATCATCCGTCCCCCTGCCTCCCTCCCCAGCAATGTGGGTGCAGCTGACCCTGAACCCAAAGGATGGGGGGTTGGGGGTTTGTTTGGGTTTTTTTCTGCAGAAATTTTGCAGCCAGCATTGGGAAATTTTGCATTCCCATAACTGGGAGCTTCCCATTTCCAACCACTTGCTGGAGGCCAGGAGGTGTTTGGCTTTGGGAAATACCCCCAGGCTGGCACCTCCTGCCAAGGTCAGGCAGCAAATCCTCCACTGCCCACCACTGATGGGTAACCAGAGCAGGGGTCCCAAAACCCACCTTGCAGGGCAGACCCCCCTACCCAGGCTGCTGTCCTGGGGGGGTTCTGCCCTTCTCTTTGTCCCCAGAGCTCTCCCTGCCTCTCTTTTAGGGCGAGAAGGGCAGCATGGGCGACCTGGGCCAGCAAGGGGACGATGGCTTCAAGGTGGGGGATGGTTTTTCCTCTTTTCCTTCCTCCCTCTGGTCCCTTGTCACCCTGTGTGACATCCTGCTACGTCTCCTAGGGCAAGCTAGGACCCCATGGCATCCCTGGGAGGCCGGGACCCAAGGGAAAACAGGTGAGAGAAGGATGGAGAGGGATGTCAGGGACTAACGTGAGTGTTTGGGGTGAATTCCTTGTTTTTCCGTGCAAAATCTGTGGGGAAGGGATTGGGTTTTAGAAGGATGCCCCTTGCAGTGCCCTGACCACCTCTGGTGTCTTTGCAGGGTGACACTGGCCCCCCTGGTCCACAGGGACACCCTGGAATTCCCGGGACACCGGTGAGTCCTTCACCCTCCTGGCAGTTTTGGGTTCACTCCTGACCCCACAGGGTTTACACTGGGATGAGCCTTTGATCCCACCTCCCTCCCACTTAGCTGGGCCTTGTCCTTTCCTTCCAGGGCTTGTCTGGACCCAAAGTAAGTAGTGGGGAGTGGCTGGAGCCAGGATCAGCCCTGGCACAGAGAACTCTGCCCTCCTTCCTGCTCCCTGGGGTGGGGACCCTGGGGTGCAGCTCAGCACAGCAGCATCTCCACCCCTTGCTTTCCTTCCCTCTTCCACCTCCTCCTCTGGCAGGGGCTGAGGGGCTTCCCAGGACTGCCAGGCCCCAGGGGCACACCGGGAATGCCGGTAAGTGGAGCCACTGTCACCCAAATTTGGGTCCCTCGCTCCCCCAAATTTGGCAGTGAGGTCCTGCCGTGCCGTGCCATCCTGCTGGCAGTGCCAGAGTGTCAGAGGAGCAGCCAATGTCACAGCACTGTCACTGTCCCCCAGGGTCTCGCCGGCCCCCCTGGTCCCAGCGGGCCCTCACTGGTGCTGTCCCAGGAGGAGCTGCAGGTGAGGGACTTCCCATCCCCTTTGGGTTGGTGCCACCCGGGGAGGGAAGGGGCTGACAGGGATGCTGTCCCATGTCCTGCTGCTTCTGAGGTCCCCTGTGCACAAGAACCAAGCGGATATTGTTAATCCCTCTCTCACCAAGCTTGTCCTTGTCCCCTGCACGTCCCATCCCTTCCCTCAGCCCCTGAGGATGCTCCTGGCCAAAATAAGAGGGGGGGGGCTAAGATCACCTTGGATATATCCCCCTCTTTCTCTCTTAGCACCTCATTTATTCCTCCAACCACCTGAACCACACTGCAGTCTGGGCTCTGCTGGACACCCTGAACCAGGAGCTCCAAGCCCTCGTTGAGCATCCCAATGGCACCAAAACCAACCCAGCAACCACCTGCAAGGAGCTGCTGCTGGCACACCCCAGCCTGCCTGATGGTACCAGGGGGCATGTGGGGTGCCCACCATTGGCTCTGGGTCTGTCCAGCTCTCCAGAGCCCGTGCAGGGACAGGCAGCTCTTTGCAATTAAGAGGGAGCAAGGATTTGGGGGATGAGGCCAGTTGGGTTTCCTGGGCATCCCTGGAGAAAGGGGCTGGTGGCCAGGCTGGATGGAGGTGGCCGCCAGGGATGTGCCACCAGCTGGGGTGGGTGGCATTGTGTGGCACCCTCCCTGTGCCAAAACCCGGGTGCCAGGAGCTCCCTTTTGCCTCCCTGCAGGGCAGTACTACATTGACCCCAACCAGGGCAGCCCCCAGGATGCTCTGGTGGCCTTCTGCAACTTCACAGCAGGGGGGGAGACCTGCATTGCCCCCGTCCACAACCAGGTATGGGGGGGCTTCGGGGGGGCAGCTTCGGCCCCGTGTGACCCCTTGGGGTGGGTGAGTGTTGGTGGGGCTGGAGAGGGACTGTGTGTCCAGTCCCTGGTGGTGCCATGGTGACCCCTGCCATGGGGGAGAAGTTTGGAGGGAGGATTCTGGTCACAACGTATGCCCAGGCTGCAGGGCCAGGGTTGTGTGCTGGCTCCTTGTCCTGGCAGTGCCACTGTCACCTGCTGGGACAGCATGGCAGAGTCCCCGCTCCCCACAGGTCCCCATCAAGGCTTGGCTGAGCACCTACACCTCCGAGGACACCTTTGAGTGGTTCAGCACCCTGCCCGGGGGCTTCCTGGTGAGTGCCCAGCTGGAACAGCCCGGGGGACACGGAGCCCCTCTCATGGGGTCGGGGGTCTCCTGATGCCCATCCCGCTGTGCTGGGCAGCACCCAGGTCACCCTGGCTGTGCACAGCGGGATGTGACACCTCCTCCTGCAAGGAACTCCAAAGCAGTGCCTCAGCAGCTGAATCCTGCCCGGTTTGGGACGGGGAGGAGCACAGCCCGCTCCAAGCTTCCCCCGCTTCCCGGTTTTCTCTCCCGTTGTCCCTGCAGCTGGAATACAGGGGGGCCAGCCCGGTGCAGCTCCGTTTCCTGCGGCTGCACAGCAGCCTGGCCACCCAGAAGGTGTCCTACTCCTGCAGACCGGCCCCCGAGCGGGGCCACCCCCAGCCCGACAAGGAAATCCGCTTCCTGGCCGACTCCCGGGAGCAGAGCTATGCGGCCAGCCTGCAGGGCTGCCTGGTAAGCCCGGCCCTGGCACACCTCGGCTGTGCCCGCAAGAGCCCCTCGGCGCGTGTTTGCCCCCCCCGAAGTTTGGGATGGAACCTGTGGATGAGGCTTCACCCGGTGGGATGGGCATGGAGAACATCCCTGCGGCCAAGGAGCTGCCGCGGCTTTTGGGAGCGGGCTGGGATGTGGCAGGGGGTGAGGTGGACACGGGAAGGTCACTCCCTGGAAAAGCCAGGAGGGGCTGGGGATGGGGACTTTGCATCCAGCGGGAGCCAGCAAGGGGACAGCAGGCGCTCTGAGGGGATCCTTGAGGATTTTTGTGCCGCTCAGGTGCCCCTCTGTGCTCCTTTCAGCTGGACAACGAGTCCTCCATCACCGACACCATCTTCCAGTTCAGCACGGAGGAGCTGTCGCTGCTGCCCCTGCGGGACCTGGCGGTGTTTCACAACGGCGACGCCTCGCACCAGTTTGGTTTCACAGTCGGACCAGTTTGCTTCAGCTGAAACTGGTGCCACCCAGACCGAGCCAGCCGGTTCCCTCCCCGCCCAAGAGCCATCCTGTGGGGGCTGGGGGTGGCACGGGGCTCCCGCCCCCTCCCCGGAGCTGCAGGTTCTCTCCGAGATCCGTGTTTGTAGCTGCATTATGCCACGGACTACACTTCCTTCTGGAGTAGAAGAATATTGTTTACAGAAGTCGTTTCTCTATAAATTATATATATATTATATATGTATATATTATATATGAGAAGGTGCTGATTTAATGACTGCTTGGGGGAGGTTTGTATAATTATAAGCAGTGGGAACTGTCTGCTAAAGAAAAAAGAAAGACAAGGAGCAAACCTACAGCCAGCTTGGGAGGAGGGGCAGGAAAGGGAATTTTCTTTGCCAGGGTCAAGTGCACAAACACTTGGAGCCTCATTTCCCCAGGACCTGCCTGAGAAGCCCAGTCAGCCTGGGAGAGCCCAGCCAGGTCCATGTGGTGCTGCCAGTGGCTGCTCCAGCAGCTCCAGCCCAGCCAGACAGCAGGGGCTGCAAAGGGGTGAAAAATGCACATCCCCCCAAATCTTGCCTCTGTTTTGGGTCTGCAGCTCCCAGGGAGGGTCAGAGGGGGGTTTTAGTGGTGTAGAGCAACACTGAGCTGCACAGCAATGTCTCTGGAGCAGGAATTGCAGCCCTTTGCCCCCAGTGCTGCAGCATTTCTTCTTATCACCTTGTTTTTGTTATTCCCAGCACCGTTTCCCTCTAACAATCCCACTCTCCCTGGGCTGTGTGGCCCAGGCCGAGCCCTGAGGACAGAGGGTTCTGCAAGTGGCACCTGAGCCGTGGTTGGATTCCCAGCACCCCCATTTCTGGGGTGCACAGCCCCCAAACCCCCCAGGCCTCAGCTGGCTTTGTGCTTCACCCCTGGTTTTCTCAGCACCCATCAGTGCCCAGGCTCTGATTCCCTGACTCACCTGTGCCCAGGCTGCCCAGGTGAGCTTGGGCATTGCTGCCAGTGCCAGCAGAGCAGTGTGGCAGCCGGGCCAGACCCTGCACTGGGGCTCAAGGAGAGCAGCAAAGGGAGCTTTCAGGGGGGCACAGTCCCTCGGGAGTGATTTAAGCAATGCCAACTCGTGTGTGTGGCTGTGCTGCTCTTTACTACCTCCCAGGGAGATATGGGGTGGCCACTTCCAGCTGCCTCTAGGCAGGGTCTGAGCACCTTGAAAAGGGATTTTCCACTCTGGCATTGAATTTCTGCTCCCTGGGTGGATTTCTAACGTGCTGGGTGTCGTGTGGGGCACTGCCCTGTAAAGCCCCTCTGGCCCTGCCCGTGGGGCTTTGCTCCCCCCCTGGAGCTGCTCCCACCCCTGAAAGAACCCCCTGGCACTGCCCCCTCGCCTGCAGCCAGCCATGGGCACACAGAGTCAGAGGTGCAGCCAAAAACCCTCTCCCTGCCATGGAGAGACTCCCTTTCCACAGGGAGCTGGAAGGGGAAGAGGAGCTGGTTGTGCCCGGGGGGTGGGCACTGCCTGTGGTGTGGGCAGAGGTCAGGCAGTGCCAAGGGGCTGGCACTTCTCTGGATGCTGCAGACAGACCCTGTGCAGCAGATTGCAAAAGGAAAATTCAATTCCAACTCCAGGGACCCATTAGGTCCTGGGGAGAGAATGGCAACCAGCAGAACACGACAAAAAACACAACTTTTTTTTTTAAATTAATATATTTTTTCCACAAATTGCTCATTTTTGCAGCATTTTTCCCTGTGTTTTCGCACATGCACACTCCCCACCTCACCAGCCATGCAGGCCACAACCCACAGGAGCTGTGGCTGCCAAAGAATGTGTTTATTTTCCATGGAAACTTTTGAAATATTTTAAAGAGAAGTAGCATGTTTGTAGGTTTATCCAGTATTTTTTCTTACTTCAAGCAGCAAACACACCCTGAATAACTCCGGTTCCACCTGTAAGGAAAAATTCACTCACTACCCAAAGCAGTGCTTTGCCTGTAACCTCGTATTTCCTTCCCAAACTGGGATAGATTCACAAATCCCCTGGCAGGCACTGGGTACCTTTGTGGGCATCAGCACTTGCTGGCACTTGGGGAAACTGAGGCAGGGGCAGCTCAGCACTCACTGTTCCCTCCATAAAGCCACAGCTGGAGGGAAAGTTTGGTCTTCCCTTTGGTCTTTCCTGCTTATCTCTGGGGGGGGGAAATCCCATAGAAACCCAGAGTGGTTTGGGCTGGAAAGGACTTTAAAGACCTTCTCGTTCCACCCCCTGCCATGGGCAGGGACACCTTCCACTAGCCCAGGTTGCTCCAAGCCCCGTCCAACCTGGCCTTGGACACTCCCAAGGATGGGCAGACACAGCTTCTCTGAGCAACCTGTGCCAGGGCCTCCCCACCCTCCCAGGGAGGAATTCCTTCCCAGTATCCCATCTATCCCTGCCCTCTGGCAGTGGGAAGCCATTCCCCCTTGTCCTGTCCCTCCACGCCCTTGTCTCAAGTCCCTCTCCAGCTCTCCTGGAGCCTCTTTAGGCACTACAAACTTTGAGGTTTCCCTGGAAAATTCTCCTCTCCGGGAGAGTGAACCGCCCCAAAATCCCTTTCTGCGCTTCGCCAGAGTCCAAACCCGGGGCGGCAGCAGGACGGGGCGGAGGAGGAAGGGGAACCAGCAGAAAAAACCCGTGGGCGCTGGGATCGGGAGCCGGGAACGGAGCCAGCAGGAAAGGGGAAGCCAAAGGGGAGCGCGGAGGACCCGCTTTCCCGGGGGATGCTGAGCCCCGCTGGGATGCGGGAGGGACCAGCCCCGCCCCGCCCCGTGCGCGCTCCCGCGGCACTACAGCTCCCGGGGAGCCCCGCGCGCGCGTCACGCCCGCGACAGCGACAGCCCGAGACAGCCCCGAGACAGCCCCGAGACAGCGACAGCCCCGGCTGGCACGGCACGGGCCGGGGCCCGACCGCCACCATGCAGGTGAGCCCGGGCAGGGGGCCCGGGGGGCCCGCGGGTGCGCGCCCCGGGCGCGGATGGTGCCGCGAATCCGCCTGTAAATCCCCCCCTGAGACCTTGTGAATCCCGCTGCGGGCACCTTAAATCCCCCTGGAACCTTCCTGCGGGCTGAGGCATCGCCACTGTCCCCCCCGGGTATCGCCGCCTGCCTCGGTCCCCCCCTCGCCCCGGTCACCTCTCGGCCCCTGCACCAGCCTGCGCACAGCGGGGGAATGTCGGTCAGTCTGTCGGTCCGTCTGTCTGTCTGCTCCTCGCACCCCTGTGCCACCACATCCCCACACGAAGGCTCCCCCGTGTCGCACTCCCCCGTGTCCCGCTCCTCCATGTCCCGCTCCCCCATGTCCCACTCCCGCGTCCCTCTCCCCCGCGTCCCTCTCTCCCGTGTCCCTCTCCCCCGTGTCCCGCTGCCCTGCGTCCCTCCCCCGTGTCCCTCTCCCCCGTGTCCCTCTCCCCCGTGTCCCGCTCTCCCGCTGCCCGGGGAAGGGCTGTGCTGGCAGCACCACCAGGCTCTTGCAGCAGGAGCTCAAGGCACAGCTCAGGCCTTGAACTGCCCCCCCTGCAGCAGGTTTGTTTTGTGCTCCCAGCTCGGACGTGGGTTTTAGGTGCCCCATCCCTGGAAGTGTCCAAGGCCAGGTTGGACGGGGCTTGGAGCAACCTGGGCTAGTGGAAGGTGTCCCTGCCCATGACCTTAAAGTCCTGGATGAGGATGAGCTTTAAAGTCCCTTCCAACCCAAACTATTTAGTGATTCTATTTGGTGTTTAAGGCTCCCGAATCCCCCCGATTTCCTGGCAGCAGCATCCCTGCGAGGCCCAGAGGGTGGCTGACACCATCCCCCGGGGGAATCCCAGTTTGGGGACCCCTCCCCAGACCCCAGCAGGGTGCTGCAGCATTCCTGGCTGGGATGATGTGCTGCTTAGCAGGGGTCGGGTGCTGCAGGGAGGCAGGTTTGTCCCGATGGGCAGGACCAGGTGTCCCGGTCGGACCGGAGCAGCAGGTCGGGATGCAGCCTGACCCTGCTCTGTGCAGGCACCGCTGGTTTTTCCCAGGATAACCCCAAAACTGCAGTGGATTCAGCCACTAAATGCACATGAGCAGAGGCAGTACAGGGTGTTTTCCAGCAGCTGTGTTCCCTTGTGAAATTCCTGCGAGGTGCGGAGGAGGGACTGGGTGCAGCCTCACCCGGGCAACTAAACAATCCCTGCTGCGTGGGCAGGGGGGTGAGGGCAGGAGCTCATCCCTGCATCCAGCATCCCTGGGCCTGTCACATCGCCCTGGCAGTGATGGCTCTTCCCTGTTGGAAACAGTTGAAGGGATTTTTAGGACTTGCCCCCTGGACCTTTGCCCACCAGACCTCCCCCAGCCATGTGCCATCTCTGGAGAAATCCCACTGGGCTGAGGGGCTGTTGGCCCATGCTGGGCACCCAAAGGCACGTGGCTTCAGCCCAGGCTGAGAGACCTGGTGCAGCAAAGGGGATCTTCTGGATCTTTGGAACAGGCTGCCCAGGGAAGTGGTGGAATCACCGTCCCTGGAAGTGTTCAAAACACATGGATGTGGCACTCGAGGACGTGGTTTGGTGGTGGGTTTGGCCATGCTGAATGTTTGGACTCGATGATCTTGGAGGGCTTTTCCAACCTTAATGACTCTGTGACTCTGTTCCCTTGTCCCTAAAACAGTCTGCAGACCTCCTTTCACCACTCTGCAGACCTGTGGGTAAAGCCTCTAAAGGAGAAATAGCTTCATTTAAAGGCTAATTACCATTAATCCATGGCCAAAGGAAGCTTAAAATTACATTGGTGAGCCAATTACATGTGCTAATGTGCTCTGGGTAGAGAGAGGCCGAAGGGTGTAATTAGAGCTGGTCTCTGATGACTCTCGGTTATTGGAGGGTATTTCTGGCTCAGGCCAGGCCAGTCAGTCACATCTGCTGGTGTCAGTAACGGTGGGGACACTCTGCCAAAGCTGTATCAGGGTGGCAGAGGAGCTCCAGGAAAACTTCCTAGAGAGATTCACCAAAGGGAGGATAAAAATCCCAACAAAATCCCACTTTTTGTGGTAAAACGAGCAAGACTTTTACCTATTGACAGGAGGCTGAACATGAGCCGGGGTGCCCAGGTGGCCAAGAGGGTCAATGGATCCTGGCCTGGCTCAGGAACAGTGTGGCAGCAGGAGCAGG
>NW_020897735.1:1464420-1470204 GCF_003984885.1 Neopelma chrysocephalum
GGGTGACAAGGTGGGGTTGGGTCACAGGTTGGACTCGATGATCTCAGGGGTCTTTTCCAATGCAGTTGATTCTGGGATTCAGTGACTTGGCAGCTGGGTGTGAGCTCTGCAGCTGGGTTTGTTACACAAGAGCAGTTCTTGTTCCTCCTGTTTCAGCCTGATGAAGGAGGGGGTGGTGCCTTTGTAAGTCCTGGCAGCCCCAGTTTAGACAGACAGACAATGCTCCTCTGCCAGGGAGACACATTATTGAGTGGTCACAATGGCTCTGGGTGCCCTGGGGATTGAGATTTTGGGTGTCCCAGCAACGCAAGAGGTTTCTCTGTCCTGCGAGGTTTCTCATCAGGCTGTGGGTGGTGTCCACCAGCCTCCACCTGTCCCCCACAGACCTTCCCTTCTCAGCTCTGGGCTGGTGGAGTCCTGGACTGGTCTCTCTTTGCCACAGGGCTAACCTGTTTTTTTCTCACAGCCCAGACACGCACAGGAGCTGCTGCTGGAGGTGAGACCTGTCCTGCTGGAGGTCAAGGGAAGAGTTTAATCCAGTCAGCGTGACTGGGATTGTCAGTGCAAGTTCTTCTTCCTGTTTCAGGAATTGGGGAAAAAGGATTGCACCATGTGGTAAAACCCCAGATGAGCACCAGCTCAGCCCTCTGGGGTGGGGAGTGAATGGATCCCGAGGGGTTCCTCGTGCTGCCCTTTCCTTGGTCTCTTTTCCAGATGACCTTCTATTTCTCGGACACAGCAGTGCTGCTCTTTGACTTCTGGAATGTCCACAGCCCCACAGGTAGGCCCTGGCACACCCATCCATCCATCCATCCCTCCATCCCTCCATCCATCCATCCCTCCATCCCTCCATCCATCCATCCATCCATCCATCCAGGGCTTGGAGGGCACCTTCCCATGCCAAGAGCAGGAAACAGGGAGGTGTGGGAAGCACCCACTCTCAGCCTGCCAACCCTCCCAGGTCACTCAGTGATGTCTCAGCTTCCCAGTTCCTTTTACACTGATTTTTTTTCCCTCATTAAATTATTCTCCCAGCATTGTGTTGTAACTCCCACGTTTTTGTGGAGTCAAGGCAAAGTTGCGTATTTTTTTCAGAGCAACCCCCTCCAAAAAATCCTCCCTAGGAATTTCAGGGGGGAAATTGGGCTAAATAAATCCTCTACTGCCCAACTCAGGAGCCCTCCCCCTTATGCCGTGGATAAGGATCCCATGGATCCCAAGCGTGTTGGGACACCCCCCTGGCCCCAACAGCCCCTCCCTGGTGATGGGCAGTGTTGGGATGTCTCTCCTGCAGTGCCACAAACCCAGCCTGAGTTCCACAAGCCCGGCCTGGGTACCATGAGCCCAGCCTGGGTGTGTGAGCCCAGCCTGGGTGTGTGAGCCCAGCCTGAGTGTGAGCCCAGCCTGTGTGTGAGCCCAACCTGAATGCTGTGAGCCCACCCTGGATGCTCTGAGCCCAGCCTGAGTGTGTGAGCCCACCCTGGATACTGTGAGCCCAGCTTGAGTACCATGAGCCCAGCCTGAGTTCCACAAGCCCAACCTGAGTGTGTGAGCCCAGCCTGGATGCTGTGAGCCCAGCTTGAGTACCATGAGCCCAGCCTGAATTCCACAAGCCCAGCCTGGATGCTGTGAGCCCACCCTGGATGTGTGAGCCCAGCTTGAGTGTGTGAGCCCAGCCTGGGTGTGTGAGCCCAGCCTGAGTGTGTGAGCCCAGCTTGAGTGTGTGAGCCCAGCCTGGATGTGTGAGCCCAGCCTGGGTGTGAGCTCAGCCTGGATGTGTGAGCCCACCCTGGATACTGTGAGCCCAGTGTGGGTGTGTGAGCCCAGCCTGGGTACCGTGAGCCCAGCCTGGATGTGTGAGCCCAGCCTGGATGTGTGAGCCCAGCCTGAGTGTGTGAGCCCAGCCTGGATGTGTGAGCCCAGCCTGGGTGTGTGAGCCCAGCCTGGATGCTGTGAGCCCAGCCTGGGTGTGTGAGCCCAGCTTGAGTACCACGAGCCCAGCTTGAGTACCACGAGCCCAGCCTGAGTTCCACAAGCCCAGCCTGGATGCTGTGAGCCCAGCCTGGGTGCCGTGAGCTGAGCCTGGATGTGTGAGGCCACCCTGGATACTGTGAGCCCAGCCTGGGTGTGTGAGCCCAGCCTGGCTGAC
Source organism: Neopelma chrysocephalum (assembly GCF_003984885.1). Lineage (NCBI taxonomy): Eukaryota > Metazoa > Chordata > Aves > Passeriformes > Pipridae > Neopelma > Neopelma chrysocephalum. Next base: position 1,466,570 of record NW_020897735.1, read on the forward strand.
ACGAGCCCAGCCTGGCTGACACGAGCCCTGTGCTGCAGGGATGGTGCTGTCTGTGCTGGTGATCCTGCTGCTGTCCGTGCTCTACGAGGCCCTGAAGATGGGCAAGGCCGTGCTGCTGCGGCGGGCGCTGCTGGCACTGCCCCGCAGCCTCAGCCAGGAGGCCCTGACAGAGCCACAGGAGGGGGACACCGACCCTGCGCAGAGCAGGTACCTCAGAGACCCCCCTTTGCACCCTCTGGTGGGCAGTGGGGGGCTTGGGGAGGGGTCTGTGTCCCCTTGGCCAGTGCAAGAGGGGAGAAGGGCTGTAAGGAGGCAGCCGAGGAGTTCCAGGGAACTGCTTTTCCCCAGGAAAGGGCTGTTTGTACAGCCTGGGGAGGTGGCTTCAGGGGCATCCCAGTCCCTCCTGGCACTCTGGGAGATGTCAAGGGTGGTGTCTAAAGGCTCATTTTTTCCCCAAGAGCTATTGTGGGTGCAGGAGGGTCTTCATGGTTCAGGGATGGGCACAAGCAGCAGATTCCCAGTGATTCCTTCTTTTGGAGCCAAGCCCTGGGTTTTTCCTCTCATGTTTAATCCCTGAGGCTGCTTTTACTGCCAGCCTTGTAATAATGTCTTCCCCCATAACATCCTATTTTTCTTAATAAAATCCCCTTTGGGGCAGGATTTCCCCCTGTGGTGCTGTTTGCAGCCCCCATCCCTCTCCCTGCTCCCCAAATCCCTCCCTGGCTGCTCTGGGATCCTGACCGGGGGGGGGATGTGGGCTGTCCCGGCCCCTCAGTGATGGGGTTTCCCATCTTGTCCCACAGGTGGTTCCGGTACCACGTTGGGCAGACGCTGTTCCACGTGGTGCAGGTGGTGCTGGGCTACATGGTGATGCTGGCTGTGATGTCCTACAACGCCTGGATCTTCCTGGGGGCCATCGCGGGCTCCACGCTGGGCTATTTTGTGGTGTACCCCCTGCTCGGCCGGGGTTAGACCCCCCTGGGGCGGTGGGACACGTGCCCCCACCTCCTGCTGCTCTGTCTGGAATAGCTGCTGTCAATTCTGCTGGCTCTGTCCCTGTCCCCTGTGCTGGGTGGGACGCAGAGCTCCAGGGACTTGCTGTGGGGCTCTCGGGGCTGGCCCCGTTGGGGGGGGGCAGTGCTGGGGATGGGGAGCCCCACGGCCAGCACTGCCACGCTGGTGGCTGTCCCCTGGCTCTCAGGGACCTCTGGCCGGGTGCTGACAGCGAGGGGGTGCTGGGCATTTCCTTCCCCTCCCCGTTTTTCGAGGAGGTTCATCCTGGCTGGAACGGGAATGGTCCGGTGACTTGCTGGGGACGGGGACACGCTGGGGACAGGGCCCCCTGCCCTCCTGCCCCAGAGCTGCCCTGCACCAAGCCCCTCTTCACACAGTGCCTTCTGGGGATGCTGGGGGGTCCTGCTGCCCCTCACCCACCCCCCTCCTGCCAGTGCTTCAGGGATGGGGTCGGAGCAGGCCCCGAGCCAGGGGGACAGTGCTGCTCCAGGCGCCTCTTGCTGCTTCCTCAGGACACCCCTTTTAATAAAACCATCTCAGTCACTCTGCTCCTGGTTTGTGTCACTGCTGGGTGCTCTCAGGACGTGACACCCCCTGGTCACAGTAGGAATGGGGTTCCCAGCCCTACTCCCCAGGAGGGAGGTTCAGGAATAAGGACAGCCTCCTCTGGCTTTAAATAAAGCTTTTCCGTTTTATTAATTATTATAAGCATATCTTTAAACATTTGTATATCTTTCTTAATAAAATATCCTGGAAGAGACAGATTTTAAGTTTCCCAAAGCAAGGCACTTTTTGGGGGGGGGCCTCCCCGAGTGGGTTAGGCTGGGCACCCCCCCCGTGGGGCAGGAACTGGCACCTGAAGCACAGGTGAGTGTCGGGTGCTGGGCCCTGCTCGGTGCACACACGTGCACGTGTCTCACCCCCCTCCCCGAGTCCTGCAGGTCCCCCCCCAGCCCCAGGGCTTTTGGCATCCCTGTGGGGGGGGGCTGCAGCCGTCCCATCCCCCTCCCCACGGTGGGCAGGGCTGCTGGGGGGGGGGATCAGCAAACCACTGTCACTGCAGGTGCCAAAACCCACCGAGCCTGAGGGCTGGAGAAACGATCCGAGCACGGAAAGGGGGAGCTCCAGAGGGCAAGGGCTGGGATCCCTCCACTGCACAGCGAGCTGAGCCTGGAGACAGCCCAGTCCTGCCAGGCACGGCTGGGGACATGGTGTGAGTGCCACCTTCCTCCAGAGATGTCACTCTGAACTTAAATAGCTGCTATAGAAGACCCCGGGGTGAGGGTGACCTGTGAGCCCAGCCTGGGTGCCAAGAGCCCAGCCTGGGTGCTGTGAGCCCAGCCTGTGTGTATGAGCCCAGGCTGGGTAGCACAAGCCCACTCTGGGTGTGTGAGTCCAGCTTGGGTGCTGTGAGCCCAGCCTGGACAACATGAACCCAGCCCGGGTACCACAAGCCCAGCCCGGCTAGCACAAGCCCAGCCTGGGTGCCATAGGCCTGGCCTGGATGCTGTGAGCCCAGCCTGGGTACCACGAGCCCGTGCTTGCCCCAGCTCTCACCCCCTCAGCAGCACTCCACTCCCCCCAGCATGGCTGCATCTCTGCCGTGCCCCTGCTTGTCCTCACGTTTTCCATGAGCCCCTGCAGCCCCCACTCCCAGTGGCACTCCCGGAGCCGGCCGGGTGGGGTGGTGGTGAGCAAGCTCCCGGGAAACCCCTCGGATTGGGGCAGGGGATGACCCCGGGGCAGCCAGAAGCATCCCACACCCCCACCCCAAGTGGGGCGAGTGCCAGCCCCCCCCCAGCAGCCCCAGGCACTTGTGCTGGGGAGCACATAAAGCATCTCTTCAGTAAAGCATCTCTTCAGTAGAAAAGGAAATAAGGCAGAAGAAGGACAGAGCAGAGTGCAGGGGGTGCCCTGTGCCGGGCTGGGGCCATCCCTAGTCCGACCCAGTGGCTGTGGCCAGCCCCCCCACGGCAGCGGGGACCCCCGGCAAGGCAGTAAGGTCTCGGTGTTCCCATCCCCTCCCTCTCCCGCGGCGCTGCTCTCCATCCCCGGCAGGGGTCCTATTCCCCCTCCCCAACCCCCAGCGTCCCCGGGGCCAGTCCACAGCAGGGGAGGGCTGGGCTAGAACTCAGTCTGCACCCCCTCACCGCTCTCTGTGGTGCCCGTGGGCTGCGGGGGGCCCGGAGGGGTCACATCCTCGCCCATATCCTGGTGACACGCTGTCCCAGCGCTCTGGGCTCCGGGGGCAGGGGACGATGCTGGTGTGACGTGGGGCACCTCTGCTGACACATCGGCTTTGGGGGATGCTGGTGCAGCGTGGGGCAGGCTGGGCTCTGCTGGGACATGTGCTCCAGGTGATGCCAGCACAGATGATCTTGGTGTGGCATGTGGCACCTCAGCCCCTGAGGGGACATCGGCTCTGGGCACAGGTGATGCCAGCACGGATGATCTTGGTGTGGCCTGTGGCACAACAGCCCCTGAGGGGACATCAGCTCTGGGCACAGGAGATGCTGGTGCAGGACGTTGTTCCCCAGCTCCTGATGGGATCTCAGCTCCAGGGACAGGAGATGCTGGTGCAGGACGTTGTTCCCCAGCCCCTGATGGGATCTCAGCTCCAG
>NW_020897735.1:1470214-1480411 GCF_003984885.1 Neopelma chrysocephalum
TGGTGCAGGACGTTGTTCCCCAGCCCCTGATGGGATCTCAGCTCCAGGGACAGGAGATGCTGGTGTGGCACGTCGCCCCCCAGCCCCTGCTGGGCCCTCAGCTGCGGGCACAGGCGGCGCTGGTGCAACACGTCTCATCCCAGCCCCAGACGGGGCCTCGGCTCCAGGCGATGCCGGGGTGGGGCAGTGCACCCCCTCCCCTTCACTGGCAGGACCTCGGGGGGTGGCACCCCCTGGCACAGACCCTGCCACCCCCTCCTCGCTGGCGCTGCCCTCCCGCCTGGCATCGGTGCCGTTCGTCAGCTGCTCCTCCTCCTCCTCCTCCTCCCGGGCGCCGTCCCCGGGGCTCTCCTGTGCCAGCGCCTCCCGGATCTCCTTCACCCCATCCGGGGAGCCGGGTGGCACTCCGGGATCCTGCAGCTCCCGCGGCTCGGTGCCCATCTCGTAGGGCAGGGCCCCCTCGTCGTCCTGGATCACCGACACCACCTGCCTGGCCCTGCGGCGCCGGTCGCCCTGCCCGGCCGGCTCGGGCTCGGGCTGCCCCGGGTACTCCTCGCCCCAGTCGATGGGGATGCCCTCGCCCAGCAGGTGCAGGTTGGGGTCGCTGTTGTGTAGGACCATGCTGTCCCGGTACAGGTTGTGCTTCCGCTGCACCGCCGCCTCCTTCACGGCTGGGGAGGGGGAGCAGAGCGGGGTCAGGGGGGCTGCGGGCACCGGCCAGCCCGGGGCACCTCTGCCAGTCCTCCCCGTGGGGACAGGGAGTGGGGTCTGGAGCTGGGCAAGGGGGTTCAGCGTCCCACCCACTGCTCAACCTGTGGGAAAGCTGCTGCCCCAGCACCTTGAACAGGGTCACCCCTCCTTGTGCAGCCCCCAGCACCCTGAACAGGGTCACCCCCTCTTTGTGCAGCCCCCAGCACCCTGCATGGGGACATCCCTCCTTGTAAGCCCCCAGCACCCTGTACAGGGTCACCCCTCCTTGTGCAGCCCCCAGCACCTTGTACAGGGTCACCCCCTCCTTGTGCAGCCCCCAGGACCCTGCATGGGGACATCCCTCCTTGTGCAGCCCCCAGCACCCTGCACAGGGTCACCCGTCCTTGTGCAGCCCCCAGGACCCTGTACAGGGTCACCCCCTCCTCACAGAGCCCCCAGCACCCTTCACCAGGTCACCTCCCCTTGCACAGAACCCAGCACCCTGCACGGGGGTCACCCCCTCTTCATCCAACCTCCAGCACCCTGCTTGGGGTCTCCCCCTTCTTGTACAGAACCCTGCAGAGAGGGGTCACCCCCTCCTCATCCAGCCCCCAGCACGGGGTCACCCCTCCTCACACAGGTGCCAGGGACCCTACCTTGCATGATGTCCTTCATGACTGACTGCAGCACCACCTCCTCGTAGGTGTTCTCCACCAGGATGAAGCTGGCAAAGTCCTCAAAGATCAGCTCCTGAAACTTGGCCAATTCCTGCCGGGAGAGCAGGTGGGAGGGACACTCCAGCCCCTCTGCAGGGGGAGGTGGTCCCTCCCCACACCCCAGACTTTGTCCCCTTACCCCCTTGCAGGTGGGTGCCAGCTTCTTCAGCAGGAAGGGGATGGTGATCTGCAGCAGGGCCTCCCTGAAGAACTTCTTCCTCACCGTGCTGCTGTCGTAGTCAAACTTCTGCAGGGTCAGTGAGAGGGTGCCCCAGGTCACAGAGGGCTGAGGGGTGGTAGTCCCCTGACCTCGGGGACAAAACCCCAAGGTTTGCCCCCCCCCATTTGTAGAGGAGTGAACAGACTCCTCTGCCCTCACATCCCTCTTTCCAGCTGCTTCCCAGGGTGCCTGAGCCTGAGGAGAAGCCAACTCCTCCATGGCTGCCTGAAGGACGGTTTGGGGGCCAGTCTGAACCCCGGGTGGCTTTTACAGTGACAGGGACCTGGCTCCTCCAGGGGATTTCCCCTTCTCCATGAAAACCTCAATATAGAGAAGTATTTCCCCAGAAGACTTTTGTTGCACTAGATACCATCACTCCTGGCATCTTCCCTGGCCCTGGAACAAGGCCACTGCAGGCCACCAAAGGCCTCACCTTGAGCACCCTCTCGAGGATGCGCTGGATGGACTTGCACAGGTCGTCCTTGCCCTGCAGCTTCCCCAGCTCCTGGTGCAGCAGCGTCTCGAAGGTGTACACGGCATCATCCATTTGCTGGGAGCAGAGGAATGGGGTCAACGTGGGGAGGGAACCAAAGGGACCAACCACAGGGGTGGGCAGGGGGCTCTGGGGGCAGTGACACCCCCAAATGAGCCTTATCACAGAATCCCAGACTGGTTTGGGTTGGAAGGACCTTAAAGATTATCTTGTACCACCCTCTACTATCCCAGGTTGCTCCAAGCCCTGTCCAACCTGGCCTTGGATGCTTCCAGGGATAGGGCAGCCACAGCTTCTCTGGGCAACCTGTGCCAGGGCCTCCCCACCCTCACAGGGAAGAATTTATTTTTAATATCCAACAGGCAAATATCCTTCACTCTGGCAAGGTCCTTGGCATCCCAGAGTGGCATCCACAGCCTCCATCACAAGGACCAAGGGTGTTGGAGGAAGAAGGTGCTCAGAGCTCATCCTCCTATACCCCATCCAGGTTTGGCTGGACCAGACCCCAGAATTGGGCTACTGGCCTTGTTGGTGCCAGTGGGCTCAGTGGCAGAGGGGCAGCTGTGGTGTGATGCCCAAGCCTGGGAGCTGCCCACCCTCAGGATTGATCCACCCTTAGCCGTGTGCCTGAGACAGGACAGACATCCCAGCCAAACCCTGCCTGGGCTCCCCAGCCCTCTGTGCCCAGCCCAGGGCAGCACAGGAGGACCCCAGTCCCCATCCCACCTGTCTCATGTGGATCTGGGCCCTCTGCTTGAAGACAGACGTGCTGGAGACATCGAATCGCTGCTGGAGACCCTCCAGTTTCAGCTGGTCCATCTTCTCATAGCACGACTGCATCTTCACGGGGTGGAAGGCCAGGTGGGACAGCTTCTCCATGTACTGGGGACAAAGCCAGGCTCAGCAGGGTGGGACAGCCTCTCCACGTACTCATGGGAAAAAATTCCCCTGTATTTTCCCAGCTTGGGGTCCCCCAGCAGTGCCCACACTGGGGGGACCAACCACAGGAGTGGGCAGGGGGCTCTGGGGGCAGTGACAACCCAAAATGAGCCTTATCACAGAATCCCAGGCTGGTTTGGGTTGGAAGGACCTTAAAGATTATCTTGTACCACCCTCTACTATCCCAGGTTGCTCCAAGCCCCATCCAGCCTGGCCTTGGATGTGTCCAGGGATGAGGCAGCCACAGCTTCTCTGGGCAACCTGTGGCCAGAGAAGGCCACAGGATTGGCCCTGTCACCCCTAAGCCCACCAGCCAGCAAGAGGCAGTGCCGGGTCTCACCTCCACCAGCTTCTCCAGGCCACCCTCGTTGACGACATTCATGTTCATGTCTGTCACCTCCTTGAAGAACACCTCCCTCACCTCAGCAAAGCCCTGGCTCGTGGGGGTCATCAGGGCCTCCAGGATGGAGGAGATGTAGGGCTGGACGTGGTTTCTCACACAGACCTCTGCTTTGGGCAGCACGAAGGCTGGAGGGAGCAGGGAGAAGCATGGTGAGGCTCCTCTCTGCCCTGCCAGCTCCTCACATCAGGTCCTAAACCCACCCCACGGAGAAGGACCCAGAAGGCTCCCACTGGCCTGACAACCCTTCTTGGAGAGGGTCCCTGCCCTGTACTGAACCCATTCCTACCGTGCTTGAAGGGGTGAATGTCCACCTTGTCCCCACATCCTGGGACAACGCCAGTGAAGGACATGCACCCCAAAACTGCACCCGGTGGCACCTCCCCAAGGGTTCCAAGAGCTGCACCCCAGGAACAGCCACACTTTGGTGGAACGGAGGGAATGCCACCCCAGGAGCTTGCTGTGGACACACCCAAGCACATCCCTACGGGGCTGCACCTCGGATCTTGCTGGCCAGGTGCTCCTTGGAGGTGATGATCTGGTCCATGTCGGTGCGGATGGTGCTCTCCAGCCGGGGCCGCTCCTGCTCGCACCGTGCCCTGGCAGCGTCGTACTGGGCCTGGGTCTGCTCATACACCATCCTGTACACGGCATCTGAGATCTGGGGGGACAGGGACAGTTGGGCTGGTCACCTGCCTGCTCCCCTCACTTGCAGCTCCCCCCCCAGCCATCCCCTGCAGGACCTGCCCAGCCTCTCCCCCTGCCCTGACAGGACCCTGCCTCGCAGCCTGGGAGTAGGTTGCCACCCAGGGACCCCCCAAGCTGGGTGAGATGAAGCTCCTGCAGTGCAGAAGCTGCTTCAAAGTGGTGCTGAAGGGGCACAAAGTTGAGTTTCGAGCAGAAAACCTGCCCCAGGCGGGTCTGGGGAGGATGAAGGTCTGGGGAGGCTGCACGTCCAGGGATGCTGCAGGGCTGGGGATGCTGAAGGTCTGGGGAGGCTGCACATCTTGGGGGAGCTGCAGGGCTGGGGATGCTGGTGGTCTGAGGATGCTGGTGGTCCAGGGCTGCTCCATGTCCAGGGCTGCTGCAGGGCTGGAGATGCTGCTGGTCCAGGGATACTGGTGGTCCAGGCAGGAGAGCCCCTGACCCCACTGGAAAGCTGTGCACTGCCTGCTCATGCTGCCTGGGCTCTCAGGAGCCAACCCCATGTGCAGGATGGAGCCACTCGCTGAAGTCTCACACTCACTTTGCAGCCAAATGCCGGGATTTTGGGGCTGGCAGGAAGCAGAGCCATCCCCTTCTCCCTCCCTTGGGCTTTCCAGCTTTGCAGCTAAGACCACAGCTACTGAGAAAGCAGTGTTTGTGTGTTTTCAGGCTGCTCCAGTGGCCCATTACCAGCCTGGTGGTAATTATGTGCCGGGTTTTAAGGTTTTACCAGGCAGTTTTGAAGAGCCCTCAGTGTTTCGCAAGGGTTTGGGCTGGATTTAGCCTGCGCTGCTCTAAAAATGGCTCACTAAAAATAGCCAGGACAGGCTTTGCTCCGGGGCTGGGCTTCCTCCTGTTTGCTTCCCTGGCCCGGGGGACGAAGCAGAGCAGGCAGGGCTGGGCAGGGCTGGGCAGGGGCACAGCTTTAAAAAGCCACTGTGGAGAAAGGACGGATTCTTTGGAGGGGGCCGGGAGAGGGGGCAGGAAAGCTGGTGGGCAGCGAGCCCGACAGGGAGGGGAGGAAGGAAGCACTGCAGCCCCCAAAGCTGGGACTGCAGGCAGGGGGAGGGACAGCAGTGGTGACACCCTCCCCCAGCAATCCCAGCCCCACACCTGGATCCAGGTCCGCTGGCGCTCCGGAGCCTTCCCCTTCAGCCGGGGGCCGATGGTGCTCCTGAGCTCGGGCAGCAGCTCCTCCATCACCAGGTTGCTCAGGACCTGCAAGGCAGGAGGTTTTGGGGGCCCCGCTCGGCCCCCACGTGCCCCCGGAGCCCGGGGCGGGACAGAGGAGCTCACCTGGGTCTCGTTGCCGCACAGCATGTCCCAGGTGCCGAACTGCTCCTTGGACTGGCGGTACATGCGCACGGCGTCCGTGAAGGCTGGAGCCTCCACCCTGGAGTCCTCAGAGATCCCTGGAGAGGGCAGGGAGGGGCATGAAGGGGCAGCCTGGCACCGCCAGGGGGTTTGCAGCACCCCAGCCCACCTTGGCAGGGCGTCCCTGCAGTCCCCCACACCCTCGGAGCTGTGCGAGGAGCTCAGGGATGTCACCAGGACAGCCCAAGACACTGTCTCTGGCTGGGGGAGGGGCAGCAGGGGTTGGGGGTCTCTTATTCAGTCCAGATTAACCCCTCCAGAGCCAGATCGAGGGCAGGGAGGCACCCAGGAGCAGAGGCTTGGCAGGATGGGGAGCTCAGTGACTCCCAATGGTGCACAGCGACCTGGGGGCTCAGAGACCCCTAATGATGTGAGGACCTGAGGGCTTGGTGAGCCCTGAAGGCACAGCAGGAGCACGGGCTTGGCAGGATGGGGGGCTCAGTGACCCCCAACAGTACATGGGGGCCTGGAGGCTCAGTGAGCTCTAAAGGCACAGCAGGAGCAGGGGCTCAGCAGGATGGGGTCTCAGTGACCCCTGACACTGCTTGGGGACCAGTGAGCCCCCCAGCACCACGGGACAGGGCAGCTGGGGGGGCTGGAGGAAAGGGGGGGCCCTGAAGGGAGAAGAACAGCTCAGGAGGAAGAGGAAAGTGGCCAAGAGGCATCAGGAATGAGTCAGGGCCCCGTCCCCAGGCAGCTGGGCTGACCCCGAGGTGAGTCACTGCAGCACAGCTCATGGGGTCACCAGCACGAGGGGGCTCAGACGTCACCCCCACCCTCCACCAGCACCCATCAGGAGGAGGGGCAGGGTGCTGGGAGCCCGTGGTCACATCCCATGTGGAGGAGGAGGAGATGGGGACAGTGGGCAGGCAGGACAGCCCAAGAGCTGTCCCACATGTCCCACACACGTCCCTGACTTGTCCCAGCCTGCCCAGGCTGTGGAGGTGCCTCACAGCCAGAGAAACTCCCCTGGGATGAACCCCCCAGCACCCAACTCCCCTCCCCACACCTGGACCCCTGGCAGGAGGGAAGCAGGATGGATGTGAGCCCTGTCAGGGTGACCTGTCCCCCATCAGAGGCTCTGGGAGAGCATCCCTGCAGTGATGACAGCAGAGGGTCACAGCACATCCCTGCACCACCCAGGACACCCAGGGGTGCTTTCCCTTCCCAGGAGGGACAGCCCGGGGCAGGGAGTGGATCTTTCCCACTGCACACAGACTTTTGTAAGATGATTACAATTAACTCCAAGCCTAAGCAGCTTTTTCTAAGGGGCAGCTTAATATACAGGGGAGAAAAACACTGAGAAAGTCAAATCTGTCCCTTCTCAGGGCTCGGGGGGAGTCAGAGCCAGGCTGTTTTCACAGGCCAGTGCTCCTCCATCCATGGATCCCAGTAGCTCAGCATCCCCTCCCAGCTGGGACAGCTTGGCACAAGCTTCAGTCCCCAGCCAGAGCTGCTACAGATCATCCTCCAAATTCTGCAGAGAGTGGGGCAGGATTCACCCCACAAAAAGCCTCCTGGATCTGCCCCCCCCAGAGTCACTCACCCCAGGCCAAGCCTGGGGACGTCCCTGAGTCTGTCCCAAGCCCTGTGCCCTGTCCAGGGACAAGCAGGGCTGAGAGAAGCCCCTGTGACACTTCACAGGGCAAATTTAATGAGTTTGTTTCATTAATACGTGGTTTAGGGCATGGAGTGACAGGACAAGGGGGAATGCTTCCCACTGCCAGAGGGCAGGGTTAGGTGGGATATTGGGATGAAATTGTTCCCTGGGAGGGTGGGGAGGCCCTGGCACAGGTTGCCCAGAGAAGCTGTGGCTGCCCCATCCCTGGAAGTGTCCAAGGCCAGGTTGGAACAACCTGGGCTAGTGGAAGGTGTCCCTGCCCATGGCAGGGGGTGGAACAGGATGATCTTTAAGGTCCCTTCCCATCCAAACCATCCTAACGAGGGGCAAGAGCTCTCAGGGTAGGCACTGCCCCAGCCCCAAGTGACACCAAACAGGGCAAGGGACACTTTTGGAGCAACCAAGAGCTCCAGGGACACGAGGCTGGGCACTGTGTGTGTGAGGAACAGGGTTGCACATCCCCAGTCCCTCCAGCAGAGCTGGTGTTACAGAAATACAGCCTGAGAAGGGGAGGTGAAAATTCCCACAAGGCTCACAACCAGAGGCAGAAACAGAGCCTCTAATTTAGGGATAAAAAAAATGAAAGTGCTCAACAACAACAACAAAAGAGCTTTCATGGAATATGAAACAGTATCCCAGAGCTCTCAGGAGCAGCGAGGGGCAGGAAGAACAATCTCACAGAGAAATCTGGGCTGTAGGAATGCAGAAGTTCCCCAGCACTGAGCCCTCCCTGCCCACTGCCCACCCCGGGAAGGCTTTTCCATCACATGCTGAGGAGAAGGAGAGGGAGAAGAGGATTTATTGGCACAGCCCTGGCAGGGAGCAGGGGTGGTGGAGGGGCTCACACCTCCCCTGTCTCTCACAGCAGCACCCGGGGTGCTGGGGAGGAGTTAAAGATCATTAACTGGGGTTTTGCTAGCAGGAGATTAATTCCTCTTTTACCCAGAGCTGGTTTGGCTCACAGTGCCCTGGTGTTGTGGGTCCTGGGGTGCTGAGTTGCACCCAGAAATGATGCTCAGGTACAATCCCAAGAGGGATGAGGGGTCACTGCACCCACTCCCCCCAAAGGAGTCAGGCCCTGGGTGGGCAGAGGGGGCACAGTCAGACCAACAAGGCTGGACAACCCCAGCACAAGAAAAAAAAAAAGCAAAATAGCAGATTTCAGGAGATTTAATCTAACCTGGGTGGATGGAAACTCCCACTGAAACCCAGGCATCAGATCCCACCCCTTTACTCTGCTCCCTAAACAGCAGCTCAGGCAAAATCAAGGCAAAATTCAGGCTATACAGAGCTCCCAGGAGTGCAAGAAGCACTTAAAAAATAGGCAGCATTACTCTTTGCTCACTAAAAGTCATGATTTTGAGCAGGTTTCATCTCTGGCACCGCCCTCCCCAGGAAACTTCTCCCCATCCCAGGCAGGGCCAGGACCTGGGGCTCAGCCCAGGAGCTCCCAGGCCACAGCCAAGCAGGAAAATCGTGTTTTCCTGCCAGAGTCTTGCTGACGTGGGAGGCAGGTCCTGCCTCTTCCCTGGCCACGCAGCCCCCACCCCTCTGCCCACAGCCCTGGCTGCCCTCGGTGGGGTTTGGGATTTGGGGTTTGATGACTGTCATTACCAAGTATTTTCTACCTCAGGGTGGAAAACAGGCATGAGGGCAGCTCTTGAGTCAGCCTCTGTGCTGGCTCTGCAAATGCATCCTGCCCTGGGCAGGGGGATGGAGCTGGGCACAGGGATGCTCCAGCAGCTGGATGTTCCTGCTCTGCCCACACTCCAAGGGGCAGATAAGGGGCTCAACCACAGAATCATGGAATGGTTTGGGTTGGAAGGAACATTAAAGATCTTGTTCCGCCCCCCTGCCATGGGCAGGGACACCTCCCACTAGCCCAGGTTGCTCCAAGCCCCGTCCAACCTGCCCTTGGACACTTCCAGGGATGGGGCAGCCACAGCTTCTCTGGGCAACCTGTGCCAGGGCCTCCCCCCCCCTCACAGGGAAGAATTCCTTCCCAATATCCCATCTAACCCTGCCCTCTGGTAGTATGAAGCTATTTCCCTTTGTTCTGTCACTCCATTCCCTTGTCCCAAGTCTCTTTCCAGCTCTCCTGGAGCCCCTTTAGTCACTTTGAGATGCTCTAAGACCTCCCCGGAGCATTTTCCTGTCCAGCAGCTCCCACCCAGCTCCTCCTCTTGACCTCCAAATCATCATCTTTGGCCCCAAAACCCAACCCCAACCACCCAACCACCCTCCCCAGAGCAGGGGGACAATGCTGTCCCCACCCTGTGTCCCCCCCAGCCCCGCTCACCGTTGTTGCAGTGCCGGACGCAGTCCTGGAACACCGCGCGCCACTTGTCCTGCTCCTTGCCCGTCATCACACAGAAATAGTAGTGCCTGGCATAGGGGTGCCAGAGGATGAGGGGGAAATCCGTGGGGCACTTCAGGATGGGGGAGTGCCCTGATTTGGGTGTCACACCTGCAGAGAGGGGAGGATGCTCTGAGGAGGAGGCAGGGCGGGATAGGGATGGAGGCGTCCATCTCCTTCCCAGCGCCTTCGCTGGGAGTTGTGTCGAAAAAAAAAGTGGAAAAAGAGCCTTGGTCTTCCAAAAAGCAAATTCGGAGTGAAAAGTGAGAAATGGAATTAAAATTCATTAAAATCTCTGTGGTTTTCAAGGAGCCACGGACGTGTTTTCCTTCTTTCCCTGGTGGCTGTGGCAGGAGCTGAGCGGCAGAGTCCTCACATCCCACCGGGGGGAACGGGGCTGTTCTCCTTCCCTGCAGCCCCACATCCCAAAATTACTCCTTCCCAAAGGTCCCCAAGGACACTCCACCCTAAAACCGCCCTTTAAAGAAGGTCTCCAGGGATGCTACACCCCAAACCCACCTTTTCCAGAAGGCCCTCAGAGATTCTACACTCTAAAATGACCCCTTCCAGAAGGTTCCCAGGGATGTTACATCCAAAAGCTACCCCTTCCTGAAGGTCTTCAAGGATGCTACACAACAAAACCACCCCTTCCAAAAGGTCCTCAGGGATTCTACACCCTAAAA
>NW_020897735.1:1480421-1520990 GCF_003984885.1 Neopelma chrysocephalum
CTTCCTGAAGGTCTTCAAGGATGCTACATCCCAAAACCACCCCTTCCTGAATGTCTTCAGGGATGCTACAATCCCAAAACTACAACTGCCTAAAGGTCCTCAGGGATGCCCACACCCCAAAACCACCCCTTCCAGGGATGCTACACCCCAAAACTACATCTTCCTGAAGGTCTTCCAGAGTCCTACACACCAAAACCACCCTTTCCAAAAGGACCCCAGGGATGCTACACCCCAAAATCACCCTTTTCTGAAGATCTTCAAGGATGCTACACCCCAAAACTAGACCTTCTGAAGGTCTTCCAGGATCCTACACACCACAACTACCCTTTCCAGAAAGTCCTCAGGGATGCTACACCCCAAAATCACCCCTTTCTGAAGGTCTTCAAGGATGCTACACCCAAAAACCACCCCTTCCAAAAGGTCCTCAGGGATTCTACACCCTAAAACAACCCCTTCCTGAATGTCTTCAGGGATGCTACACCCCAAAACTAGACTTCTGGAGGTCTTCCAGGATCCTACACCCCAAAACTATCCTTTCCAGAAGGTGCTCAGGGATGCTACACCCCAAATCTGCCCCTTCCTGAAGGTCTTCAAGGATGCTACACCCCAAAACCACCCTTTCCAGAAGGTCCTCAGGGATTCTACACCCTAAAACAACCCCTTCCTGAACATCTTCAGGTATGCTACAATCCCAAAACTACAACTTCCTGAAGGTCCTCAGGGATGCCCACACCCCAAAACCACTCCTTCCAGGGATGCTACACCCCAAAACTACATCTTCCTGAAGGTCTTCCAGAGTCCTACACACCAAAACCACCCTTTCCAAAAGGACCCCAGGGATGCTACACCCCAAAACCACCCTTTCCAGAAGGTCCTCAGGGATGCTACACCCCAAAACCACCCTTTCCAGAAGGTTCCCAGGCATCATGCACCCCAAACCTCCCCTTTCCCACAGGTGCCCAGGGGGTGCCCAGCAGTGCCAGGGGGTGCAGGGGGCTCACCAGGCAGGCTGTTGTTGACCAGCTCCAGGTACTGCTCCACGGAGGTGAGCACCTTGTAGCCGGCGCTGTTGGCCAGCACCCGGGGCGGCAGCTCCCGCTCGTAGGCCTGGGCAGGAGGAGAGGATGGTCACGGGTGATGGGGAGCATCCATGGCCACCCCACCATGCCCCTTTGGAGCTGCCCCCACCAGAGATGGGCAGAAGGGGGGTTTCTCCTCACCAGCTTGTTCTCGTAGAGGACCAGGCCGTAGTTGTGCGGGACCACGCAGAACCGGTTCCGCCACTTCTTGTTCTCCTCGATGTACTGGAAGATGTTGCCCGAGTAGATGACATGGTCCTCCAGCGGGACCTGGGGGAGCAGACAGAGAGGTGGGAGGCACAGGGGGGTTGGTGAGGGGCAGCTCTGGCTCAGGGAGCTCAGCCAGGTCCGTTCGTGGTGGTTGGGTGGGTGTTGCTGCGCTAGGGCTGTGCTGAGGATCTCCAAGTTCACCACTGGATTATCTCCTGCAGCACCGAAAATTTGAGTGCCTGAATAGGTGTACCTGGGTGACACCTTTGAGTCACCAGAAAACCCCAGAGAGGCTGCTCGTGTCACCACTGGAGTCACACGTGGTGGTGTTCACCACGCTCTGGTCACAGCCCTGCCCCTCCATCTCCATCCTGGGGGACACACCAAGCTCAGCTGAGCCACCTGAGCTCCCCTGGCTGAGTGGCAGGATGGAGAAGAGACCTCCAGCAGCAATTCCCAGCCCCAGCTCCTGCAGTTTCCATGGCTTGGGGCAGTGGGGACCATCTGTGGCACTGCTGGCAAGTGGGCATCAGCAGGAAGGTCCTGCCAGAGGCATCTGCAGATGGCAGGAACCCAGCCCTGCTCAGCTGGGTCTCCAGATGGGAAGGAAAGAGGAAAAGCAAGAAGCCACCCCATAGGGCTCAGCATCAGTTGATGTTTAGATGTTCTGGACTTCAGGGAGGACCAGCAACAGCTCCTCTAAATGAGGAGAGATTTAGGTGGGATATTGGGAAGGAATTCTTCCCTGTGAGGGTGGGGAGGCCCTGGCACAGGTTGCCCAGAGAAGCTGTGGCTGCCCCTGGATCCCTGGAAGTGTCCAAGGCCAGGCTGGATGGTGGAAAGTCTCGGGGGAGGTGTCCCTGCCCATGGCAGGGGGTGGAACCGGATGAGCTTCGAGGTCCCTTCCAACCCAAACCATTCCATCATTCCACAATATGATTCTATGACAGGAACAGGCCAAGGACATCCCCCCTCCCCTCACCCCCCCCCAGAGCAGCCCCTCACTGTGTCTCCAGCCCCTCTTGGCCCCCACGCTGCAGCGTTGACGCCATCCCAAACACAGCCTGGCTGGGGGAGCCAAGAATCTGTCCCAGGAATTTTTATGATCCCAGGAACATAAACAAGAGCCGAGAGCTCTCGTGAGGGCTCGAGTGTGTGGCGGCCGCCTCTGCTGCCGTGGCCACCCACCATCCACCACGGTGGCCATCAGGAGGGACCATGACACAGAACCTGGACCCTCCTGGAGGAACTTTTCCCACTCTGCTTCCCATCTTCTGCTTCCCAGGAACCTCGCTCACTGCCTTCCCCAAGCCCTGCACTCCCCCCGACCACACACTCACCTTGGGTTGGGGGAGGTCTGACGGCAGCTTGGCTGACAGCACCTCACTGCTCCTTAGGGCTTTCCAAAGCCCTTGGAAGAGGGAGAAGAAGCCCAAACTAATCCCTGCAGGGCTGAGGGACTGCAGGAAGCAGGAGAATCTGAGCCCCAAGGCCATCAGCAGGATGGGGACAGAAAGGAGGTGCCAGCTCTGGGAGCCCCCATCAGTGTCTCCCCAGGGTGGCTCATCCAAGCAGAATGAGCCCCCCCCAAACTGGCTCTGAAACCACTGCCCAGGGCACACTGAGCCAGACAGAGCAGCTGCTGGTGGACTAAAACCCAGGCTGAGCCCTGACATGGTTCCAGGGGACCCTCAGCTCAGGGCCACCATCCCTTCCTCACACACCCTCCTCACCCCAGGGAGGCACCGAGGTGGCACCTCCCAACTCCAGCAGGTATTTGGGGCAGGCAGGTACGTGCCAAATTGTGGGGATGGGCAAGGAGGGAGCCCCTGGGCTGCCCACATCCCTGTCATGGGGCCGGGGAATGGCAGCTTTGGGGCTGCCATGGGAGCAGAGGGTGTCAGGGATGGTTTTCCAGAGGCTCTGGATGGGGACACATGGGTTGTTGGAGAGACCAAAGGCAGAGATATTTATTCCATATTCTCATTGCTCTTGAATCTTGCTGGTGTTTCAGATGACCCCAGCCCTGCTGTCCCCCTCTGCCCAGCAGGGCCACCAGCCCCTGGTTTCACTGCACTGCATCCCCACAGAAATCACAAAAAAAGGCCAATAAATAACTAACATTTAAAAATCCCAAGTGCCACATCCCAGCTGGACCTGCCCGAGGACAGGCAGGATGCCACCCTCCATCTCTAGACATCCACAACATTCTGAGCATGTTTGGGGTGCAGAGAGTCCATCTGGAGGAGATGATCACCCAGCTCCTCGCAGAGCCACCCCACAGACTGGTCCCTACAGTGTCTGGAGCACTGGGACATCCCAGTGGCACTGCTGGGATCCTGGGAGGGGATGGGCAGCAGGTGGGACATGTCCCAGTGGCACTGCTGGGATCCTGGGAGGGGAGGGGCAGCAGACAGGACACTGAGCAAGAGGAATGTCCTATTTATACACCGGTGTTTTCCAAGCCTTGCACAGTGTCCCTGACCTCCCGACCTTGCTGCTGTTCCTCAGACATTCCTGGGCTGCTTGAAGCAACAAACCTGGGGATGGAGGTACCTCCCGGGGAGTAGAAGCTGAAGGCATCTGCTAAATTCCAAGGAAGCCAAGGGACACGGTGGTGAGGACACTGGGTGCCTGGCTCCTCCACGGGAACCTCCCCTCCTTTATTTTTCCTAACAAACCCAGCACCCAGGGCGGCTCCCAGAGGAGGTGGGTCAGGGACACAACTGCTGTGAGCACCAGGGCTTGAGTGTGATCATCTCACAGAGGTATTTTCGAGATTTCTAACAAAAGCACCCCCTTTAAGCCCCAGACAAGAGCAGAAGCCTCTCTCCACGTGCAATCACATCTCCTCCTGCTTTCAAGGAGCACCCACGGGACAGCGGCTCCACGGAGGATCCCAAGCCCTGTCTGATGAGCACCCCCTGCCCCTTTGCATCTGCCTTTGGAGGTGGGAGGAAAGGGCAGGATCCCCCCCCGGGTTCCAGAGCCACAAGCTCCATCTCCAAGGGAGACCTTTAGCCCAGGCAGGAGACACGTGGCTGCTGGAGATGAGACTTGGAGCCGGCTCCGCTTCCCCCACAGGGTCAGGGACATCTGCCAGGTGTTTCCTGCTCCTCCCTGGGAATTTGCCTGGGCTGGAGCATCACTCGCACCCAGGAGCAGGAGAATGACAGCCTGGCACATCTGCTCAGGGCCTCTCTGGGCACCAGGGGGTCCCTGAGCTCCTGCCAGGGACACAGAATTGACAGGGCTGCATCCCAGAGCCAGCCTTGTCCTCGCTTGCTGCCTGTGCTCCTTCCACGGGGTGGGAAAGGAAACCACCCCACGTGCTGCACAACTCCCCGGGAGTGGGCTGGACCAGTGGCATGGGCTACATTCCACCTGGCAGGGTGGAGCAGGGCCGTGCCTGGGCTTTGGGGGGGACACCAGAGCCCGTCTTACCTTGCGGTGCAGCAGCTGTGCCTGCGGGCCCCCGTTGCCCTCGATCTCATAGCGGACGCTGTTGAACAGAGCTACCCCGTACTGCTCCTTGTAGCACCTGCAGAACTCCCCCAGCACCTTCCCTGTCTTCTCTGCAAAGGGAGAGCAGAGACATGTCAGGCAAAGGGCTGGGTTTGGAGGTCTCCTTGCTGCAAACCCACCCGGATTGCCTCGGGTGCCCTCCCCACCCACCTCCCATCGCCCTCCTGCTGCCAGGGCACACCTTGGTGCGGGGACCACAGAGGAACCTGCTGCTTTCTGCCCTCCCCATCCAGCCCAGGCACTGATTTGGGGTCAGGATGATCTCTTTTTTTGGCCTTTCACATTATTTCATGGATTCCTCTCCCCGGCAGGAAATTCCTGACATTAAGCTGATTCCGGCTTCCCGTGCCTTGTGCAGCTCCCGGTTCTGCTCCCACCAGCTCGGCCTGCTGAGATTGGGGCAACCCTCCATTCTCCATCCCCAAACGTCCCTCACACCCCTCCTGACCCTGCTGTGCCCCCAGAAGGGCCATCCCAGGCTGGGATCCAGGCCCAGCAGTTGGTGATGCACTGCAGAGACTCAGAGGAGAAAAGACAGCCTGCCTCCCCCTCACTCTCCATGGCACCCCCAGGTGAGACAGGCACCCCACCAGGACCCCAGACTTCAGACTGGGATGAGACCAAGGTGCTGGGAGAGTCTGAGCTGCGAGGTGCTCCCCTGCACTCCACACTGGAGGAGATCCCCTCCATCCCTTCCCCAGCAGCCTCCTACCCCTCAATGCACAGGGTGGGGGGATGTTGCAAACCCACCCCCCCAGCAGCAGGGACAGGGCCTTCCCAGCTCCAAGGGGGCAGTCACAGGAACCCCTTGTTCCTCCTGGGCCATCAGCCACAGTAGAGGAGTGAGGCTGTCCCCCCAACCTTTACCAGCACCCCTGTCCCATGGGCACCCTGACCCACCCAGCACCCTCCCCACACATCCTGACCCACCCAGTACCGTCCCCACCCCAGCTCCAGACCCCACGTGGGGCTCCCACACCAAAATCCCAGCACAAAGCATCCCAGAGCTGCGGGAAAACCTCCCCCACAGCCGCCTTTGGCACAGGGCGCCTCGACTTTGAATTTCCCTCTCAACTTTGCCCCAGAGCCTGCGAAAAAGGAAGAATTTGAGTCTCCTCCAAGTATTTCTGACAGCTCAGGCCCTGCCAGAGCACTGGCAACGGGAGGAAGGATGCTGGCTCTGCATCCCGGTGCCGGAGCCAGCACGATGCTGGGGGCATGAACCCAGACAAAACAGCCCCCCGAGCCGGCTCGGCACAGCTTGGCAGCAGCCAAAATCTCCAGCCAGCAGCCGCCCCCGAGCCGTGCTGGCAGCCAAGGCAGCACAAGGAGCAGCTTGCTGCAGGGTGCTGCAAATCCCTCTGGGGATGAGCAGCTCCAGAGGAAAACGCTGCCCGAGGACAGCGGCGGGGGGGAGATAAACCCATCCCCGAGGAGACGCCGGCGCTGCCGGCAATGGGAGCAACTACGGCGCAGCATCGTTGTGCCAGGGCTGAAAATCACTTTAAATCGCTTTCAATTTAACACGGCAAAGGATGAGAGAGTGGCTCATCCCTCCAGAGGAATTCCTCAGCCCGGATTTTGGCCTTTCCCCCCGGGAAGGCGAGGCCAGGCCGCGCTGGTGTCCCTGCAGCACCTCTGTTGCAATTCCCGGCTCCCGAGCTGCGCGATTTTGGCCAGGGAGCGGGGCAGCCATGCAGGCAGCTGAGATTGAAAAGGACGTTTTGAGGTTTTGTTTCCTTTCAGTTCATGGGAAAAAGCGAGCCCCCGGTCCCCGGGCAGGCGAGACGGGCTTAGTCACTCATTCCTCCCTGATTAACGGCGGGGCCAATTAGGAGGTTTGGAGTCAATGGAAAAGCAAAAGTCAATTATTTGCAGAGGTTGAAACAAGACTTGCAGTGAAATATTTGAGGTGACTAAACCCCCCCAAGGCTCAGCAAACCCCTGCAGGGTGTGTAGAGGGTGCTGTGGGCCGCTGATGATCTCTGACCAGTAGCCCTGGTGGCCACCCCAGGGGAAGCAAGAGAGACAGAGACCCATGTGACAAGGTGACACCAGATTTGGCAAGGTGTGGGCTGCTAGTGGTGGTTACAGCCATGCTTTGCTTGAACAGGGGATGGGGAGCCCACACTGATGATGCCAGTGCGTGCCCTGACCCCCAAAATCCATAGCACCCTGTGAGGGGCTGACGTGTCCCACGTGGGAACCAGCTCAGTCACCCACTGGCTCCTTCCTCCCAGCAGTACTGGGATCTCTGGGGAGCATCCTCTGGCCATACAGTGAGCACTGGGGGCTATAGAGAGCATTCTCCCCTCAGGATCCACAGCCAAAGCCACCCATGAGCACTGTCCCTCCATGAGCAGCTTTGCAAGAGCTGGAGGGGTCTGGGGACAGCTCACAGCCCAGGGAAACGTGTCCCCTGTCCCCTCACCACCATGGTTGTGGAGAGAACGGGCTTGGCTTGGCTTGGCTGCCTCCCACCCAGCCACCCCCCATCCTGGGCGCAGGCTCAGACACCCACAGCAAAGTCCTTTGGCAAGTGGGAGCACACACAGGGACCTCCCAGGGACGGGTGTCCCCAGCCACCCACTGCTGGCGCTTTCCCAATCCTGGTGTTTGCTCTGGGACCGCTGTGCTCCACCACACCCCCCCTCCCAGTGCCACCACCCCATCCCTGTCACACCCAGCCGTGCAGAGGCACCGGTCCCCGAGCAGCCCGGGGTGGCTGGGCTGGCACAGGCTGGGCTGGCACAGGCTCCAGCACATCCCTCTGGCTCCTGGCAAAGGCAGGGAGAAAACAGCGACTTTGTGGGGTGCCAACAGCACTGAGGCCTGGCTCAGCAGGATCCCCTGTGCCAGCACCTCTGGTCACAGAGCTCCTCTGTCCCCAGCCCCTCCTGCCTCCACAGCATCCCCATGACTAAGCTGCACGTGGTGGCTGCAGGCGGAGATAAAGGGGCTCCAGAGTCGGGGAGGGCAGAGAGAGGCAAACCCTGAGCCAGGCTGGGTGCAGGGCTGGGCAGGAGGCTGGCAGCAAGGACAGGGTTGAGCCATGCCACACCAGCTCCCAGCCATGCTCCAGCCCCACTGCTGGATCCCCAGGGACCCCCACACCCTCCTGGCATCACCCAGGGGGCACAGTAGGGCAGGCAGCCCTGTAGGACACCCCACACAGGGACAGGGCAGCAGCACAGGTTTGTCCTCGTCCCAGCTGAGTCCCTGAGGCTTGTCTGGGTGAAAGTAGCCTGGAGAGGAGGCTCTGCTCCTGCCACCCCCCTGACCGGTTGTGCCACCACTGCTGTCACCGAGCCCAGGGCAGTGCCATGGCCATGACACAGCCCTGGGGCAGCTGGAAGCCCAAGGGCATGTGCAGCCCTTGGTGCTGAGAGGTCACGGCCCGGCCAGAGCAGCCCTGGCCCAATGTTGGTCCCTCCGAGCCAGGGCAGGAGGTGGATCTCGCCCTCAGGATTCCAGAGGCCACGGCAAACTGGTCCAGCAGCCTGGACTGGCTGTGTCCTGCCCTTGGGAGCATCTCCAGCACCATCAGCAGCCCCACACATAGAACCACAGGATGGTTTGGGTTGGAAGGGACCTTAAAGCTCATCTTCTTCCAACCCCCTGCCATGGGCAGGGACACCTTCCACTAGCCCAGGTTGCTCCAAGCCCCGTCCAACCTGGCCTTGGACACTTCCAGGGATGGGGCAGCCACAACTTCTCTGGGCAACCTGTGCCAGGGCCTCCCCACCCTCACAGTCAAGAATTTCTTCCATAGATCTAACCTAAATTTTCCCGGTGTCAGTTTGAGGCCATTCTCCTTTGTCCTGTCCCCCCAGTTCCTGATGAACAGTCCCTCTCTGGCTTCCTTGTAGCCCCTTCAGATGCTCTGAGGTCTCCACACAACCTTCTCTTCTCCAACATGCACCCCCCCCATGCACACACCAGCACACACATGTACCCCATGAACACACATGGACAAACACATGCACATCCCCCCTGCACCCCCACACACGTGTGTTCACAGCCAGGGCAGGCTGGAGGCCAGCAGCTGACAAATCCTAGTGGGAACACTCATCTCATCCTCCCTCCAGCCCACATCCCATTTGGCACCCACAGCCCTCTCGTGTCCACTGCCACATCTGTCCAGGGGGTGAGGAGGTGCCTGTGGAATCCCAGCCCTCCCCAGAACCCCCTGGGTTGATGTAGAATCGTGGAATCATGGAATCACAAGATGGTTTGGGTTGGAAGGGACCTTAAAGCTCATCTCATTCCACCCCCCTGCCATGGGCAGGGACACCTCCCACGAGTCTGGGAGCAGAGTGAAGTGGGAGCAGGAGCTGGGAGCAGGGTGCCCAAGCCCCTGTGGATGCCACAGGGATGCCCCACCCCAGGCAGGGAATTTTCCATCTGGTCCAGAAAAAAATAAGAAAAACAAAAAGGACAAAACAGCTCATTGAAGCACAACCCCCGGGCTGGGGGGGCCGTGGCATGGTGGGACATCCCCGTGGCAGGGGACCCGTGGGCAGCATGTGCTGGCCTGGCAAGGCTTGCCAAGGGGAAGGAGTTAATCACTGATTTGGTCAGTAAATGATTAGTGAGCAGGGGTGGGTTGTTGTGGGCACTGCAGGCTCCCAGAACCTGGGACACTGACAGGGACAACCACCACAGTGGCACTGACAGGGACAACCACCATGGGGCTGGCACTGACAGGGACATCCACCATGGGGCTGGCACTGACAGGGACACCCGTGGGCTGGCACACAGTGACACTGACAGGGGACAGGGGTGGCCCAGGTGGCTCTGCCATCAAGGCACACCAAGGACAAGGTCACTGCAAGGGAGGCTGATGCCACCAGTTGTCCCAGGTCATCCCTCTGAGCAGGGCTGCTCCAGCCATCCCTCCCTGCTGCCTGCTCCAAGCACACTCAGGGGCGTGCCCATTGTCCCTTGGCCACCCTCCTGTGCCCCAAATCCTGGCATTAGGCAGACAGTGTGTCTGGACATTCTCCTGCAGGCACACAGCATGGATGGGCTGCACAGGATGCCACGGATGGGGTGCACAGGATGCCATGAATGGGGTGCACAGGATGCCACGGATGGGGTGCACAGGATGCCATGGATGGGGTGTACAGGATGCCATGGATGGGGTGTACAGGATGCCATGGATGGGGTGTCCAGCACACCAGGGATGGGGTGCTGAGCCAGACCTCAAACCAGCAGCACCCCACGAGCCCTCAGCAGCACCTGGACACGAGGACCCATGCACACTCTCTCACCTCATCCCACTGCAGCACAGGCTCATCCCAGAAGGAGTTTGGGAATGGCAGAGTGACAGCAGATGGCTCTGGGCAGGCTGAGCACCAGCCTTGCAGTGACAGCCAGCACAGGGGACAGTGACAGAGATGCCACTGTGGGTGGGGCACAAGCACCGTGCAGAGCCAAGGGGGGCACACAAAGGGTTAAGCCCCAGCCGGCAGTTCAGGGTTTCGGGAATTTGAGTGTGAGCTCATTTCCACCCAGAAACACAAACTCCTTCATGGTCCTGACTCAGCCCAGCTGAGCACCCCCCAGGGAGGGGGTTTCCAGCACTGGCTCCAGAGGAGATGCCAAGGTTGGGGGGAGTCAGGCATGAGCTCCACACCCGGGGGACACGGGGCAAAAAAGGGGCTGCAGAAGGGTTTGTTCCTGATGGCAGCAAAACCCAGGGGCTGACCCAGCACTGCTTTGTATTTCCCCCTCTCACGCAGACCAGGAGAGGCTGGAACAGGGAAAAAAAACAAACTGGAGGGGGAGAGCAAAAGCTGAGGACAGTTTCCCCTCTGCACCAAAACGCGCCTTTCACACAAACCCCCTCAAAACCATCCCGGGGTGTTCCTGCTCCAGGCTGCTGGCAGGATTTAGACTGAGCTTGTCTGGGACAAGCCAGGATCGGAGGCTGCTCTGATGCCTGCACCCGGGCACAGCTCAGCACCAGGGATCCAGCGGGAATATTTTCGGCCAGAAATCAGCTCAGAAGCACGGCCTGGGTGGAAAGGGAGCACATCCTGCCTCCCCCGGGCAGTAGCTCCGGAGCGGCCCCTCACCCGCCCTCTGACTCAGCCGCGGTGGGGAAGGGTGGGCAGGACGGGGCTCAGCGGCAGGAAGGGATGAGGCAGCGGAGCCTCGGAGGAGAAACCAGATGGGGCCAGGCCTGAACCGGTTCATCCTCTCTCGCCCTGCCTTTGCCACACACGGCTCTGCCCCCGGATGAGTCAGAAGTGCCCTCAGTGCCAGCTCAGGGCTGGGGCACCCGTCGGGGACAGGGTTCCCTGCAAGGTGCACCCTTCACCGGCGCCCTGTGGCATTCCCCCATCCCGTGTGTCCCCGGGAATATCCCAGGGATGCTCCCAGGGGTCTGTGCCCACCGTGGAGCGCCCACCCCACCTCCCAGCACCTCGCCCAGGAGCGGTGGTTGCACAACCCCACTCCCCTCCCAGCCGGGACAATCCAACCTGCCAAAACAGACCTGCGAGGGTCTGGGGCCAACCGCGGCATCCACGGCGCTGAGAACGGAGCAGCGCATTCGGCAGCAGCTCCTCAGCCTCAGAACAGCCAAAAAAACCCTGACGGTGCTCTCGCCAGACACCTTCACCCACAGCTCCTGCTCCCCCGTCCCCCACGAGCCGGACCCAGCCCCCCGCCCCAGCCCCCTCCCGCGGCTCGGGGTCACATCCAGCCCGGCAGGAGCGGGATTAGTGTCCGGCTACGTGCCGGCGGGTGTTTTCCCGCGGCGTGGATGCCGGTGTCCCGCTGCTTCCTGGGAACAAGGCTGCTGCGGAGCTGCGTGCGAGGAATGTGCATGTGAATAACAAACAGCGTTCGGGGCCTTTGAACGCCTCGAGAAGCTGGTCAGGGCTGGACTGAGCCCAGCGCCAGATGCCTGCCCTGAACCTCCCCGCCCAAACAGCCTCCGAGGGATGGGGGCAGGAGAAGATCCCCTGCTGCCCATCCCACCTGCCTGCTCCAGGCAGGACCCTCTCTCCTGTCCCTTCCCCTTGGAGCAGCCTTGCCTTAGGGGGCAATGCTCCAAAGCCTTGGGGAGCAGGTGACAGGGAAAACCCAGCCCAGCCCAGAGTGCCACCTGCCCGGTGGGCACAGGGACTGGGTTCCAGAGCACCAGCAGAGGTGACTGCACTCACAGGACTGTCAGGACATGTCCCAGAGGACACTGCACTCACAGGACTGTCAGGATATGTCCCACGGGCTGGGGGAATCTGTGGGGAGATGAAGCATCCCCGTGGAGCAGCTCGGCTCAAGCCGAACACCACCCCCCAAACCCTGTGCTGGAGCAGGACCCTCGTCCCGGCTGCAGCCACATCACCCCACACATCCCTTGTCCCCCGGGGTCCCACCAGGCTGGGGAAGAGCTTCCAAGCGTTGGGTGCTCACCCCGGAGCGGGTTCTCCCCGCAGCAGGGTGGGACCAGCATCACCCCTCCCCAGATAAGGTCCGGCTCATCCACCGGCACCGGCCGGGCAGCATTGCAATGGCGCAATCCCACCATGCCGGGCAGGGTGTGCACCAGCACCGGCAGCCTCCGGGCACCCCCGGCCCCCGGGAGCTGTGGGAGCAGGGGAGTCCCCACGGCAAAGGGGTCAGAGCAAACTCGGACATCTCCAGGTCTCTCGCGTGCTGGGGGCAGCTGGGGGTGGGTGATTCTTGCTCCAGGATGTCCCAACAAATGGTTCTGGCTCGGCAGAGGGCAAAAGCCAGTCCCCTCCTGTCCCCCTGGGCCCAGCCCCAGAGAGAGGAGCTGAACCTGGCACACTCTCCCTCTGCCCAGCTGGACGGTGCCAGCGGGAAACCCAATCCAGCCCCACGGGAGGGGACCCAAACAAAGACTTTTATGTACAACCCAAAAAAAAGGCCATCAAGAGGTATTTGAACAAAACAGCCCTGAGCCTGTCCTGGGCTCTGCTGCAACCCCTGACCCTGGAGAGGGTCCTGTGCCTGGTTCCTCTGTCCCACACCCCCCCAATCCCTGCTCCCTCCTCCCCATGGAGGGTGATGCTCCAGCTGAGGGTGGCCAAGGGATCAGTGTCTCCCGTGGCAAGGATGCTCCAGAGGCACTGCAGAGCCTGGTAAACCATGGACATTCTGGCATGGTGGGCACCTGTGCTGTGGGGCTGGCAGCCAGTGCCTGGCAGCACAGAGCCTGTCCTTGCTGCAGGAGGATGGGCAGCAGCTGGCAAAGAGGCTCCCAGGCAAGATAGGGATGATCCTAAGGCAGGGATGATCCCAAGGCAGGGATGTGTCCAAGGCAAGGCTCTGTCTTGGTCTCAGGTGATGCCATGCATGCGTTGGGATGAGAGGAAGGGGCTCAGGATGCTTCCCATGGCTGAGCCACCACCACTCTGGGTACCTGGTTGCTGGTAGCCTCGCTCTCCTGCCCCACATAGTGGCATCGAGGTCACCCCAGCTTTGGGCACATCCCTTCATCCAGGGAAACCCCCCACAGGGCTGAGCAGAGCTGGGAGAGGGAGAGGGGAAGACAGGACAAGCTTCCTGTGCCCCAGGAGCCACCAGCATAGCAGGAGAGGGGGAAAATCCTGCCATAGGTCCCCTGCCAGGTCCAGGGCAGAGCATCCCATCCATCCTATTGTGTGGGAATATCCTATTCCAGGACTCCTGTAGTGAAGGGTCTGAGTTCCCCAGAGCAGAGCTGGGAGCCTGGCTGCAGGCAGGGACAGATCCCTGCCAGGGAAGGGCAGGAGGGCACAGAGAGGGGCAGGAGGGCACAGAGAAAGGCACTGTGCTCTACTAGCCAGAGCTGGGACCTGTGTCAAATGTCGCTGCCCTTTCCCTTTGAAAAAGGGGAAAAGGTGGAGTTTTACTCCTTCCTCCCTCTCCAGTCCAAGAGACTGGGAGGAAGCTCTGCTCTGCCCCTTCCTCTCCTCCTGGCCCTCGGCACTGGGCTCTCCATGGAGCCAGTGCAGCACATCCAGGCACTGGACAAGGCTCCAGGGCCAGCCAGGGGCTGGGGAGGGGACACAGCTCCTGCCTGGGGACTCACTGCCAGGCACCAGCCAGGTTCCAGGAGCTGCAGCCCCAGGGTGAGGTGACACCTCCTACAAACTGGGTGGTGGGGTCAGACCTGGGTGCTGCAGGGGCAGAGAGGGTGCTCAGCCTTGTCCTGGAGAGCTGGTCCTCATCTCTCTTCACATCCCAGCAACTCCCTGTGGATCAGCATCCTTGGATCCCTCCAGTTGTTCCTTCTGCTGGAAAGCTTGGAGACACTGGAGCCTGTCCATCCAAGGAGGGTGGGACAGAGCTGGCAAGGGCTGTGCCAGGAGGCACCGAGCCCCTCTGAGCCGAGCCAGCCTCTGCAGTGATTTGAGGGAAGCGGGGAGGCAAAGGTTTGGGAAATCCCAGCTCCTGGCTGTGCTTCCCTCCCTGGGTCCCTGCAGTGGGTTTAGGGGTGTCTGACACTGTCGTGGGGCTCTCCTGCTCTGTGGGTGCTTCTCTCTCCCTGGGCTGAGCCAGGAGCCTAAAAAAGAGCTCTCAGCTGCAGTGCCAGCTCAGCTCCTCCTGTCCCAGGCAGAGCAGGGATACCCTCCGTGCCTGCCCCAGCTTGCCCGAGGCAAGGCCTCTGGATAAACCCTTGCTGGGGGAGGCAGGAAAAGCCCTCCCAGAGGGAAGGCAGGCTCTGCCCCCGGGGCTGAGCACGGGCAGGGCAGGGAGGGCTCCTATTGCCTGCACACGTAGGGAGGCCACCAGAACAATGTCCCCTTGCCCCAACACGCAGGCTCTGAGAGAGCCCCGTGCCCCGACACGACGGCTGCAGGTAAAGCCCCGGCTTGCCAGAACCAGCCCCTCCCGCTGGCAGGGAGCCCTGACATGCCAGGGGAGTTATTTATTTCACCATGAAAGAAGACACACATTTCGTGAAGAGAAACCACTCCAGGTCTCCGGCGCGATCCCTCGGAGCCTCCCTGCACCGCCTCCCCCGGGGGCAGGGCGAGGTTTCAGCCTCCAGACCCACCCCAGAGCCCAGCGCCGGCAGCCTCCGCCTCCCACGCCGGCTGGAGCTGTGGCCAAGGCCGGGAAATGAGTGGCACGCTCAGAGAAGCCACAGCAAACCTCTCCCCGCTGCCAGCAGCCTCCATCCCTGTGGCACACCACAGCTCGGCACCTCCTGGCATTCGCCGGGCACCTCTGGATCTGATCCCACAGCCCATCCCAGCAGCACCCAGGCAGGAGGAGGGTGCTCCTGGGTGGGATCGGGGATGTGCAGCCACCGATGCCTGACAAGGCTCGTTGGAGCGGAAATGCCGCAGGTCCAGCCCCGGGGATGAGGCTCAGTGTCACCTCTGCCACCACCGCGTGGGCTGCTGTCTGTGGAAGTCCCACCCCAAAATTAACAGCTGCTTTACTCTGTAATTAACGGGCTGGCGACTCCCCGGAGATGCCAGAACAAGGTGTGAGCTCCCAGGGACCCTCCCTGTGCTGCCACCCACCTCCACATCCCTCTGGCCACGGAGACATCTGGCAGCTCCCACCGCGTCCCTGGGCTCTCACACCCACCAGGTCCCCAGGACAGAGCCAGGGGGTCCTGCCAGCCCTGCTTCACCTCATCCCCCTGGAGAAGGGGTCCGTGGGGCTGGGATGCCCTGGGGATGGAGTTATTCCAGCTTCATCCAGTTCCACGCTGAGAGCACAGGGAGGAGGGAGCACTGTCTCTTCCCTGGACAGGAGGGGACGCTGTGCAAAAATCCAGGTCACCCTGTGACATCTCAGCTTTCCCAGGAGCCCTGGCAGGACACTGCATGCCAGGTGATGTCCCTAGGGGATGGTGCCCATGCAGAGCCATTCCCTGCTCCAGCCCACACAGCAGGTTGGAAGCGACTCCCAGCCCCCATTTGGGAGGAGGAGGAAGAGAAGGAGGAGGGCAGCTGAAGGGTGTTGACAAACAAACTGGACGACTCAGGCTGGGAAGATGTCCAAAGCAGGGAGGTAGAAGGAAACACTGGTCATAAAGAGATCTTGGAGAACGGGATGCAGGAGCTGCAGGCAGCTCTGCCAGAACCATCCAGGTGGAGATCACACCCGGCTGCCCCAACAGCCCCAGCACTGTGCAGCATCCCTGCTGCCTCCACGCCTGCTTGGAGGGATCCAGTCCCACCAGTGGGAGGAAAGACCCTGGTCCTGAGCCACCAACACACCAGTCACACACGTGTGGCCCATGACTTCTGGGAGACATTGGCATCAGCCACCAGTACAGGGGCTGGGACAGGACATGGGACCTTCCCAGCTTGGATCTGATGGGAGGGCTTTTCCCACCTCCCTCCTGCCTTTAATCCAGCTGCAGTGCTCAGAGCTCCATTCCCACGAGGGAGAAAGGTCTGGCCCAGGTTCTCCCCAGAAATTCTGGGGGCTCCAACCTCGGGAAGCACCACCAACCCCAGAGAGCTCCCTCCAGCAATCAGGGGCCACGGCAGCCCCGGCAGCGCGTCCAAACTCCCCAAAGTTGGGAGGGCAACTGGGAAAAGTTGCTTGGAGAGGGGTTAGATCGCTCCCTGGGCGCCAGCTGGAGCTGCAGCAGCGGAGAACAGGCTGATCTAGGCAGGAAAACCCGGAGTTTTCCCCGCCACGTTGCTTTGCATGCCTGACAGCAAGTCGTGCCTTGCCTGTTGGGTTACGGCCCCTCCCAGCTCCAGGGGCTCCTCACCCAGAGAGCTGAGAGGTGCTCCAGGAACCCAGTTTGCTCCAGTCTCTCCCAGGGAGGTGTCCCAGTACAGGTGTGTGTCCCCCTTGCTCACTCCAAACCTTCAGGGCTGCGGCGTGGCACAGGACACGTCCCAGCCCAATCTCCATCATCCTATTCCACAGCAATCTTTCTCCCATTAAATCTGTTTCCCACTTTTTCCACTTTTCAGCCCCCCTGTCCCTGGGCTGAAACCCGCCCTGAGGTAACAGCTCAGTCTCCGCCAGGGTTCAACCATCCAGCCTGGCCTTGCAAACACCCAATTCCTGACCCAGCAGAGTCAGATTCCTGCACAGAAAACCCAGACGGGGCTTTTCCTTGTTATTCTTCAGGATTAGGATCGCAGGGCTCACACAGGGAGCTATCTCTGCACAGAGAACCGGCAAGTTAAAGGGAAATTCGGGATGTGCTTTGGATCCAAACAC
This sequence comes from Neopelma chrysocephalum, assembly GCF_003984885.1. Lineage (NCBI taxonomy): Eukaryota > Metazoa > Chordata > Aves > Passeriformes > Pipridae > Neopelma > Neopelma chrysocephalum. Next base: position 1,497,401 of record NW_020897735.1, read on the forward strand.
GTTGCTGCCGTGGGCGGCCCCGGCCCGGCACAGCCTCACGGACAAGCCGTGTTTTGAGCTTTAACTAATGCAAGGAGAAAACCCCAGAGCGAGTTCCAAGCTCTCCTTCAAAGCTCAGAAACCTGCTGGCGTCCTGCTGAGCCGCATACCACGTAAGCATTCCTGCCAGGAACGGCGGGGGCTGGCAGGGCTGATGGGCTCCACCGAGAGACGCCGGGTCCCTGTGCCAGTCCCGCGGCAGCTCTGCCACTCTGCTCCAGCAGCAGCAGCAGCAGCTTGTCCCCCACAGCCCTTGGGGACAAAAGGACTCCAGAGCCACTCCCGTGGCTTTATGGTCGAGACAGAGCAATGATACGGTGGAGCCACCTCCAAAACACCGGCGCTCCCGAGGCTTTGAGCTCCCGGCGAGACGCACAAGGTCCAGCATGGAGCCACTCTCGGTGGTGGCACCCGCCTCAGGTGTGGCTCCGCGGGGTGGGTGGGTGGCTTCACCCACTGCAGATGAGGGAGTTTTCCAGCCCGGGGAGCTGAAAGCAAAGCCGGAGCACGAAAGGGCTCGGAGGTCACGTCCTGCCCGCTCGGGAGCCCCGCGGAGCCGAGCGCCCGCACCGCCAGTGACGCGAGGTGGCTCGGGGGAGCCCAGCACCGCGACAGAGGGGTGACCCCACTTACAGGGGTCAAGCATATCCCCGCAGGCCCCAATTAGCAGCTCTGACCCCCCTCCCCAGCCCTTGCTTCGAACAACCCCTGCCTGTGCAGAGCCATAATCCCACGTCCCGCGGTTCCCAGGCGGCTCTGGCCAGACATCCCGTGCCAGGGGCGAGGCGCTGACGCCCCGGGACAGACGGGCTCTCAATAACCACATTGTCACCCTGCCCCGTCCCACGGCCGTGGCGGAGGCACTGCTGTGTCCTGCCTGTGCCGGGAAGGCTGAGAGCAACCAGTCCCTCCCTCCACCCCAGAATCTTTGGCGGGGGGGGCTTCCCTAAGGATCTCCCAGCACTGTAAAGGCGGATAAGACTCAGTTGCCAGCCAGCCCCAGCAGTCGCCGTGCTGACAGCAATGTTCCTGACCGGACTCGGCTTCCAGCATCCCCCGAAGACCTCCCTTCTTCCCTCCCTGCATCCCGGGGGGGGCTTCGCGCACAGACACGGCCCCCAGAGCGAACAGAAACACCCCCGGCACAGCCCAGCCTTTCACTTGGGAGTCAGGCGGGTACCTCGGGCACCGCCGCTGAGACCCCCGGGCTGTGCCCGGGCAAAACCACGCGGAAATGGTGAAAATAAAGAAGTTTGAAGAGCGAGAGAGGGCACGAGCAGGAGGGGGGGTCCCGGGAATATTGTTGGGGGGGGTTCCCAAAGGGAGTGAAGGGGGGATGGGGAGAGCGCGGCGGGGAAAAAAGGGGGGGGGGGGGCGCGGCGGGGGCTCACCCGCGATGTGCTGGCGGCGACCCTCGTCCAGGTGCGTGGAGACCACATCTCCCATGGCGAGCGGAGCCGGGCCGGGCCGGGCGGCGGGAGGAGCGGCAGGAGGAGGAGGGAAGAGGGAAGAGGGGGGAGGAGGAGGAGGAGGAGGAGGAAGGCAGCGCCCGGGGCGGCCCGGCAGCGCGGCGCCCCACGGCCCCCCCCGGCCACTCCCCCCGCACCGCCCCGCGTCCCGCCCGCCGCCCCCGGCACCGGCGCTGGGGGGGCGCGGGGGTCCCCCCGCCGCGTAATTAGCCGCTCTAATTGCTCGCTGGGGGATGGGGAGGCTGGAGGGGGGGGGATGTGTCGTGTCCTCTCCCCCGGACCCGCACAGCCCCGGGGATCCCCCCGCACACCCGTGGATCCCACGGCGGGTCCCACGGCGGGCGCTGCCGCCGGGAAAACCGGCTCCGTGTTGGCACCGGGATCCTCCACTCCCGGCATTGCAACACCCGGGCTCTGTCCTACCTGTGCCCACACCCCGGGCCTCCTGCCCTGACCTTGCTCCTGCAGTGCCAAGGTGGAAAAGCAGCCGTGGGAGCCGGCGCGGGGCCCCTGTCCCTCCCCAGCCTGTGGGAAAACGGGATGGAAGAACTCAAGTGGACTTAAAACCCTCCCCGGCCACAGATTTAGGACCAAGAGCTGTTTGGCTCCGCTGTGCCGGGATGGGGGCTGGCATCTCCCCAGGATCACCGATCCAGCAAAGTCTCCTCGGACACACCGAACCCAGGCAGGAAGCAGCCGGAGCTGCGGAGCTGGAGGAAGCGGTGGAAAAGCTCCACCTTCCTCCCGCTGTTGCTGCAGCTCCTTTCCCAAGAGCAACAGGCGGAAACAGCCCTCGCAGGATTCTCCGGCGCTGCCCGGGCACGATCCCGCTGAAGGAAAGGCCTGGCCGGTGTCATTCCCAGACCCCGGGCACAGCGAGCAGCCGGGGTGTGACCGAAGGAGGAAGAGGAGGCGGAGGAAGGAGGAGGACGTGGTGGTGTGACCAGAAAGTTCAAACGGTTCCCAGCTGCGGGGCGGCTCCAGGGAGTCGCTGCCGAGGTGGATCCATGCTTTGGGATCGCTCTGCTTTCCCCGGGTGCTTCCAGACCACTGGAAGCTTGGGCTGGGCTGGGCAAAGCTCGGCTTAGCTGTGGCCAGGTTGCTTGGCTTGCTCTGGGCTCTGGGGTTGTGCCGGGAGGCTTTTCCTGGGCTGGCCTGTTTACTGGAGGGCTGTGGGAGGGAGGAATGGAGGTGGCCAGCCCGGGAGCGAGGCATCCTGTTTATCCTCCTGAAATAGCTCTGCTTGGCCGGCTGGGGATGGGGAGGGGGCAGGAGGCTGGAAAAGCCTCTCCCTGCCTGCTGCCACCCTGAAACGGGGCCACCCCCAGCCTGGCACAGCCGGGGGGGGCACCAGGGGGTCCTGCCCCCCTCGCTTAGGGGCCCAGCATCCTCCTGTTGGGGCAGGGGTGTGGGTGCTGCCGTGCCAAACACTCCACACGAGGCCAAAGAACATCAACTGGCATCCAGGTGCCACACCTGCATCTGTCCCAGCACCCCCAGGAGCCAGGGTGGATGGGGCTGGGATCCCCCCTGGGCTGGGCTCTCCCCCCAGCAATGCCCTCAGTGCATCAGCCTTTTCCATCTTAGCACCCCTGCGAGTCATTTCAAAGGGAAAATAACTCCAAAGCTGAAATATTTCCCTTTTTCCTCTCCGTGATGCCCCATAAGAAGGTTTTCCCCTTGGCAGAGGGCTTGTTTGCAGTTTGTTTCTCTGGCCAAAATGGTGTTGAAATCAAGGGATTCTCGTGGGAAATTTATCTACAGCGAAATCTCATTTCCAATAGAAAATTGTTCCACTGGAGGCTTTTAAACACTTTCCCCCACGCTGATCTCCGAGGAGTCTGGCTCTGAATTCATTTGAAAGTCTGCCTTAGTGGGGTGATGGTATTTGAAAGGAGGTGAAAATGCATCCACCCCCTTCAAATTGAAAATAAATGTGAATATCTACCCGTGCAAATGACTTCATTATTAGAAAGCAAGCTCCATCCCTTTAAAAAAAGCAATATATGGAGTATTATTTAGGCAGTGCACACACAGTCCTGCTCAATAGACCAAGTAAGTGGTATAAAAGCCTTATTTTTGAAAAATCAATCCACGTAAGCACTGGAGCACTACACACTGAGTCATTACCTGCCTCTTTTACCCACTGATGTGTTTGTTAAATAAATAACAAAATAAAACCTTAATTAAAAGGTAAAAAATAGCCAGCATTGATATTGTTGATTTGCAAACAGGAAGGGTTTGTTTGTGGCGTGCAGAAATAGCGTGTCAACAGAGACTGGAGGCTGTACCACAGACACAGAGGCTGGTTTTGGGGCTCCCAAAACCACCTGAAGATGAGCACGATGTCCTGGCACTGTCAGTCGGTGCCAAGTGGTGACACAGAGCTGAATTTTTGGCACACACTGGCTGGTGGCAGAGACAGACTCAGCTGTTAAATCATAGAATCCCAGAATTAACTGGGTTGGAAAAGACCTCCGAGATCATTGAGTCCAACCTGTGACCCAACCCCACCTTGTCACCCAGACCATGGCACTGATGCCACATCCAGGCTCTGCTTCAACACCTCCAGGGACGGGGACTCCACCCCCTCCCTGGGCAGCCCATTCCAAGGGCTGATCCCTCTCTCTGCAAACAACTTCTTCCCAATGGCCAACCTAAACCTGCCCTGGGGCAGCTCCAGGCTGTGCCCTCTTGTCCTGCTGCTGGTTCCTGGCAGCAGAGCCCGACCCCCCCCGGCTCCCCCCTCCTGTCAGGGAGTTGCAGAGAGTGAGAAGGTCTCCCCTGAGCCTCCTCCTGTCCAGGCTGAGCCCCCCCCAGCTCCCTCAGCCTCTCCTCACAGCACTTGTGCTCCACACCCTTCCCCAGCCTCGCTGCCCTTCTCTGCACCTGCTCCAGCCCCTCCATGTCCTTCCTGAGCTGAGGGGCCACAACTGGGCACAGCACTCCAGGGGTGGCCTCACCAGTGCCCAGCACAGGGGCAGAATCCCCTCCCTGCTCCTGCTGCCACACTGTTCCTGATCCAGGCCAGGATCCATTGGCCTTCTTGGCCACCTGGGCACCCCTGGCTCATGTTCAGCTTCCTGTCAATCTAAACCCCCAGGTCCCTTCCTGCCTGGCTGCTCTCCAGCCACTCTGTCCCAGCCCGTGGGGCTGCAGGGGGTTGTTGTGGCCACAGTGCAGGACCCGGCCCTTGGCCTGGTTGAACCTCATCCCACTGGAATCAGCCCAACTCTCCAGCTTGTCCAGGTCCCTCTGCAGAGCCCTCCTGCCTTCCAGCAGATCAACACTCCCCCCAGCTTGGTGTCATAAAGCTTGGGAAGGGGGAATAAAGGAGTTGTCTGAAGGGTTTTGTCATGATTTGGAGGCTCAAAGCTCAGAGGTTGGGTACATTTTGGTGTATTCCCATGTGGTCACGTGCAGAGGGGATTGTCCCTGACACGGTCCTGGTGTGTGTTTCCCTCATCCCTGCTGTCCCAATGGAGGTGATGTGGATGGGAATGCTTCGTCCTTCCTCTCCTGCTGCCAGTTTTTGGGAGCAAAGCCCAGCCTGGCCCTGCTCAAGCACTGAGCCCGTCTGCTGTGGCAGGACAAGGGGTCCAGACACATCCCCCTGCTGCTCTCCTGGCTCCATCCTCCCTGAGGATGCTTTTAAATCCATCCCCCTTTGCAGGCTCAATCTTTTGGCTCAGGGACAGGCAGCAGCACTTGCCCACCAACTCAGGCAGATCCCTGCTCCACTTCCCTGCATCCCTCTGCCAAGGTTCCGGGCAATGCCACCAGGTTCAGGAGCCCTGAGCAGAGGGAAAACAAACCAGCAGCTCCTGCACCACAAGTGGTGCCCAAATGGGTTTATCACCCCCTGCCCCACGTGCCAGGGCTGTGAGGGACCAGCACAGGCATCCCCTCCTGTTAGAGACTGTGCAGCATCAGAGCTGTACAGAACTGCAGCGTGATAAAGTCTAATCAGCCCATCTCATTACATCTCACTGAACATATGGAAATCATGCTTATCTGCCTGGAGCTGCCCGAATTATCCCAGCTTCCAAATGCAGGATTTCCCTCTGAATAGAGCCATGGAGGATAAAGGCTCTCGTGGTTTCAGGCAGCTCCTGGGACGGTGGTGACGGCAGCAGTGAGCTGAGGCAGTTCCCAAATTGGTAAAGCCCTCAATGCCTGGGGATGGTACATTAGCAAAGTGCTCCACATCTGTCCTTCCCCCTCCCAGGGACCCAGAACCTCTCCTGGATGATCCTGATGTCCCAATCCATGGCCATGAGGAAGTATTTTTAATTTAAAAAGTTGATTATTTGGGATATTTTTAATGCTCAGTGCAGTCCAACCAAGCCTGACAGGCTCTTTGTGCTCAGGTCTCTGCTCTCCTGCCCCCTCAACTGATCCCCCTGGATTTGGTGCCTGTGCAGAGGATCCCCTTGGCTTTTCCCTGAAGTCATTGCCACAGTGTAAAATCTGACCTCGCAGCAGCAGAGGTGGTTGCTGCACCTGCAGGGCGCCCAGGACAGGCTGTTCCCAATCCCTCACCGCCTCCAGGACCTGCTGAATTCCTGCAACCCCTGAACACAGGAGCGCATTGCAGGATAAAGCTTCCAGCCGGGGAAATGTTTGTCTCTCACCGACACGAGGAGCAGTAAGTGGAGTTTTCCTTTCACTCGCGATGACCCTGGACAAGGATCTGTTTCCATCTCAGCCGGCTCACCGGGAAACCCGATCGCTGCGGGTGCTCGGGAGGGGGCGGCTCGGGATGTCCCTTGCAGCGGGGCTCAAGTCCCACCCACAGCGGGACAGCCAAGTACAAACCCACCCGGGGTCACCTCTGAGGCCTCGGAGGTGTCTGAGATGTGTCCTTGTTAAGGGACCTGCCGGGGTGGGGTCAGAGCCAGCCGGGGTTGGGAAGAAGGGAGAAGCTCCCGGCAAACAAGGGGGTGAAGGTGTCCTCCTGCGCCGGGGGCCGCTCGCCGTCACCAGAATTGGTCTTGATGCAATTAACAGCTGCATAATTGCAGCAATAAAACTCCCTGCTGCTGATAAAGGCGAGGGCAGCTCTGCCCAGCCCCGTGAGCGGTGGTGCCGTGCCCGCGGGCTGCTGCACCCTCCGTCCCGCTGACTGCAGCGCTCGCTCCCAGATAACAGCGCGATTAAGCAGTGCTGAATCAGGCCTGCCTAGACCGGCTTCTGCTGAATCAGAGGCAGGATCCACCGGCTCCAGCTCCAACTCCAGCTCCAGCCCGGGCACGGAGCTCTGTGCAGGATGCATCATCTCCAGCTCGGGCACGGAGCTCTGTGCAGGATCCATCAGCTCTATCCTGGATATGGAGCCTCCACACAGGATCCATCAGCTCCAGCCCCAGCTCCAGCTCGGAAGAGAGCTTTGTGCATGGGGTCCATCAACTCCAGCTCCAACCTGGCACGGAGCTCTGTGCGGGATCCACCAGCTCCATCCCGGGCATGGAGCCTCTACACAGGATCCATCAGCTCCAGCCCCAGCTCCGGCCTGGACATGGATCTCTGTGAAGGATCCTTCAGCTCCAGACTGGGCACAGAACCTCCACACGGGGTCCATCAGCTCCATCCCCAGCTCCAGCCTGGACATGGAGCTCCGCGCCGAGGGATAGGGGGGACCTTGGCTGGCGGCCGCTGGGGACCCGCAAAACGCCACCAGCCGGTGCCATGGAGCTGTGGCAGGCAGAGCAGGGGTCGGGGGGTGTCATCCCACCCTCACCCCCCGGGGGTGAGCACCCACCCGCCCGCCAGCGCCCCGGGGCAGGGAGGGGACGGCGGGGCCGGGGGAGAGCAGCCGCCGGTGCGGAGGGCACGGCAGGAGGAGGAGGGAGGCTCGTGCGGACCATCATTCCCCTCTGCTGGTCGGCACTGGGATAACTGGTGGCCGCCAGCCAGGCCTTGGCAGGGAGCCGGGATCGGCTCGGTGCAGCCTGCGGAGGGTGCGACAGACTGGCGACACCGGCACCGGCGTGGCATGGGATACGAGATAGGGGATATGGGATATGGGATATGGGAACAGGCACAGGCACGGCACGGGGCGTGGGGTGCAGGCACCACCAGGGGCACCGGGATGAGCACAGGGTATGGCCATGAGCACAGGCATGGGATGGAACATGGGAATGGGCACTGGCACAGACATGGGACCTGGGAATGGGTACTGGCACGAACATAGGCACTAGCATGGGATGGGCACGGGATGTGGCATGGGATGTGGGAACAGGCATGGGCACAGCAAGGCATGGGCATGGCAGGCAGCCCATTTGTCCAGGGAAGAGGCACCAACATGGGCAGGGATGTGGCAACAGGCACTGATGTGGGCACAGGCATGGGCACCAGCATGGGGTACTGGCACCAGCATGGGCACCAGGATGAGCACAGGGTATGGGCACAGGCACCATCATGGCACGAAACATGGGAACAGGCACTGGCACGGGCATGTGGAATGTTTGTGGATACAAGGCACGAGCACAGCACACACAGACATGGGACACAGGGCATAGGGATGGGCGTGGGGCATAGGATAGGCATGGGGCATAGAATAGGCATGGGGCATGGGCAGTGCCTCCCCAGCCCCTCCAGCTGCTGTGGGGACCCAGGAGGGGCTGGGGGCTCTGCCAGCTGCCCAGGTCTCCCCAGGAGCACACGCTGATGGGCACTGGATGCTGGGAATGATGGTCTCAGCCCCTTTGGCTCTGGTGGCTACTCCCAGCATGGATTAGTCCAGGATGTGGCCCTGGCTCTGCTCCTTGCTGTGGGATACTGGGAAGAGTGGTTTTCAGGGCTGTGGGTTCTTCCCTGCTTCCAAACCCCGGGCAGGAATGGGGCACACATTGTGGGAGTGCTGGTGCTGGGTCACTGCAGGCACAGCTCTGGCATTTGCACCAGGGAAAGGAAAAACCCCATATGTGAGCAATGAGGAACAGCTGGAAACGGTGGGAAAACCCCAAGCACCCAGAGCAAGTGTCTGCTCAGCCACCACCCCTCAGTGGCTCCAGTGAAAACCAGGCACCGGGAGATGATTAACCCTGAGCAGCTTCGCCCCAGGCAGCTCGTGGGGACAAATGCAGCGGGTGACACTGTGCCCTCCCTGTCCCTGCAGCCACTTTCCCCTGGGACACATTCCTGGGTTGAGTCATTTAATAGCCAGCAGTTTGCCTCTGCCTGCTCTCAGGGTGACATGGAAGTGGCCTCCCCATTCCACATCCCCTGACAATGGATGCATTCCCTGGATACTCTCACACTCTCCCATGGCTGCCCCATAGGTGACCTAATATCCAAAATGGTCCTGGAGGGTCCCAAGGGAAGGTGGGCAGCAGGTCAGCAGGAGCTGTTGGTGTTTCACCTCAGCTCCAGGACTCAGGAGTTTGTGGGACACCCCCAGTTAAACACGTTTCCAGCAGCTCGACAATTATTAACTCAATTTTGGGGGTTAAAAAAAGCTCAGACCGAGGCCTTCCAGCCCAGACTCCAGAGGACCAGCAAGGAGGGAGAAGGATGTGGCTTCAGGACTGCTCAGGAAAGTGTCTCCTACATGAACTCTCCCTCAGTGCCACAGACATCCTTAAATTTGTCTTTCAGGATAACCAGTTTCAGCCAGATCCATCTGATTCTTTGACCCCCCAGACCAGTCCCTCACCCAGCCTCTCATCTTTCTCCATTATTTAGTGAATTCCCAGCTGCCAGACTTGGCCATCCCAATTTCCATGACTTAGACCAAACCAGCACAGAATGAAGTGAGGGGAGCAGCCACAACCTCTCCCCATCCACCATGATGTTCCTTTCCAGCCCTGGGGGGTGAGGAAAGGCTGTTCCCCTCCCTGTACCTGGTGTTCCACGTGGTCCATGCTGGGGGATCCAGGCTGCGGATCCCAGAGCCCTTTGCTGAGCAGGGAAAGGCTCCTGCGGGTCTCCAAGGATTTAAGGCCTGTGGCAAACAACCCACAGTTCCTGCTTGGAGGACCCACCACCCTGAGGCATTTTACACTCCAGCAAATGCCTCCAATTGGGAAGCAGCCTCCAGGTCCCATCCAGCCCCAAGGTCAGGAGGCTGCCGGATATCGGGATGTGGGCTGTCCGTATTTGTTGTGCCGAGCTGTGCTGTCAGGAAGGCAATCCAAAGCATCATTCCCACAAGCAGCCCTTTCTCCACCCCACCACTGGGAGGATGTTCCCATCCCTGCCCTCCCAGCACTCCCCTCCAAAGCCTCCACCCCAGCCTGGCACCCTGGCACTGCCCACGCAGCCTGCGGGGAGGGGGACAGCTTGCTTCCTGATTTTTCCAATGAAATGAGTGTCACTCCTTCCTTTATTTATATTCTCTGCCAGGTATGATGGATGCAGGAGAAGCACATGGCTGCCAGGGAGCTGAGTGTCCCCAGGGGCAGGGGGGGACACCTTGGGGACCCCCAGCAGCTGGGTCTGGCTTTCCTGCAGCTCCAAACCCGCTGTGGTTTTGCCACAGACAAGCGAAGCTCGGCCTCCCGGGGAAGACTGACAGGGAGCTGGAGGAGCAATATAAATACCTCCCTCTTAAATAGTCTGCTGGTATTTATAGCCTGTGCCTGGCACAGAGTCCGGCGGCTCTGACAAACTCAGCTCCGGCTTATTTTTAAGGAAGCGGCGGAGGGAGCAGGTTTTAGAGCACAGGATTGGGATGCACGGCTGCCTGTCCCGGGGCCGGCGGAGCCCACGCTGATGGGATGGAGCTTTTGTCACCCTGCTGACCCTCTGGGCACTCCTTTGCTGTCCTGTGTCCTCAGGCACCCCGTGTCCTGCCCTAAGCCCCAGGGTGAACACCTATCCAGCCATCCATATATATGTATATATATGCACATACCTGCAGGCACAGCCTGCCTCTGGATCGCTGCCATTTGCTCTGGCTCTGTACTGGCACTGTGCTGTTTCCCACCTCCTTTCCCATTTTCCCCCCCCCTTTCCCCTTTCCCCCCCCCCCCTCACCCCATCACACGCTGCCCAGCTCTGGAAGGGGGAGCACAGGAGCACCCAAATCCCCTGGGCACGGCCCTGGGAGTCAGCTCAGGGCCAACCACGGTGGCTGGTGGCCCTGGCACGTACCCACACCCAGCCTGGAGGGGAAGGTCGGCGGGTGCTGTGGTGGGCACAAGATGAACACGTCCCTTCTGCCCCCAGATTTACAGCCCCAGCCGTGCCCGCCGTGGGTGGGAGGGCACGAGGTGACCGAGCCACTGTTTGTGGGAAGATATTTTAGTGGGAAATAAGCCTGATTCACCCTAGAGACCTCTCCCCTCTGCCCTGGCTGCAGCCCTGGGGGTGAGGAAGGGCAGTGCTTTGCTTTGGCACTGCCAAAATAAACCCGCGGGGGCAGAACTGAGTCCTGGGGAGTGCGGGGCTGGGGAAATCTCGGGTGAGGGGGGGCTGCTGGTTGGAGGAAGGGTGATGTTGGCTCCGGGGGTGATGCTGGGTGCAGGGGGAAGCTGGGTGTGTTTGGGGGGATGCTGGGTGTGTTTAGGGGGATGGCGGGTGTGTTTGGAGGGATGGTGGGTATGTTTGGGGATGCCGGCTGTGTCTGGGGGGATGCTGGGTGCGTTTGGGGGGATGGCGGGTGTCTCTGGGGGGATGGCGGGTGTGTTTGGGGGGATGCCGGGTGTGTCTGGGGGATGCCGGGGGCAGGGGAGTGCTCTGTGTGTCTGTGTGTCTGTGATGTTGGATGCAGGAGTGGGGGGACGCCGTGTGTGTGGGTGGGTGCTGAGTGCAGGGGAGGGGGATGCCGGGTGCGGGCAAGAGGGGATGTTGTCTGTGTGTGTGTGGATGCTGGGTGCGGGGCGATGCCGTTTGCGGGGGAATTGTGGGTGCAGAAGGATTCCGAGTGTGCGTCTGTGGGTGCCGCGGTGTGCGGGGAGGTGCCGGCCGTGTGTCGGTGTGCGATGCTGCGTGCGGGGCCATGTCGGGGGTGTGTGTCTGTGGGTGACGCCGTGTGCGGAGTGATGCTGTTGTGTGTCTGTGCGTGATTCCGTGTACCGTGCGGTGACGGGCGTGTGTCTGTGCGTGATTCTGTGTGCGGGGCGATGCCGGGGGTGTGTCTGTGTGTGATTCCATGTGCGGGGTGATGCCGGGGGTGTGTCTATGTGTGAATTCCATGTGCGTGGCAATGCCAGGGGTGTGTCTGTGTGTGATGCCGTGTGAGGGATGATGCCGTGTATGTGTCTGTGTGTGATGCCGTGTGCGGGGCGATGCCGGGGGTGTGTCTGTGTGTGATGCCGTGTGCGGGGCGATGCCGGGGGTGTGTCTGTGTGTGATTCCATGTGCGGGGTGATGCCGGGGGTGTGTCTATGTGTGAATTCCATGTGCGTGGCAATGCCAGGGGTGTGTCTGTGTGTGATGCCGTGTGAGGGATGATGCCGTGTATGTGTCTGTGTGTGATGCCGTGTGCGGGGCGATGCCGGGGGTGTGTCTGTGTGTGATGCCGTGTGCGGGGCGATGCCGGAGGTGTGCCTGTGTGTGATTCCATGTGCGGGGCGATGCCGGGGGTGTGTCTGTGTGTGATTCCATGTGCGGGGCGATGCCGGGGGTGTGTCTGTGGTCGCTCCCCGTTGCAGTACCGGCTCCCGGTCGCAGAGGGCGCTCCGCCGCGGACGCTGCGGCGCGGGAGGCGTGGCATCCAACGGGGCGTGGCCTGGGCGTGGCATTTGACGTCACATCAAGCCCCGCCCCGGTCAGCTGAGCCCTCCGCACCGCCCCCCCCCGCAACCCCCTCCCAACACCGATCCGCCCCCCCCGCAACCCCCCTCCCGATCCCCCCAGGTCCTCCTCCCTCTTCCCTCCTCCCTCCGCATCCCTGCGCCGCCACCCGCAGCCTCGCCCGGCCGTGTGTGCCTGTGGGTGACCCCCCCCCTCCCCAAAACCCACCCTCCCCAGGGCGCTGCGCCCCCCCCGCCCCGGCACGGAAACATGGCCCCCATCGGACTCAAGGCTGTGGTGGGAGAGAGTAAGATCCGCGCCCCCCGCGGGGTGGGGAGGAGGGGGCAACGCGGTTAAACTGCGCGGGGGTGGCGGGAGGAGGGGGGGGGTCGGACTGGGGGGGCTGCCCTTGCCGGGGGTGGGGGGGATGCTGCGGATGCGCAATACGGACCCTCGGGGCGTGGGGGGGCACATGGGACACCCCCATGGGGGACACGCCGATGGGCTTTGGGGGGGTTGGGGTCGTGGGTGCTGTCACCTTCCGGGGTTTATTTGTGTGATTTTTGCGGCTCTTGGGGGTTTTTCTGCAGTGCTGGGGGGGGGGGAGAGAAAGAGGGTGGGGGAGAGGGAAGCGAGAGGCGCTGGAGCCCCCCCGTTGTGCCCCCCCATCCTCCCCGTGCCCCCCCAAACAACCGCCCCACGGGGGGGGGGTGCTGAGCCCCGGGAGGGGGAGGCACAGGGGTGCTCAGACCACCCCCCTAAATCCCCCCCCCACCCCCAGCGCAGTGCCAGGCCGGGCCCTCCCGCTTTGTTCTGCAGCGAATCCCGCTGAAACGGCGATTTTTTTTATTTTTGGTATTATTCCCATAATTAATATTATTATTATTTGCCCGGACGTGACTTTGCTCCCCCCCCATCCGGGGGGCCGCCCTGACCCCTCCTCCTCCTTCTTATCCCTCCCCAAGCCCAAACCCACCCCCCCTCCGGCCTCAGGCATCCCGCGGGGGTCTATTCCCGGTCGGGAATATTCCCGGGAGCCGCGGGCGGGGGCACGGCACGATCGTTCCCCGGCTGCGCTTCCTCCTTCCCGGCTGTTGCAAGGCGATATTCTCCCGGGGGGAAGCGCGGCGGGAGGGGGGGGGTTTTCTCCAAAACACCCGAGGCCGGAGGAGGAGAAGGGGGGCGACCCTTTCCCCCGGGGCGAAATTACGGCGGAAAAACCCCGCGTCGCCAAAAAAAAAACAAACGAGAAAATGGAAAAGCCGAAAGGGCAGGAACCGGTGGGAACTTCCCCCCCGCAGCCATGAGCCTTCCTCCTCCTCCTCCTCCTCCCCGCCTCTCGCAGGGTTTATTTCCGTGGCAGCGTGGCCAGACGCGGCCGGGTTTTTTTTTATGATTTTATTATTATTTTATTGGTTTGGGGTGTTTTGTTTTTTTTTTTTTGGCGTGCCATCCGTGCCCGTGGGTGATTCCCCCCCGCCCTCCCGCGCCCGCTGCAGATGGCGCGGCCGGGGCTGGTGGTGTGATCGGGTGGGTGGTGTTTTTTTGGGAAGGGGGGGGGGGATTACGGGGGGACAGCGCGGGGATTCCCGAGGGTTGATGCCCCTGCCGCGCTCCCCCCCCCGTCACCTCCCCTCCCCACCTGGGGATGGGGGGCTGCGACATCCCCCCCCCGCCCCCCGGTGCTGCAATGGGGATAAGAGCCCAAAATGGAAGGGGAAAGGCAGGGAAGTGTCCCGGTGTGTCTGTGCTGCAGGATGGGCTTTGGGGAGGGGGGAGGTTGGATCGGGTGCTTTGCTGAGATTTATTTTGGGGGGGGGGGTGGTCCCCTCGCGTCTGAAGTGGGGAGAGGGGCTACCCCCAGCCCGGTTGGATGCGGCGAGGCGGGGGGATGGACCCGCCGCCCACGCACCCCCTGGCAGGGCCACCTCCGGTGCCCTCGGCAGAGAGGGGACAGAGCCCAGCGCCACTGCGTGTCCCTGATTTTCATTCATTGTCTCTGCGCTGGAACAGGCTGGGGGGGGAGCACAGACACACACACAGACACGCAGAGGTTCGAGGCAGCATCACGGAAATCTGGCTCAATCCTTCCCTCCAGGCTTTGGTGACAAACTGCTCCCTTCTTTCCCTGGGAAAAACAAAAAAAAAAAAAAAAGAAAAAAAATCATTCCAGACTGAAAAAATGATAATTCAGAGCCGGGCATCAGTTGCCGTAGCGGGGCTGGCGGGGGAGCGTGGGTGGCTGGAAGGAGGGAGCCGGGTTTGTGCAGGGAAAATGCTGCAGAGGAGCGAGGGATGGGACCCTGGAGGGGCACCCTGGGGGCCAGCCCTGCCCTCCCACGGGGGTCAGGGTGCTGCCACGGGAAGCTCCTGGGCTTGGTGGGTCAGTGCCTGCCTGGGGGGGCTGTTTTCAGGGGGAGCTGCTCCCCCTGAGTTGGGGTGAGCCTGCTCTCCAGACTGCCCCCATCATCCCTGGGCACCGGTGCGGCTGGCACGAGATTCCCTGGCTCCCGCTGCGCCAGCCTGCCCTCGGGCTGGGACTCCCTGGAGGTTTTCCTGCAGGAGATGTTTGCTCCTAAGGAGCAAGAGGTCCGAGCTTGGGGCTGACCCTGAGGCAGGACATCTCTGCTGGGCTCCCTCCTCGTGAGGAAGGGCAGGATGGGAAGGATGGGAAGGATGCTGCCGCGTTGCCATGGCTCGCTCCGCCAGCCCCCCCTCCGGAGCTGCATTCTGCCCTGGCTTCCCTCCAGACCCGGATTATTCCTCTGACCAGCTGGTGCCATGACAAGACGGGTTTTGGAGGCCTCTGAGGAGGTGGCAGGCGGTGGGCAGGGGGGTGAGGTGGGCGAGTGTTGCTGGAGAAGGGCAGAGCTGGGTTGTGACCCCCCCAGAGCTGTGGGGTGTCTGCTGGGGGGGCTGTCCCTGCACCTTCCTGCAGTGTCCAGCAGTGGTGGCTGCATCCCTCCAGGACTGGCTGGGGTTGGAGCTGAGTGCACTTGCCCACAGAGGTGATGCCTGAGGACCAGGTTCCTTCTGCTGTGCCTTGTATTCCCTCTGTGCCACCTCCCCACTGGACAACCAAACACCGTGTCCTGGTGCTGGCTGGAAAGATCTCCCCCAAGCGTGGGTGAAGACACCCATCTCCAGATCTTCATCTGAGCCCCCCACCACGTGGATATCCCTCCCATCCTCTTGTGCCCCAGGGCTCCTTGGATCTTCTCAGAGCAGTCTGCCCCAAGCTTCCCCTGCCCAGCCTGGTCCTGGCTCTCCTGCAGCAGCCTGCAGTGGAGAGCAGGAGGAGGAGGAGGAGGAGGAGGAGGAGGCTGGTTTTACTTCCCTGACCTGTCAGCAGTGAGGTGAGATGGGCTGTGCTGCAGGGGTGACACCCAGGCAGTGCCTGCACCCACGGGGGGCTGCTGCAGGACGCGTGGCTGGAGCGTGTGGAGGTGCTGGATCCCAAAACCCTGGACCCCTTCAGCCTCCCCAAAGGCTTCTCCTGCTCCTGTTGCTGTCAGGGACAGCTGGGAGAAGTGGAGGAGCCCTGGGATAAGGAAGTGCCCTGCTGCTTTGCAGAGGCAGCAAGAAAACACCTTTCCCCCAGGACACCAGCTGATCCTCCCACGGAGCATCCTCACCTGGCAGCCTCCCACAGAGCTGACCTGTGCCAGGGGCCTCCTGCCAGGGCCATGCCGAGGAGCCCCACGGCTAAATCCCACCTGGACGAGGCCTCCAGCACCCACAGACAGCACCCACTGCCTGCCCTGTCACTCTTGTCCCCATCATGTCACCCGTGTCCCCCTCTGTGCCTCTCCAGGGCCCACCCCTGCCTGGCCCGTGCTGGGACATGATGACTCAGGGTGCCAGGCTTGTGCTGTGCTGCACCTCCAGGGACAGGGAGGAGGCACAGGCAGGGCTGGGGCACTGCCAGCCCCGGGGCACAGCCCTGGGGACCTGCTGCAGGGTGGTGCTACGTGACTCACCCCGGCTGCTTGGGCACCTCACAGCTCCCAGCACCCCGTGCTGTGGGCACAGGGAGCTTCCAGGCCCAGTTGCCACTCGTGGAGGGTGCTCTGAGCCCAGCTCAGTGCCCGGGGTACAGTTTGTGTGCTGCCCCAGGTCTGGCAAGGCCTCTGCCAAGCAGAGGAAGAGGAGGCAGCGAGGGGCTCAGGGCTGCTGGGCCAGTGGGACCATTGCAGGGATGCACATGGATCTTCCTGCCTGCATGGGCATGATCCCAGCCTGATGGAGAGGTGGATGGGTGAGGAGGAGAGGTCTCTGTGCCCTGTCCTCACCACGGATGGGAGCAGACCCTGAAACCAGTTGCTTCCTGGGCAGCCCACCCTCCCAGTCCCCAGCTCCTGGGAGCCCACCAGCCTGACAGGAAGCTTGGCAAAGCCTCTGCTGGGGCCTGTAGCTCTGTCACCAGGATCTGTCTCACCTCCAGTGCCAGCTCTGTGTTGGAAAAGCTTGAAAAAACAGATGCAAAATTCAGGACTCACCTTCACAGGCGTTGCAGAGGATTTTCAGTCTCCAAACCACGCTCTGCACCAGGGGCTGATCTGAGAAACTCTTGCCCATATGTGACCGTGGAAGGTGACCAAGAGTGACAACCCTCAGTTTGGCAGGTCTGCATCCACCCGCCAGTGTCTGCAAGGTTGAAAAAGCCACTGCCACAGAGGACTTATTTCCCTCTTGAAAAGTAAGGTCTGGGTCTAAATCCCCTGCACCTCTCAGGGAGAATGTCCCAGGAGAGATTCCCTCCTTCCTGCCACCAAATCAACACATTTAAAAGGAGGAATCATCGTCACATGGCTTTTGGTTGCACGCTGAGGAGCAGATGCTGCGTCCACCAACTCACAGCACAGGGAAGGAACTTGGCTCTGGAGCGTCCAAAAATAGCTCAGGCTGAAGGTGCAGTGATTTGTGGGCTCCCACATCACCCTGTGCACACACAGACACATGGATGTGCACAGACACGTGTGCTGGAGGGTCTTTGCTGGAGCCCATCAGATGGTTTGACCTTGGGCCACTGAAGGAACAGTGAAGACCACTGAGAGCTGGAGCAGCTCAGCCATCCATCAGCTGCCCTTCAGCCCGTGCCTGGTGTCTGTGGGCACAGCCCAGCCTGGATTCCCACCAAGCCCAGCCTGAAGAGCCCCAGTGTGTTGGGGTTTTTCTCTCCTGTGGTTCAAGCCAGAGCAGAACCGGCTCAGAAAGTCACGGCCACACTTGCAGGAGAGTGACCCACCCCTGGGAGAAGGTGACCTCCCCTCCAGGTCGCTGTGACACCCCGTGTGTGCTCTCCTGCTGCAGGAGAGCTCTGGGCTCCTCTTGGCACTGAAACACCACCAACATTGGCCACACCACCAGCACCTACAGCCACCGACAGCCAGGGACAGCATCTGCTGTGGATGGAAACTCCTGGAGGGAGAGGACAAGCACAAGGTGATGCCTTCAGCAGGGACCTGAAAGTCTGTGGGTCACTGGTTCTACCTGAACAGAGAAACCCTGCTGAACTCCCAGATCCTTGTGCAGACCCAAGGACACTGCCAGGAGTGATCACAGAATATCCTGAGCTGGAAAGGACCCACAAGGACCATCAAAGTCCAGCTCCTGGTCCTGCACAGGACACCCCAACAATGCCACCACGTGCCCGATCCTGCAGTGAAAACCCTTGTGGTTTTTACCCTGTTTCTCCAGGGCAGTCACAGTGATTCATGGATGTCATCAGGCATTTCACTTCCCTTCTTTTACTTCTGGGTGTGTTACTCAACTTCTAGAGTTCAAGACCTCCAGGCCTCTGTTCTCCTCCTCTCCAGGCTGTGCAGGTTTCCTGAGGCTGTGGCCAGCAGGTATAAATACACAGATCCTCCAGGAGAGCAGTTCAAATAGGGAAAGGAGGAATTAATCACAGGTTACTACGATTAGCGTGACTAATCCGTGACTCAGGAGCCCCAGCAGAGTCACACAGGTCCCCAGAGCAGCACAAACACTGCTCAGCGTGGCTTCAACACGTGGCACTGGCACCAGCAGGCAGGAGGGAGAGTGTGCTGCTGCTCTGGGTGTGGAAATACTGAAGTTCACCTCGTCCAGGGCTGGGGAGAGGAGGATGAAGCTCAGCCTGGGCAGTTCTACCCATGCAGGACTTGCTGGAGTAGCAGGTTCCCACCTGAGGAATGTGTCCCCCAGGAAGGCTGAGGTGTCCAGGTGGGCACAATCCAGTGACATGAGTGGGTGTTCATGGACTGCTGGAGGGGAGATGGTTGAGACTTGCTGGGGTTATGGGCACAGCAATCTCCAGACTCAAACCATCCCTTAGCTGTGCTGAAGGACATCAGGTAGGCTTGACCTCTTGTCAATGAAGTTATCTCCTGTCAGAATGGTCACTGAGTGCCATTCCTGTCATCCTGTGGTCCATGATGCCTGTTTTATTTGGGACAGCTTGGGGATGGTGCTTGGAGAGCCCTGGCTGAGGATGTTCAGAGGGAGGGACGTGCTCCACTACATCCAGACATGGTTGTATCAGTGTAACATTCACACTGTCTTGAGCAATGAGTTAATGAACCAGCACAAAAGCAGTTGCCAGGCCAACCCAAAGCCAAACGTGTTCGTCTGGGAGATGCAGCCTGACAGCTTTTTCGGAGAAGTGGGTCTTGAGCAAACCTCACTGTGGATTTCCGTGATCCGGCTCTCCGGAGCTGCTCAGGGATTTGGGATCCCAAAACGTGAGAAGAGTGAAAGGCTCACGGCTGGGAGCACTCATCTCCTGTAGGACCTTGGGCAATCCATGCCCACAGAGCAGTTCCATCTTCCTGTCCCACATCAGGCCCTGGTGAGGTCCCAGGATGTGGCAGCAAAGGAGCGTTTCTGAGCAGCAGGAGTTTGGTCTCACTGCTCCAGGAGGGAAGGGCTTGGCCATCACCGCTGGTGTGGGACAGGCTGGGGCCAGCACTAAAGCTGGAATGTCCCTGGCTGCAGCATCCCCCACTGGCCTGGTGTCCCAGGGTGGGGTGGAGGCCAGGACGAGGCTTTACTGCTTCCACCAGGGCTGCTCATCAGCTTCCAGGCTGGTTCTGAAGCGGGATAATGGACTTGGGGCATCCCAAAATGGGTCCATCTCAGCACAGGCCATGCTTGGCCACAGCTTAGTTGGTGTGGGCACCAGCCATGGAGGGGATGGTCCCTCTTCCCCCAGGTCCAGTTGCTGTTTCCATGCCCGAGCAGGACAAGGCGGGGCTGGAGAAAGGCTGCCCAGGCAGCTCAGTATAAATAACCTGGGCTAAGCCTCTCGGAGGGAGGGATGGATGGGCTCAGGTCCTACTAGGCCACAGTGTCATCAGCCTGTGGCCCTGCTTGGACACGATGCAGGGGGTCATTTCCATGGCACGTGTCACCCCAAGAACAAGTCTCACTGCAGGGGTGGGTCCCGTGAAGATGTGGTGGGGCTCAAACATGTCACCTGCATGGTTAGAGCGAAACTTTTAGGGCCATGTTGCTCCAGAGGTTCTCCATCCCACAGGGGAATTGTCCTGCCCTGTCCATAGGCTCTGCTGTTGGAGGAGGAGTGCAGAGCTGTCTGTATGGTCTGTTCTTGGTAGAAATTGGAATTAAAATTCTTCCAGCCTGAAGGAATAGATGTGACGTGGTAGGTCCAGACAAGCCAAGTGTTGGAGGCGCTGCATGAGTTGCTCATAGTGTTATTTATTCCTAAAACATGGTTTTATCTCCAAAATGAAAAGCTTGGCTGTGAAAAGCTTGATTGTGAACATCACCAACTGATGCTGGAGCCCAAAAACTCTTTGGGGACCATTTGAGGACATGGGCAGCAACATCTGACCCACTGATGAGGAATGTGAGGGCACCACTTGCTGGGAGGTGGCCTGGAGTGACTTGGGGACCTCAGGGAATGGAGGAGCTGCCAATTCCCCTGGGAATCCAGACCACTCTTCCCTAAGCTGGGGGTTTGATGGCTGCTGCAAGGACACCCAGGAGGGGAAGCTCGTGGCCCTGTGTCCTCCAGGTGTGACACTCAAGTCTGTGCCCTTTGGCAGGACCCTGGAGCCTCTTTGGAGGATACTCTGTGGATCTTCCTCTTTCCCAGCTCTGCCTGGGCTCTGAGCTGCCTCTGGCAGCCAAATCTGACCCAAGGTGGAGGCAGGAGAGGACATCAGTGTGGGGAACAGCTGTGCCTGGGGGCCCAGCTCTGACCAGGGCATGAACACCCTGAAACCACAAAGCTCAGAGCAGTCACCCTCTGAGGCGCCCAGTTCCTGCTCTGGGAGGCCCATCTTGGTGCCAGGGTGGGGCTGGGGGACAGGACAGCACTTTTTGCAGCCAGGCAGATGCTCCCCCTCAGCATCCTCCATCCAGCTCAGCCCATCCACGGGCAGAAGGGACACAGCATTGGAGACACACTGGAGACAAAATGTCCCCTGCAGCGAGGACAAGCTCAGGACTGGCTGAGGCAGCAATTTGGGAGCCCTTTTTGGGCTTCCCTGCCCTGGGCCCCCCATCCCTCCCTCACCACAGCAAGTGGAGGGTGCTGAGAGCACCACAGGACCAACCCATGGGAGCCTTTGCTCCGCCAGCACCTTCCCCTGGGCCCCAGGACGCTCGTTGTCTCCTTCCTTCCTCCCTTCCTTCCTCCCAGCCCTGGATCAGGGCAGCATTCTCATCACAGGGGCAGGATCTCTTCCTGAAAAAGGATTTTCTTCCTGCCTGCTGCTTCTTCCCGCCCCTTTCCCAGCTGGGATCTCTCCCTGGCACATGCTGCACCACCCTGGCCCCCCGTGCTGTGCTGGGATTGGGGCCATGGGGTGGGATGGGGCCTTGTAAACAGGGCTGTTATTGCTGGATCCTTGCTCTGGGGAAGGAGCCAAACGTGAGTAATGGAGGGGAGGGGAGGGATGCCAGCATATCCCTCCTTCCCAGCCACGCTGCTGTGCCAGCCAGGCACCAGGGAGCAGGACTGGGATGCACAGGCAGCCCTCACTGCCAGCTCCTGCCCGTGGCAAGGACAATTCCTGGTTCACTTGTTTGCTGTCTGGGTGACTGAATCTAGGTGGGCTTTGCCCAGCTCAGCTACCCAGTTCCCCTCCATCCCTCCTTTCCCAGCCTGGAGCTGCCCTGCACCCCCTTTGCCCCTGGAGAGTGACCAAGGGCAGGCAGGACCCTGAATTCAAGGCCCTTCTGGGGCTCCCCTGAGGCGGATGTTGCTGGGAAGGAGGTGGATGTGCAGTGGGAGGAATGGCTGCTCCCAGGTTTTCCAGCAGGACAGACAGACAGTGACACTCACAGGCTCCTGTTTCATCCCTGCTGGCACCAGTGCTGGGCTTTACCCTGGGGGTGACTCCCACAGGAAGGGTCCTGAGGCTGGCAGGGTGACACCTTCAGCACTGGAATGCCCACACCTCTGTTTTCTAATTTAGAAACATTTTTTAATTGGGTTTTAATTGGGCATTTCCATCCCTGTCCCTGGGACCGGGGGTGGGGTCAAAGCAAAACCCTCCGGGGATGGAATCCAGGGAGAAGCTTTGCACGGAGACATGGCACAGACTCTTTTCCTCAGGCTCAGCTGGGCATTCCCTGGCACGTCCCTGCTCTATGAGGGGTGATGGTTCCCACACCAGGGTCAAAGGGGACCTTCAGGGTTTGGGGGGGCACCTCACATCCCCCAAAACAGATGTTTAGGCAGCACGTGTGTCTGGCAGGAGGGCAAGGCTTGAAACCCCCTTCCTGCAACTCAGCCCCAAAGGTGGCACCCCCATCCCTCTGCCAGGGCCCCCTTGTGTTGCCTGAACCCCCACCCCATGGGGAGCAGCCCTGAGGGGTCCCTGAGGGGTCCCTGCTGTCCCAGCTGGTTGCATAAGCCCGGCAGCCATGGGAGGTGAAATGGGATTGTGAGGGATTACAAGGAACAGGCTCAGGCTGCTTGATTCTTGTTTCTAAAAGGAGCTCTTAAGCTGCTGTTGTTTTCCTGGCACTCTGGATTAGGGCTGAGACATGTGGGGTGGCCCCCAGGCTCCCCAGAGGGACCCCCAGACCCACCAGCCTGGGCTCCATCTGTTCATGCCAAGCATGAGAGAAAAACAGGGCTGGGGGGAGACTGCCCCTCCCTGGGTACCCCAAAACTACCCCCATCCCCTCCCTATGGCCCCAGTTAAGGCACTGGGGGACTAAGGCTCACTCTCCACATCCCCAGTTAAGGCACTGGGGCACTGGGGCTTGCTCCCCACATCCCCAGTTAAGGCACTGGGGGAGTGGAGTTCACTCTCCATGTCCCCAGTTAAGGCACTGGGGTTCATGGGTGGGGGGTTTTGGTGCCTCTGCCGCAGCCCCCACTGCTGCTGACGGCCCCTGGGGTGCTCCAGGGTGGAAGCTGGGGTGCTCACCCTTCCCCATGTTCCCTTTTCTTCCAGAGATTATGCACGATGTGATCCGGAAAGTGAAGAAGAAGGGGGAATGGAAGGTGAGCACCAAACCTGGGGGGGGCCAGGAGAGGAGGAGGGGGGGGGGGGGGGGGAGGCGGGGGCGGGGGGGGAGTCCCCCAGGGTGGGGGGGGGGGGGGGAAGGGCAGCTGGTGCCGTGCCCCCCTGCTCACAGCCCCTCTCCCCAGGTGCTGGTGGTGGACCAGCTCAGCATGCGGATGCTCTCCTCCTGCTGCAAGATGACAGACATCATGACAGAGGGCATAACCAGTGAGTAGCAGCTCCCTGCAGCCCACAAACCTCCCCGTGGCAAGGGCAGAACCTCCCTCTGTACCAGAGGCATCTCCAGGCTGGCACAAGGCAGAGGGCACAGCCCCCACCCAGCCCTACCCCACTTGGGATGGAGCCACGACACCTCCCATGGCTCGTGGGCAGCTCTTGGTGCCAGGCTGCTGTTCCACAGGTCCCTCCTTGCCTGCTGGGGCTGGAGCAGCCAGAACACCCTGTCTCCTGGCAGGACCTCAATCCAAGGAGGAGACCAGGTGGTGTTTTATGTCAGCCCTGTAAATAAATAGCTCCCTGCAACACTCAGAAAGGAGAAGGAAACCCCAGGCTGGGCACTGGGAGGTGCTGGGGGCAATGGGGTTTTGCCCCAGCTTGGGTGGAGCCACAGCATCACCCTCAGGTGGTTCCCCCTGGCAGGGAATGTGAGGATAAACCAAGGGAACAGCAGCAGGGGAGCACAGACGGATCTGTGGCCCCTGGGACCTGGCCAGGTGCCCACACACACAGCAGGGACCACAGGGCTGGGATGGGGTGGGTGCATCTCCTGGGTGGGCAGGGGTGAGTGCCAGGGCGTGTTTTGGACATGGAGGGGTTGGCAGGGCTGGCCCTGTGCTGCCATGGGATATCCAACAACCCTGATATTCCCTGTGCTGCCATGGGATATCCAACAACCCCCACATCCCCTGTGCT
>NW_020897735.1:1521000-1528905 GCF_003984885.1 Neopelma chrysocephalum
ATATCCAACAACCCCAATATCCCCTGTGCTGCCATGGAATATCCAACAACCTCGACATCCCCTGTGCTGCTGGGGGTTATCCAACAACCGTGGGGTATCCAAGTGCCCCTGCCCACACTGATCCCTGCCACGATCCCTGTTTTTCCCCCCAGTTGTGGAAGACATCAACAAGCGCCGGGAGCCGCTGCCCAGCCTGGAGGCCGTTTATCTCATCACCCCCTCGGAGAAGGTGAGGACACGGGGTGGGGTGCAGGGAATTTGGCAAGGATGAGGCCGTGGGATGTCCATGCTGGGATGGGCAGCTGTGCCCATAGGAAGCATCCTGGCATCCAGCGAGGCCAGTGGTGCCTCTGGGACAGTGGGATGGAGGTGCAGAGCTCCCCCTGTGCCAGGATGGAGGATGCTGGGTGATGCTGCTGAGATGCCCAGGGTGCCACCCTGCCCAGCCCAGCTGACCCCTCTCTCTTCCAGTCCATCCACTCCCTCATCAACGACTTCAAGGATCCCCCCACCTCCAAGTACAGAGCTGCCCACGTCTTCTTCACTGACTGTGAGTACCCAGAGCAGGGGGAAGTCATTCACGGGGTGCAAGCAGGCAGGGAGGGAGGATGGAAGAGGGAGGGGTGGAGGATGGAGGGAGGGAGGATGGAGGGAGAGAGGATGGAGGGAGGGAGGGAGGAGGGAGGGAGGGAGAATGGAGGAGGGAGGATGGAGAGAAGGAGGATGGAGGGAAGGAGGATGGGGGGGATGGAGGGAGGGAGGATGGAGGGATAGAGGATGGAGGAGGGAGGATGGAGGGATGCTGAGCTCTACCCTCCTCCTCCTCCCCTCAGCCTGTCCTGATGCCCTGTTCAACGAGCTGGTGAAGTCCCGCGCCGCCAAGGTCATCAAAACCCTGACGGAGATCAACATTGCCTTCCTCCCCTCCGAGTCCCAGGTGAGACCGGGCTGGGGACCCGTCCCCACTGCGGTGCTACAGGGGATGGCACCGCCAGGGGATGCTCTGGGTCCTTCCCCAGCCCGTGGGGGTTTGTGTAACAGCTCTGCATCCCGGGCTGGCTCCCCGGCCCCGCTCAACCCTTCCTCCCTGTCTCCTTTGATTACTTCCTGAGCTGATCCGGCCCCGGGGGATTTGGCTGGTGCCCTGCCTTGAGCCTGTGCCAGCAGCTGCTGTTGGCCAGCTCTGCCTCCCCACCAGCCAAGGGCACTGGGGAGCTGGCCCAGTGCCATATGCCCCTGCTGGGCACATGGGGATCCAGGGGGACAGGTGGTGCCAGACCCGCTTGGTGCCATCAGCCCTTCAATCCTCAGCATTTCTGGGCAGTGGCGTCTCTTGGCACCTCCATGTGCAGCCAAATTGGCTTCTGGTCCTTACTGGGGGCACGGCAGGGGAGCACTGTTTCCCTGCCATCCCTGGGTCTCTGATTCCCTGCCTGGGAGCAGGTGACTGCTATGGGTAGAGGGTCTCCTGCCCTGCTCTGCTCACCTGGGGGGTACACATGGAGCTGGAGCTGGTGTCCAGGGAGTCCATCAGGGTAGGGACTGTGCCCTGGAGCTGGGGAAGGCATCAGGGGCCAGAGCTGGCAGCTGAAAGCCTGAGGGATGCCCTGAGCAACACTGAGCTCTGGCTGCCCTGTCTCAGGCTCAGCTGGGACCTTTATCTGGGCATGAATCTGGTTCCCAAACCCACCCAGGGCTGCTCTCCTCCAGACACCCCCTCTGACCTCCCTCCCACCCCCCCAGGTTTACTCCCTGGATTCAGCCGACTCCTTCCAGAGTTTTTACAGCCCCCACAAGGCGCAGATGAAGAACCCGATCCTGGAGCGGCTGGCGGAGCAGATCGCCACGCTCTGTGCCACACTCAAGGAGTACCCAGCCGTGCGGTACCGGGGGTAAGGGCAGTGTGGGGGCACCCCTGGGACCTGCCCCGCTGCCCCAGCAGCACCAGGGAGCCTGGGGCGTGCCCAGCACGGGGCAGGGGTGAGGCTGTGCTGTGCTTGGTGCCGCTCAGGGCGTGGGGGTGGTGGGATGGACAGACGTCCGTGCTCAGGGTAAACAGGCTCAGAGTTGATGCTCTGCAGAGCTGGGGGCGTTGGGACTTAAGTGGTGCCACGGCAAAGTGGAGCTCGGCAAGGAGAGGTGGGAACGGGCAACCAAACCTGCTCAGGTCCCTCTCCCACGAGCCAGGGGAAGGCGACATCACCTCCCCATCCCGTGCCCTGGGGAGCTGACCTGTGCCCCTGCCTCCCCCAGGGATTACAAGGACAATGCCATGCTGGCACAGCTCATCCAGGACAAGCTGGACGCCTACAAGGCTGATGACCCCACCATGGGCGAGGTGAGTGGGGATGGTGCCCCGGGGGAGGGTGTGGGGGTGATGCTTCGCTCCTGAAGTCCCGCTCAAGCTCTGCCCCAGGGCAGTCACAGACCCCGAGCAGGGACCCCAGAATAGCCACAGCTTCTCCTGAGGACCTGTGGGGCTGGTGGAACCCTCGGCCTCGGTGTTGACAGCTCCCCTGGCTCCACAGGGTCCAGACAAGGCTCGCTCCCAGCTCCTCATCCTGGACCGTGGCTTCGATCCCGCTTCCCCGGTGCTGCACGAGCTGACCTTCCAGGCCATGAGCTACGACCTGCTGCCCATCGAGAATGATGTCTACAAGTGAGTGCAGCACTGCCATCCCCACCACCCCTGTGGGCCCCCCCCAGTCCAGCCCTCCAGCAGGGGTTGGAAGCTCAGCATCCCTCTGTCACCCACTGGGAGCCACCGGTCCTGCCTGCAGTCTGGCAGGTGGGATGGGCAGGACTGGGGCAAAAGGGGCTTTTCCAGCCGTCAGCCCTTGGCCCCTTCCCAACATTTAGTAGGTGAAGGGGTACAAGAAGGTGAGAGTTCAAATAACTTCACCTTGCTGCTGGCAGAGCCAGGAAGAGTCCCAGTGTCCCCCCAGGTCCCCCCATGTCCCCCCCTTTCCCCAAGCCCAGGCAGTGAGGGGGCTGTGTGCCCCCTCAGCCCCATTCCCACCTTGACACTCCCTCCCCTTTTCCCAGATATGAGACAAGTGGCATTGGAGAGGCCCGGATTAAGGAGGTTCTCCTGGATGAGGATGACGACCTGTGGGTCACCCTGCGCCACAAACACATCGCTGAGGTGTCCCAGTGAGTGTCCCCATGGGCTGTTTGCCACCTGGGTGGGACATTGGCTTGGCATTGCCACCCAACCCTCTGTGAGGGTCCCCTCCCTGCTCACAGCTCTGCCCTCCTCCTCTCCCCAGGGAGGTGACCCGGTCCCTGAAGGAGTTTTCTTCAAGCAAGAGGATGAACACGGGTGATAAGGTGACCTGGCTGCATCTGCCAAGCCAGGGATGGGCATCCGGGGGCCTCAGCCATGGGCTGGCACATGGTGGAGTCTCCTGGGGGCACCCAGTGGGCATCTCTGCAAGGGGACAAGGGTGCTCAGGTCCCTGATGGGGGGAGATGGCTGTGAGGTGTCAGCCCTACACCCAGAGCTGGGGAAATGGGGTTCCTTGGGAGGGCACCACACCACAGGGATCAGTTTGTCCCCAGCACAAGGTCCGTGTACCCCCACAGCAGCTACCTGTGGCCCCAGCCTGTTCCCTTGCAGAGCCCCTGAGTTGGTGGCAGTGAGGGGACCCTGGTGGAAATAGGATGTAGAAGTGGCTGGGAGCTGAAAAGACCATCTCAGCCCCAGCCAGGCACAGGGTGGGGCCAGGGAAAGGTCCTTTGGGGGATTTGTCCCCCTGACACTCCAGTTCACAGAGCTGCAGGACCCCCCCCTGCCCCTCAGCTGCAGCCAAGGAGGCCTGGCAGTGACACATCAGATGTCACCAAACCCCCGTGAGGGGATCACATGGGCATAGAAGTCCTTGCTGGGGTCATCCCCTCTCTGCTCACGGCCCCCGAGTCCCCGAGGGAGAGTGACCACATCCCCTTCCCTCACAGACCACCATGAGAGACCTGTCCCAGATGCTGAAGAAGATGCCACAGTACCAAAAGGAGCTCAGCAAGGTATGAGGAGGGGGGATTGTGTTCAGTGACTGGGCCCACCCCGGGAGCAGGAGGTGGCAGCACTCCCTGCAGTGTCCCTGGCCGTGGGTGGTGGCACAGGGACCTTTGGCTGCTGCCAGCACTGCAAGGGTGGCCCCTCGTGTCTCCCCAGTACTCCACCCACCTGCACCTGGCTGAGGACTGCATGAAGCACTACCAGGGCACTGTGGACAAGCTCTGCAGAGTCGAGCAGGTACCAAACCAGCTCCCCCAGCCCCACATCCCCCCCCTGGCAGCGCCGTCCTCGCAGGATGGAGGGGGGATGAGCACATGTGTTCTCTGCAGGACCTGGCCATGGGCACCGATGCCGAGGGCGAGAAGATCAAGGACCCCATGAGGGCCATCGTGCCCATCCTGCTGGATGGGAATGTCAGCACCTATGACAAGATCCGCATCATCCTGCTCTACATCTTCCTGAAGAACGGTGAGGACGCCCGGGCAGGGGTGGGTGCAGGCAGCTCCCAGGTCTGGCCAGGATAAGCCAGATGGAAAAGCCCAGCCCTGCCTCCCTGAGCAGCACTGAGCTGGGTGTCCTAAGGCAGCAGTGGAGGGGCTGTACCCCATGGAGGGGCTGTATCCCCATGGAGGGGCTGTATCCCCATGGAGGGGCTGTATCCCCATGGAGGGGCTGTATTCCCATGGAGGAGCTGTATCCCCATGAAGGGGCTGTACCCCATGGAGAGGCTGTACCCCATGGAAAGCATTCCTCAGGACACCATCTCCCCGTTGCACTTGCAGGTATCACCGAGGAGAACCTGAACAAGCTGATCCAGCACGCCCAGATCCCAGCAGAGGACAGCGAGATCATCACCAACATGGCCCACCTCGGGGTGCCCATCATCACAGACGTGAGTGTGCCCCTCCCGCTGCCCTCTGGGAGGGAGGGAGGACCCTGGCTCTGTTCTGGGAGCCACAAACCCCCCCGGGGTGCCTCTGGCACCCCTCTGGGTGGTCCCCCTGCCGCAGCCCCCGTGTCTCAGGGTGTCCCTGTGCTCCCTGTGCCCAGTCCACCCTGCGCCGCCGGAGCAAGCCCGAGCGGAAGGAGCGGATCAGCGAGCAGACCTACCAGCTCTCCCGATGGACCCCGGTGATCAAGGACATCATGGAGGTGAGCCAGCAGGGACAGGGCTGAGGGGGCAGAGCAGGGACCCCAGATCCACCCAGGAAGGGACCTGCAGAGAGCTGGCTGCTCTTAGCCAAACCCCGACACCTCTCCCCCACACGGGCCCTCCAGGCTGGGATTGCAGCGCTGTTGGAATATTTTGGGGGGCTTTCCTGACCTCCATGAGCATGCTGGCCCCAGGTAGCATGTATGGCCCTAACCAGGCTTGCATGGCATCCCTGCAAGCACAAAATGCAGTAACAGACTGGTTGACTGTGTGTGTGTGCCACCTGTGTGTGCCACCATGGGCATGGCTGAGTGGCCTCATCACAGCCTTGCCCATGTCCCAGCTGACCCAGGGGACAGGGATGGCTCTGCACAGCTGTGCCTGTACCCCCAGGAGCTATCCCAGGAGCTCTGTGCTTGGGTAGCCCTGAGCAAAGCCAAAAAGTGAGTTTTTCCAGACATTGCCTTTTTCCTGACCCGCTTCCTCCCTCCCACCCCTCAAATCAGAGTATCCTCCTTGGTTCTGTGCAGAGCTGGGGGATCCCAGGCACCAAAAACAGTCCCCAACACAGACATTCCACCTGCTCAGACAGACAGACAGACCCTGGAGCCACATTTTGGGGAGGGGGATATCAGTGCTGCCTCTGCTCCCAGACACTGAGACAAGCAGAGCCTCAGCTCCCTTGATTCCCAAAACCACAGAGCTCGTGCTTTCCTTTGTCACAAACTCCCTGGCAGTGGCTTCATACCCAGGACACCCCTAAACCTCATCCCCAGGGCCAGAGGGGCCTGCCCAGGGCAGCAGCACCTCACCAAGGTCTCATGGGTGGCATTAACCCTCCAGCACTGGTGAAGCAGCAGGGAGGGGATCACAGGGGAGAAACCTCCAGCTCAGCTCATACTCTTGAGCTTCCCAGGAGGGGAATCCTGGGCACGGCCCAGGGGCTCTGGGGCCAGAGGCTGTGCCTGGCTCCTCACTGACCCTGAGTCCATGGCTGTCTGCCCACAGGATGCCATCGATGACAAGCTGGACACCAAGCACTACCCGTACATCTCCACCCGCTCCTCCGCCTCCTTCAGCACCACTGCCGTCAGGTGGGTCTCCCCGTCCTCCCCTGGGCTTCCTCACCTGGATCAGGCTCCCTCTGTCCTCCCCTGGACATCCTCACCTGGATCAGGCTCCCTCTGTCCTCCCCTGGACATCCTCACCTGGATTAGGCTCCCCCTGTCCTCCTCCAGTGCATCCTCACCTGGATCAGGGTCCCCTCATCATCCTCCAGTGCATCCTCCCCTGGATCAGGGTCCCCTCATCCTCCCCTGGGCATCCTCACCTGGATCAGGCTCCCTCTGTCCTCCCCTGTGCATCCTCACCTGGATCAGGGTCCCTTCATCCTCCCTTGGGCATCCTCTCCTGGATCAGGGTCCCCCCTGTCCTCCCTGTGCATCCTCTCCTGGACCAGGGTCCCTTCATCCTCCCTTGGGCATCCTCACCTGGATCAGGCTCTCCCCATCCTCTGGTGTATCCTCACCTGGATCAGGCTCCCCCTGTCCTCCCCCAGTGCATCCTCACCAGGATCACCATCAGCATCCATCCCTCCTGGCCCCAGGGGCTGGATCCAGCAGCAGGTCTGTGAGCTGCTCTGTGCTCAAGTAGCTCAGTTTCCCCTCAGGCTTCCCATTCCTCAGTTTCCCTTCCGGAAAACTGGAATCCCATGCCTCCATTTCCCTTCAGGCATCCCATGCCTCAGTTTCCCTTCAGACAACCTGTGCCTCCATTTCCCTTTAGGAATCCCATGTCTCAGATTCCCTCCAGACATCTCATTCTCCATTTTCCCTCCAGACAACCCCATGCCTGAGTTTCCCTCCAGCTTCCCTCAGTCATCCTGTGCCTCAGTTTCCCTCCAGACATCCCATTCCTTGTTTTCTCTCCAGACATCCCGTGCCTGATTTTCCCTTCAGTCATCCTGTATCTCTGTTTCCCTCCAGACATCCTATGTTTCCATTTCCCTACAGGAATCCCATACTTCCATTTCCCCCAGGCATCCCATTCCTCAGTTTCCCCCCAGACATCCCATTCCTCAACTTCCCTCCAGCCATCCCATTCCTTGTTTTCCCTCCAGCCACCCTGTGCCTGATTTCCCCTTCAGGCATCCTGTATCTCGATTTCCCTCTAGACATCCCATTCCTTAGTTTCCCTCCAGACATGCCATTCCTCAGCTTCCCTGCAGACATGCCATTCCTCAGCTTCCCTCCAGACATCCCATTCCTCTATTTCCCTCCAGCCATCCCATTCCTCAATTTCCCTGCAGACATCCCATTCCTCAGCTTCCCTCCAGACATCCCATTCCTCAGCTTCCCTCTAGACATCCTGTGCCTGATTTCCCTATACAGGCATCCTGTATCTCAACTTCCCTGCAGCCATCCCATTCCTCCATTTCCCTCCAGCCATCCCATTCCTCAATTTCTCTCCAGCCATCCCATTCCTCAGCTTCCCTGCAGACATCCTGTGTTTCCATTTCCCTACAGGAATCCCATACTTGCATTTCCCCCAGACATCCCATTCCTCAATTTCCCTCCAGACATCCCATTCCTCCATTTCCCTGCAGACATCCCATTCCTCCATTTCCCTGCAGACATCCCATTCCTTAGCTTCCCTGCAGACATCCCATTCCTCCATTTCCCTCCAGACATCCCATTCCTCAGCTTCCCTCCAGCCATCCCATTCCTCAGCTTCC
>NW_020897735.1:1528915-1540583 GCF_003984885.1 Neopelma chrysocephalum
CATCCCATTCCTCAGCTTCCCTCCAGCCATCCCATTCCTCAGCTTCCCTCCAGCCATCCCATTCCTTAGCTTCCCTCCAGCCATCCCATTCCTTACTTTCCCAGCCCGTAACCTCTAGCCACCCTCACCTCTAGCCACCCTCACCGCTGGAAAACCCCGCTCCGCCTGCCCCACCTGGGAGCAAACCAACGCATTCTTTAGCCGAGAGGTGCTGCCTCGTGCCCTCCTTCACCCTCCTCTTCCTCCCTCAGTGCCCGCTACGGCCACTGG
Source organism: Neopelma chrysocephalum (assembly GCF_003984885.1). NCBI lineage: Eukaryota > Metazoa > Chordata > Aves > Passeriformes > Pipridae > Neopelma > Neopelma chrysocephalum. The sequence goes on from NW_020897735.1 coordinate 1,529,186, forward strand.
CACAAGAACAAGGCTCCTGGCGAGTACCGCAGCGGGCCCCGCCTCATCATCTTCATCCTGGGCGGGGTGAGCATGAACGAGATGCGCTGCGCCTACGAGGTGACACAAGCCAGCGGCAAGTGGGAGGTGCTAATAGGTGAGTGGGGACCCCCCGGGCCCACCCCTGGGTGCTGCCTGTGCTCATCCCACGCTCGCATCCCGCCAGTTCCCGGCTCCAGACGTCTGCGGGAGCTGGGACTCGGCAGAAGGGTTTTCTCCTCGTTGCTCCCATGCGGGTTGAGTCACTCCACCCATCCTCATTTTGGCTCCGTTGTTTTTTCGTCTCCCCTGGTTGCTTTGGCCTGAGCAGGGCTGGGTGAGAGGGAAGGAGGTTTTGGCAGCTCCTGTTGCACCTGTGTTGCTCGTTCTTGGGGTCATTAGAGGAAGGAAAAAGCAAACCACGAGTTGTGCAAACGGGAGATGTGTTTTCCTGTTGGGCAGTAAAAGGTCTCACGGGTGGCAGTGACCCCAGCAGAGGGTCCCTCACCCCAGGCAGTGATCAGAGGGGTGAAACCTCCAGCTCAGCTCATGCCCCTGAGCTTCCCAGGAGGGGAATCCTGAGCACAGCCCTCCTGAGGGGCTCTGGGCAACAGGACATTTGTGTGCTCAGTCTCAGCATCCCAGAGGAGCCATGGGTCAGGCAGAGAGGACACAGTGGAAGCTCTACCAGATGTTAGCAAGGAGCTTTTAGGTGCCCTAAAATTCCTCTGGGAAGCACGGCTTGGATACACACCTTGTAGGGCAGGGGCAGGTTCCCCTCAGCGTCTCATCCGGATTCCTGGTCCCTGGATTCTTGCCCAGGATGGCTGGCGGAGCCTGTTGTTGGCATCTCATCTGCTCCTTGGGAGCAGCATCCCATCTCCATGACCTCCTGCTGCCTATGGATGTGTCCCCCTGTCACTGGACACCCATCCCAGCTCCATCCCATCCCATCCCATCCCGCCTCTCTCTGGGGACCATCCCCTGCATGCGCCTACGATGCTCTGGGTCCACCCGTGTCCTTCCTCACCCCAAAAGCAGGTGGTGGTGGTGGTGGGGAGCCTCGGCACGGCCGTCAGCCCCGCTCTGTTCTCCTGCAGGTTCTACTCACATTCTCACTCCCACCAAATTTCTCATGGACCTGAGGCACCCCGACTTCAGGGACTCCACTAGGGTATCATTTGAGGATCAGGCTCCAGCAATGGAGTGAGCCAAAGAAAACCAAGTAAAGGCAGCTTACTAATGAAAAAAGAAACTCTTCCACCCCGAAGGGTTTTCTTTGATTCTTCCGGTCCTCCTCTCTCTGGTTATTGTGCTGGGTCCTGGTGGGTTCTCCGATGAGAAAATGCTTGCGTTTCCTCCTCCCAGGTGGAAAAGCATCCAGTGTCGCCCCATCACCCCCCTGCCATGTCTCTTGGCCGGGCCTGGCCGGCTCCTTCATGCCATGAGTCCCCCCCCTCGCCAGGGCTGGGGGCGGCGGGTCGGGGTCCTGCCTGCCCAGGGAGGTGTTCCAGGGCTGGGCAGGGGGATGGAACACCCCGGGATGCTGCTGCTGGAGCAGGGCTGGGGGTTCGGTGCCCGGGGAAGAGCAGGCAGCAGTGGGCACACGGTGGAGACCCCAGCACAGGCTGGGCACTGCCACGGTTGCAGGGATGGAATCCCCAGGCAGCTCAGGTTTGCTCTTGTGGCAGTTGAGCCCCTTGGATGGGCAGGAGCCCCCTGAGGTTGTAGGCCCCCAGACCTTCTGCTGGGGTTTAGCTGCTGGTGGTTTTCCTGGTGAGACTCCCCATGGCATCCCCTGTGTGCTGGGCTGGCTTGGGCAGCGTGGTGAGTGCAGCAGAAGGCGAGAGCCCTTTTCCTCCTCCCCTCTCACCCGTCCCTTTCCCAGCCACCCCTCTGATCCCAGGATGCTCCCTGCAGGCTGGGGGACCTGTGGAATGACCCTCCCTGCCTGCTGCTCCCTGGGGACCAATGGAATGTCGCTCCATGCCAGCTGCTCCCCGCTGCCCACCCGCATCCCCCACCTCGCCCTCCTGCATCCCCGAAGGTTCCAGTAGAGACCCCGCTGCCACGACCCCTCTGCACAGGCACCTCCCGACCCCTTCCTCGTCCCGCCAGCTCCATCCATCGCCTTCATCCCTCCCTCCCCCCCCCTTTCCCGTTATCCACGCCCCCACACGCCCCTTCCCCTTCCCCACAGCCGTGCATTTCCCCGCAAGCATTTCCAGCGGCGCGGGGCCGGCGCCGCCAGGTAAGGGGGACCCGGGACAGCGGGAACGGGGAGGGGGAGGTGTCCCAAACCCATCGCCGATTCCCCACCCCCCACCCCTTTTCCTCTGCTCCCACAGGGTCCACGCACATCCTCACCCCACAGAAACTGCTGGACACGCTGAAGAAACTCAATAAAACAGAGGAAGAGAGCAGCAGTTAAAAGGAAACGCCGTCACCACTCGATGCCGACCCCACGTCCCCGCCGGGCGCCCGGCCCCGGGTGCCACCCTGCACCCAGCGGGCACAGCTTCTCTCTTGTTCTTGTGTTGACCCCTCCCCTCCCCTCCCGCTGCCTCTCCTCCTCCCCGCCCCATCTCATTTTATCCACAGGGAGGGGACAACAGCCAAAAAAAAAATAATATATATATATATATTAAGAAAATGGATGCATTGTGTTTAAGAGAAAAAGGAAAAAAAAAATCTATATATTTGTAGCTGCAGCCGTGGGAAGCGCCCAGGAGCTCATTGCTGAGTAACCATCTGCCCATTGCTAGTGAATATGGTGGGAAAATAGTGGGAAAACACCGTTTTTTTGGGGAAGTTGCTCCTCGTTGGGGTCCTGTGTGGGTGGAAGGATGGATGGGGGGTCCCCACCACCATCTGCTGTCCCATGGCTTTTTGGGGTGGTGGGAGCCCCTGCCAGCCGTGCCGGGGGGTGGGGGGGGGTGTGAGGGAGGTGCAGCCGGGACGCTTCACACTGTGGCAATTCCCATGTGAAAAGGGACCAAAACGGTCAAAACTTGGAGATGGGGCTCGTTCGCTTGCACGGCCACTGCTCTGCCCTGCTCAGCCTGACCTCCTCCTCTCTGGGGACTCCTTAAAATATATATATATATAAATTATTTTTTTATATATATATATAGTATATCCACCCATGGATACCTCTCCATCCATCCCAAAGGAAGCTCAGTGCCCCGTGCCCGGCCCCACTCGTGTCGTCCCGTGGTGAAGCGTTTCTGAGCCTGCCGTCGCCCCGAGGCCCCCCCCCAAAAACCTTCTGGGCCCCCTTCCCAAACCCTTTGGGGCCTCCCCAACCCCTCTGAGCCCACCCCGAACCCTCTGGACTCCCCTAAACCCTCCAGGCCTCCCCAGCCCTCTGGGCCCACCCCAAAACCCTCTGGGCCCACCCCAAAACCCTCTGGACTCTGTGTATATTAATGACTGTGTCTCGTGACGTTCTTACAAGCTTGGTGTATAGTGATTTCCCCAAACCTCTTGATTTTAGTTGGGCTTTTTTTATTTTCCACCCCCTGGATTGCCCCCCCTCCCCCCGCCCCTGCCATTAGATGCACTGCAATATTTTGGGGTCTATGGTTTTGTTCTCTCTCTCTCCCCGAAGGCTGTGACCCCCCTTTTCCTTCCCCCAAATTGCTCTTTCTTGCCTCGTTGGTGGTTAGCCCCCCCTTCCCTCCCTGTCTGCTCCTTGCCCATAAAGTTAAATATATATTTTTAGGGCAAAGGCTGTATCATTGCACTGATATTTGTTGGTTCCCCCCCTCAGTCCTCCCAGCCCGTTTTCGTTCCTTCTTGGTTTAGCAATGCAAATGCTTCAGGATCTTGTATGTTGAACATTATTATAATTATTATTATTTTTTTTTCTGTTACAGTTATTTATATAAAAAATAATTTATCAAAAAGGAAAACTTTAAAAAAAAATAATCTAGTCTGTCTTGGAACTTGTTTACCTTGAAATTACTGGAATCTAAATGTTTGAAAGTGTTGAAGCACAAACATGTATCATCTCTGTATATCTGTTCTTCTGTACTAAAGCACTCGAGTGACTAAATAAAAGCGATCTCCATCCCTAGTGCAACTGGGGCTGTGCTGTGCCACTCGTTGGGGGCCAGGAAAACAGGGAAAAGATGTAGGGAAACACCCCACCCAGCCCCACACGCCTCCAAGAGAGGGGTCCTGGTGGGGTGATGCCAAAACTCCCCCGAGAAATGGCTTTGGAAAGGAAAATAAGCACACAAAGTCATCCAACCACATTTATTTCCTTCAAAAATAGGTGATTTCTTAGTACAAAATACCAGCCCAGTGGCTCTGCTGGGTGTTAAAAAATAGGGGATGAGGAAAAAACCCATCATTTTGCTCCTGGCTGCTGCATTTGGGATAGTTAAACATCCTTCCCACGTGTTCCTATCGTACCCTGGCTGGGCTGGGGGGGGGGGCACAGCTTCCAGTTCGGGACACAGGCACGAGCAGAGGCAACCAGAGACACAGAAATCCTCTTTAAAATCCCCCCAACCCACCCCTCTCCCCCCAAAAAGGGCAGGGGTGGGGGGGGCAGTCCCATTCCCAGCCCCTCCCTGGGGGGTGCAGGATCAGGCTCAGGGATTGCTCAGGAAGGCTCTGGACCTGAGGAACTCTCTGGGGGTGGCACTGATCCCACCCCCCCCAAATGGGGGTCTTTGTACCACAAATAAAAGCAAAAATAAATACATTTGACACTGGCACTTTAGGTAAGTCCTACAGATAAACAGAGCTGGGGTGCCACAGGAGGTGCTGGAGGGGTTTGACTGGACCCATCCCAGGAAAAGATGCTCTGACCAGATCAAATTCCTTAAAAAAAATAGGCATTAACTCATTACAAACCCAGCTGGGAGGGACAGGGGCTCTGCAGACCCCTCAGCACCACACCTACCCCCAACTCAGTCTTGCAGGGTGATTTTTCCCTTTACCAGACTGGATTCCCTGGGAATCCCAGGGGAAAACCCCAAATCCTTCATTTCATTTTCGTCCTGGATGATGCTGTGGGTGGCCACATCCAGGGATAGCCAAAAAAAACCCACAAATGCCCTAAGGGTTGTGCTGAAAATGAAAACCAATATATATATATATATACACATATGTATCTATGTAAAGATGTATCTACAGATAAAGATCTGTGTATATACAGATTTATATATAGAGATATATCTCTGTCTTTCTAGAGATATATATCTAAATATAGACAGACATGGATTTATCTCTGTCTAGATATATCCATATATAGATACATATATATACACACACACACATTATATATCATCAATCAACCCTCAAAGAGTGGTTTAGCTGCTTACTGGCTGTCTTGGGGAAAAAATAAATCACAAAAATCCCACAAAAAGAAGGGTTTCCCCAGAAAGGATCCCGCTGGGTTCAAGTCCAAGGGCAGAGCAGGAGGGGGACACATGGGTTGAGCCCCCAGAGGAGGCCTAAAATCTGGGAAAGGGGCGGAATAGGGAATCACAGGTATTTCTGCCCATGCAGGCACAGAGGTAAACACAGCTGCCAAGGGGGGCTCGACCTGTGCAGGACCTACAGCAGGTCACAGCAGCCCCAGAAGTGCTTAGGTTGGGGTGGCCACTGCCTTAGGGGGGGACACAGGGCCACCCCCTTGGTCCCAGGGGACGGTGCTCATTCCCCAGGGTGCTGCAGGTCCTGGGAGACCTCTGCCCACACCTTCCCCCCTCCTGCAGCTTGAGCGGTCCTGAAAACAGACAGACAAGCGATGCAGGAACTCCAGGGCAAGCAGGAAGGGGGTGGGACCCAGGGCAGGACCCCCTGGAGATGCCTCCAGCCCCGGTGCCCCCAGATCTGGCACTGGGAGCACCCAGTGCAGGGATGCTGATGGTGGGGGGACCGTCCTCCTCCTCCTCATCCCTGCCTGCTGCCAGGGCAGGGATGGTTTGGAAGGTGCCAGTGGAACCCTCGGAAGAGGCAGGAGCCCTGCAGGTCCCATGGGACCCTCAGAAGAGGCAGGAGCTGCGTAGATCCCGTGCCCGGCCCAGCTCAGCGGCCAGTGCCCGGCTCATGCGGGTGGTGGTCACCCTGACACTCTGGGCAGCCTCCACGGCCCGGCTCAGGGACCAGTTGAGCTCGTCCAGCTCCTCCAGGTCGAGGCTGAGGCAGCGGTGACGGGGCTGTGCCCGGGGGGGTCGCTGTGCCCGCCGGTTTCCCCCGGTGAGGCGCAGGGGGACCGCGGCTGTGGCGGGGGCTGAGGTAGGTACCGCTGGGGAGCAGTAGCTGGGGGGAAGAAGAAGGGGACATGGGCTCAGTGTTGCTTCTGAGCCCCCCCCCCCCCCCCCCCCCCCCCCCCCCCCCCCCCCGCTCTGTGCCCCCCCTTCTGCCCCCCCCTCACCCCCACCCCCCCCCTCCAGCACCTTCCCACTCCGCTCAGACCCCTCCCCAAAGGAGCTGTGGCTGTGTCACCCCATTCCCGCCCAGAAGGGATCTGTGGGCAAACCAGCAGGTCCTTGGAGCGGGCACAGCCCTGCCTGGGTTCACCCTGCACCCCCGGGGGACGCTGACCCACCCTGGGCCCCCTCCCCACCTGCCCATAGAGCATCCTTACAGCACGGAGGGCACGTAAGGCACGAGGGGGACGGGGGCGAGGCAGACGGTGGCAGCGGCGGCAGCAGGACCGGCTGCCAGGTACCAAAACCCGGGTTGATCCGGCTTCTTGGCTCGGGGACCAACGTGGGAGCCTGGGGAGGATGTGGCACCGGGGCCACGCTCTGCTGTGGGGAGAGAGGAAGGTGGTTGAGGGGTTAGATGTCCCCAGGGGTGCTGGATGTCCCCAGAGGTGCTGGATGTCCCCAGGGCTGTGCATCGAGTGGCAGCCCCAGGTGACATCACCCCCGGGGCAGCCACTGCTGGGTGGGAACACCCGTGCCCGCAGGTGGCACTGCTGGCTGTCACTTCTGTCCCCAGGCAGTGCCAGGGAGCTGAGGGCTGTTCCCTGCCCACCCCCCACGCAGGGATGGGCTGTGCCGAGCACGTGTCACCCTCGTCACCCACCCTGCGTGGCTCTGTCCCTGCTGCCTGGCACGGGGGGGGCCCAGGGGTGCCCGGCAAGTGGGGCAGCGTGTCCTCCTTGGGGTGCTGTGCTGGGGCTGCTGGGTGGCATCACCCACCCAGAATCCACCTATGGAGAGAGCAGAGAGGAAATCGGGAATGTCCCGCGCGGAACAAGGGAGGGATGTTTGGGAAGAACAGAGTGGGTTTGGGGGGGTGGCTGGGATGGGCTTGGAGGTGGGGTGGGGGCTGCTGCAAAGGGGGTCTGCAAAGGCAGGTATCCAGGACAGGCTCCCACTGCTCCCACGGACACCAGTGGCTGCAGCCCCAGGGCAGAGGGGTCTGGCCGAGGGGAAAGGGAGAGCCTCAGGTCATGAGGAATGGGCTCCCCCCTCCCCGAGCCTCTCTAATTAATGAATAAGTCATTAGCAGCTCTGTTAGCAGGTAGCAGGGAAGGCCAAGAAGGGGCTGGGGGCAGCTCCCCACTCACCCGATGATGTCCCGCTCCTGTGACATCGGGGGCACCCCGGGGTGCCCGGCTCCTCTCGGGGTGCTGGGGCAGCACGTGGTGTCCCCCCCCTGGTACCGTGTCCCTGCCAAAACCCAGCGTCAGCACGGCCGGGGACCCCAAAGTGTGGGTGGCCACCCCATCCCCCAGCACTGACCGCCACCAGCACCCACCTGTGTGCTGTCCCCGGAATGTCACCGCTCCCGGGGGGCTCCCAGGGTGCTTCCGCAGGGAGGGGCGTGCCCGGGGCCCGGCGGGAGAGGGGTCCGACTCGGAGGCTGTGGCAGAGGACAGGGAAGCGAGGTGGGATCCGGTGGGTCCGAGCCCCAAATCTGCAGGATCCGCTGTGGGGTCTTATGGGACCACCAGGACCTGCCTGGTCCCCGCAATCCCACAGGCCCCACCAACACTCTGTTCCGTGCAGGGAGGGGGTTGTCCCCTCTGTCCCCACCCCGCTGGGGTCCCACTTACTGAGGTCCAGCTCCGGCCTGTCCCGTGGCAGCGATGCGGACCTGCCCCTCTGCGTGGGTGCGACCCCGGGGGCCACCCTGCCCCGCGCCGGGGGGCTCAGCTCCCTGCGGAGGGGACAGAGATGCTGTCACCACCCAGACCCCTCAGTGTCCCCCACCCACCCAGCTGCCGGTCCCCCCAAAGCCCAACCTCTCCCTGTCACAGCAGAGGCGGGACAGGCTGGGGGTGTCCCCACGCCCCTGGGACAGGGACACAGTGCCGCCCCCCACCTACCCCGAGGGTGCTGCGTCCTGGGGGGACGATGGCGCGCTGCCCACGGGCTGCCTCCTGGCCGGGGCGACACGGGGAGCCGCTTTTCCCTCGGGATAGCTGCGGGAGCGGCGCAGGCTCTCCTCCAGCCGCCGCCGCAGCCGCCACACCTCCTCCCGCAGCTCCCGGATGGCCTGGCTGTGCGGGACAGAGATCACGCTGAGGGGTGTCTGCAGCCAGCAACGACCCCAACAGAGCTGGGGGCCCTGGGGGAGGATCAGCCCCATCCTCCCAGACCTCCCCATCCCCACCACCACCACCCAGTAGCTGTGAGGCTCCCCCAAAACCAAGCCTGGGGTCTGTCTGAGCTGGGGGTCCAGTCTCAGCCACCACACGTGTCATGAGTTTGGAGGGCTCAGCCCCAGTGAAGTCCCGGCTCTCCAAGAAAGGGAACCTGCTGCTGCCCAGCAGAATATGGGGGTGCCTTTGGGGGGGGGTCCCTGTGCCACCCAGGGGGGGTTTGGCCCGGTTTGGGGTTCCATGGACACTCACTCACGCTCCAGACGGGAGCCCAGCAGGTCACAGTGAGCCGGGGTGAGGGACGGCAGGTCGGGGGACAGGAGGGTGGGGGACGGCGTTTCAGGGGATGGTGGGGGGCTGGTTGGGGCTGGGGATGGAGGGACCCTCCTGGCCACGGCTGGGGGGTGTCCACTGGTGCTGGCACAGCTCCTGTCTCCCACCTCCGAGTCCGTGTGAGCTGGGGAGGAAAGGGAGCACAGAGAGTCAAGGTTGGCAGCGTGAGAAATGGGGATGTTCTTCCCACCTCAGGAGGGAGAATCTCAGGAGACACTCCCACTCCTGCACCCAAAGGGGTTTGGGAACACCATAAACCAGAGCTTCTCCCCCTCCCCAGGGCCCCCCCCAAATCTCTCTCCCTTTGGACACGTCCCTCCCCAAGCGCTGCCTACTCCCCTCCGTCGCCGCCGGGGTCGGGCCCCGCCTCGCTGCCCGCGCTCTCGGCCCAGCGAGGGGGCGAACTGCTCTGCGAGGGGGTGCTGGGGGGAAGGCAGGGCCCCCCCGTGCCCTCCTGCCCGCCCGCGGGGTAGATGCCCATCAGTGCTGTCTCGGAGGGAAGCGGGGTCGTCTCTCTGTTCCGTGGGGAACGGAGGGTTGTGGGGATGGGGATGGAGGGTCCCAGCGAGCCGGGGGTCCTGGGGATGACAGGGGTTATGCAGGGAGCCCTCCTGGCTCACCTCCCAGCCATGGGGCACTCTGCCCATCTCCAACCCCCCCCAGCAACCCCTCCCTGCGCCCCACGGCCGTGAAGCCTCTCCCCCCATCGCTGCTCCTCTTCGATCCTCCGCAGACAGAGCCGATATCCCGTGCCTCTGAATTCCCGCAGGCAGGTGCGGGGCCGTACCCGGTGCCAGGGGGGGCGGTGCTCGGGGGTGTGCACGGGGGGTGACACCCTGCTGGCCTCCGAGCCCACGAAGCCGCTGTCGGTCTCCGGTGACACGATGCGCTGCTCCTGCAGGGACACGGGGACGGCAGGATGGGTGCTGAGCACCCCAGGACCCCCGGTAGGGTCTGGGGGTGCTGGCAGGGGGCCACCCAGGGGATTCACCTTGCGGGGCCCGTGCTGAGGGGCAGCGCTGCCCGTCCCGCTGCTGCGGCGGGACAGGGGCGCCCGTGGTGGTCCGGGGGCCACCAGGTGGGGCTTGGCAGTGCCTGGTGACTCCTCAGAGGTGGCAGGGGATGGGTGGCTCCGTGTCCCCTCTGCTTTTGGGGGTCCCTTGGAGGGCAGCAGTGCAGCTTTTCTCTCCGGGGGATGCCTGTGGGGGAAGGGATGAAGAATAAGGATGAGGCAGAGCAACCCCAAATGTGGGGAAATCCCTGGTGCAGCAGCTCTCCCGTGGAAGTCGTGAACTCTGAAGCCAGTTCAGAGGCAAAACAGGAGCCCGGATGGCAAATTCCTGCTCACCCTGCCTGGGGATTCGTCCTCCCTCAGCACTTACAAGGGGAAGGTCTCCAGGTCGGCCCCCTCCTCCAGTGACCGTGTCCTGCAGGGGACCTTGCCGGGGCCACCGTCCCCTGCTGCAGGCGCATCCACCTCCTCCTGGGACCCGCTCCCCGCCAGGCTCAGCCGCTCCAGGCTCAGCGACTGCGGTAGGGACTTGAAGTGCTTGTACCTGGGGGGGAATCACAGGGTGGTTTGGGGGAGATGCTCCCCGCCCGAGCCCCTCCCACGCTGCCCCGAGGGCACTCACTGCTCCAGCAGGTCCGCGAAATCCTCCTCCACTCGGAGCTGCTTGTGCCAGAGGGGCCAGGGCAGCCCCTCCTTCACTCCCTCGTTGTCCCCCGCTGTCCCCAGGGGACCGTCCACCAGCTCAGGGCTCTGCAGGGCACAGCAAAAGGGGGGATCGAGAGGCATGACCTCCCCAGCTGCAGCAGGGTGCCCCCACCCCAGCACCTTTGTACCTCCAGCTCACCTCGGGCCGTGGGGAGTGGGTGGCCGGCGGTGGGGACGGGACTGGGGGGCAGCGGGGCTGCGGGAGGGGCTGCAGAGGGGACTGTGGGGGGGGGCTGCCGCCTGCTCCCCGGCTCCAGCCGCTCCTTCAGCCCCTCCAGGCGCAGCCCCAGGCGGTAAATTTCCTCTTCTACCGCCCTGAAAGACATCGGCCATCAGTGCCGGGGGGGGGTTACAATGACCCCCGAGGCTCCGCGGACTCTGGAAGGGGGGGGCCGTGGAGGTGGAGCACGTACCGGTCAGGATCAAACCCCCCCGCAGCCCCCGGGAGCTGCTGCCGGCCCCGCAGGTATTCCCGCTCCAGCGCATCCTGCGCGTCCTTCAGCAGGCTCATCCTCTGCGGCACAAGGAATGCGGGGTCCGACCCTGGCCGCTCGGCACCGGGCCCCAAAACCCACCCTGGTCCCGCCACCCGCCCCGGGCGGGGGGTCCGGGAAGGGGCTGACACACCTGGAGCTGCTCCGAGGGTGGGGGGCTCCCTGCATGGATCCATCTTTCGAAGGACTCCACCTGGCCGGGAGAGCACAGGCTGAGCCCGGTCCTGCAGCAGCCCCCAGTTTGCAGGTCCCCTCAGC
>NW_020897735.1:1545583-1546144 GCF_003984885.1 Neopelma chrysocephalum
GGGGGGCTACTGGAGCTCCCCGGCTGTGGGGAGAAGGGCAGCTGGGGAGAGGGCTGGTGGGGGCTGTGGGGAGGGGGGCTGTGGAGGTGTGGGCTGGGGGGAGAACTTTTGGGGGGACTGAGGGGGAGCTGTGGGAAGGGGGTGTGTTGGGGAGTGACTGGAGGGGTGATGGGGTGTGCTGCAGGGAAGGGTTTTGGGGAGAATGCAGGGGGACCTGAGGGGGGAGGGCTGTGGGGTCTGCAGGGGTGGGGGCTGCTGTGGGCTGGGGGGGGCGAATTGGGGGCAGCTATGGGACTGTGGGAAGGGGGACTATTAAGAGGGTGCTGGGGAGGCTGCGGGGAGGAGGACTGTGGGGGCAAACAAGGGGGTGCTGCAGGGGTGGGGTCTGTTGGGGGGACGTGGGGAGGGGGTGTGTTGGGGGGGGCGACTGGAGGGGGATATGTGGGGTGGTGCGGGGAGGGGTTCTGGGGGGAGTGCTGGGAGTCCTGGGAGAGGAGGGCTGAGGGATCTAACGGGGTGGGGGCTGCTGGAGGGATGTGGGGCATGGGTGTGTTGGGGGGG